>NC_091857.1:28969447-29272477 GCF_037783145.1 Equus przewalskii | reverse complement strand
TTTTAAAGCATAAGATTTTAGCTGTTTTACTTAAACCACCGGAATAACAAATTACACAAAACTGCTTTTTATTTTCT
The DNA here is from genome assembly GCF_037783145.1 of Equus przewalskii. Classification (NCBI taxonomy): domain Eukaryota; kingdom Metazoa; phylum Chordata; class Mammalia; order Perissodactyla; family Equidae; genus Equus; species Equus przewalskii. The sequence goes on along the minus strand of NC_091857.1, from coordinate 29,272,400 downwards.
AAATTTGTACACTTGCCCCCCAGAATGAAGAATAATTGGGACAGGAAGCATAGGGAGTATTACAAGTAAGTATATTACTTTTTTTTGATTATTCAGTGCTCTCTTTCTTTACCAGGTAAAAACAAATGGAGTGTCTGCTGTCAGACTGGAATCGCCATTAAAGAGTGACCCATTTGAAGATCTGTCATTTAATCTGCTTGCTGTATCAAAGGCTCAGTTACCTGTCCACACATCACTTGTTCCAACCCCAGACCTGAAGAGGTTGATTCAGTCACCTTCTGCAACACAAAGTAACATTAATACTTTGAGTTCTGCAAGTTGCATGCCAACAATGCCTCCAATTCCAGCCCGGAGTAAATCCCAGGAAAATATGCGATGTTCACCAAACCCATTTATTACGAGCTTGAGCAGCACAAACCCTTTCACTGACAGGACTGCTGCTTCTGGAAACCCATTTCGAGCCGAGTCTCAAGAATCAGAGGCAACTTTATGGTTCTCCAAAGAAGAGCCTGTTGCTAACACTCCTTTCCTTTCTCTGAAGCCTCTTGGTCATAACAAAAGCAAGCCTTTATCTTCATTTGATGGCTTTAAGGACGGTTTTGATCAGCAGGGCCAGTCTATGGTAAAAAATAGCAACCCAAAAGGATGGGTAACCTTTGAGGAGGAAGAGGACTTTGGTGTGAAAGGGAAGTCAAAGTCAACTTGTGGTCCAGACTTACTGGGTAATCAGCCACGCGCATCTTCTGGCTCCAGCGTGACCTTTGATAATGACTGGAGTAAAGGTACAAATGTTTCTTTCTGTGTGTTGCCGTCAAGAAGACCACCTCCACCTCCTGTCCCTCTGCTCCCACCTGGTACCACCCCACCAGTAGAGCCTGTCACAACTTTGGCATCTAAGGCATCACCCACACTAGACTTTACAGAAAGATAATGGTACGCACTAGGAAACAGTGGTCTTTTTAGTTTTGGCAGGGTAGAGCCAAAAGGATTGGGCATTAGTTAGTCATTATGTGCAATAAGTAATTGTTAAGTGCACTGATGTCGTCATGAAATACCACTATTTAATGTGTACAAAGTTGGAATATGTGTATATTGGAAATAAGGAAAAATCCTTCTCATTATTAACTGGAGTTTTGGTGTGTTTATGCTTGGATAAATAAGAGAGTAGTAGCCATAAAAAGTGCTCAAAACTACTTTAGAAAATAGTCCTTATTCAGAAATTCTTTCTCGGTCTTCTCTGAAGAATCTCAAAAAGCCCAAACAACTTCTAGCTGACATTACTGCCAGCCCTTTGGTACTTGTTAACAATCAGTATTTGTAAGTTTTTACTAGAGAGCTATCAAAGTTATACTGAAAGAGAAGTTTGAAAGGCACTGCTTTAAAAAAAAATATGTATACGTGTGCACACACACATGCACACATATATACATTTACATATTTATAAAATTCATAATCTAAGTTCTAGGATATAACACAGACCAAATTTTTACCTGAAAGTTCTAACAGAGTTGTTTTTTCAGTATTTCATTATCAGAAGGATGGCTATAAATGGAATTTGGACATTTCATTAATTTTCTTTCCATGACTAGAATAATCTCACTACAGAACCGGAACTTCCTACCATCCCCACACCCTGCCCCTTCAACCACGCACGTAACGTCCATCCTTGTTACTTTCCACTCCAGCACCTCCATATGCTTTGCTCTGGGAGGAGGTTCTTGCAGCTGGAAGCAGCATATTCTGTGGTCACTGTCATGTAGACAAACACTCCAGCCCTTTCAAAAAGTGCTATGGCCTTGTAGGCGGGAAGGCACGTGCCACCAAGTTCAGTGAGGAATCTTAGAGCGAAGCGTCCTCTCCTTTCTCGGTACGTTAAGGGATCTGTTTTCATTTCCCTCCCACACTGGCTGCTTTTGCCCTGGAACTCGGTCAGCAGGGAAAGCAGCAGTCCACAGAGTGTTTTGAATTTGGGGTCTGCTCAGTGTCCGCTCTCTCCCCTAGAGCTACAGAACACATCTGTGATGCTGCTTTACGTTTTTAGAGACTGCATCTCAAGTTAGCTGTGGATTTTGTCTCCTGCACTGCCAATATGCAACTGATCCTGCTTTTATTAATTTTATGAAGAAGTACACAGAATTTTTACAGAATGTAGTATTTTGATATCATTAAGTAATCCCAATCAGAAAACTCCTTGAGCAATATTGTTTTGTTGTCAGTTTAAGTTAAAATCATCTTTACCCATTAAGACTTCTATGAACATTCCTTTTATATAGAGTTGTAGGCATCCACATTGTCCACATTTAACCTTTGAAGATGTGCATGGGAGGGCTATCAGAAATAGAGTTCATGGCTAAGAATCTGTGAAACGTGAAAGCACAGCAAACCGCATTGCACTTAACCACGTAGAGCACATCGAGTAGGAAAGCACTTTTCTAAATGCTCAAATGTTATCAAAATACTATATTTATAGAAGTAATCCTCTCTCTGTTAACAGCCAGGATTTGCTGTTAGAAATAACTCTCACGAGTTTTATATTGTGCTTTTTTGGGGGTTCTATTCATTTCAGCAGTAGTATATTTTAAACAGCAGTATTACTCTAAGCATTGTGCTTCAAAATGTGAATTAACTTGTTGAAACTGTGGCTTTAACACCTATATGATTAATGTAAATGGCATTTGCTCTCCATTAGCAAATAATTCATGAGAAACTTCCCTAGTGCAGACTGCAGTTCTGTGAGCAATGTTTCCTATTAAATATTAACTACTGTTGAAAATATACATATCATGCAGCAGCTCTGCCTTTATCAGGAAAATTATATTTGGCAAGTTGCTGAAAGGGTACAAAGTTATGAAAGTTAAAGGTATGCTGCAAATAACTAGCCATTATTCTGTGTATTATTACAATATTTACGAGTTCTCTTAAAAGCAGAGCAGAAATCAGACACTAAGGATCTCTTTGTGAATTCCTCGTTCTCCATAGTAGATTGCTGTTTATATGTAAGAATTTTATTGCTTATGTGGCATACAGTATTTATAACTATATACTTTATAGAAGTACAGTATTAAAGTCAGTGGTATACAAACACTCTGTACATATCCTGTGAAATGTGCTGTCATATGAAATAAATATACCTGTCTTTACCATATTGACTACTTTGCTCAAAAAGAAAGAAATTTTCTTAGCCATTTGCCTTGAACTTTATATATACAAGTTTACTGACATTTGGGGATTAACGCTTATTGTCAGTCAGATCAGCTATTTTAAATTCATGACCTTATTTTCATCAATTTCACTTCTCCGTTTGATACTTACTCTAAATGTCAGAAAAAAGAGATTCTGAGATTACTAATCATTGTTAAGAAACCCATGCACTTCTTCTGTAAGAGAAGCCTTCATTCAAAATCTTGTTGCCTGGAAAATAACACATGAAGCCCGAACAATGATTTTCTAGCCCACAGCAAAAGAAACGGCCTGGGGCAGAGGGGAAATAGGCACAGGAACAGCCAGACCAGAGAAGAGACTGGCGAAGAAGACCCCAAGAAAGAGGCTGAGGCTAGTAGTTCCGATGAGTACTGCCTTTTGTCAGTCTGATAAGACTGCTATTCAAAACAATAACCTTGATGTATGTTCATTAACCTCTGTTTAAGAAGTTACAGAATAATAGGCTTTAAAAAAACTTTAAGATAATTGTAGATTTATATGTAGTTGTAAGAAATAATACAGAGATCCTAGGTACCCTTTACCCAGATGCCGCCAGTGGTCACATTTTGCAAAACTGTAGCATAATACCACAGCCAGAACATCAACATTGATACAGAACATTTCCATCACCGCGAAGAGCCCTCCCCTTGCCCTTTTTCCACTACCCTCCCATCCTGTCCCCCTCTCTTGTCCTTAACTTCCGGCAACCACTAATCTGGTCCCCATTTCTATATTTTGCCACTTCAAGAATGTTATATAAGTGGAATCGTATGGTATGTAACCTTCTGGGATTGGCTTTTGTACTCAGCACAGTTCTCTGGAGATTCATCTGGATTGTGTGAATCACTAGTTCGTCCCTTTTGATTGCTAGTAGTAGTCCATTGTATGGAGGCACCACCGTTGGTGTAACCGTTCACCCGCTGAGGGACATCTGGGTTGTTCCCAGTTTGAGGCTACTATAAATAAAGCTGCTGTGCACATTTATGTACAGATTTTTGTGTAAACAAGTTTTCATTGCTCTGGGATAAATGCCCAGGAGTGCAATTGCTGGGCCAGTGGTAGTTGCATCCTTGGCTTTTTAAAAAACTGCCAAACTGTCTTCCAGAATAACTACCATTTTATGTTCCCATCCGCAGTTTATGAGTGATCTGGTTTCTCTGCATCCTTGCCTGCATTTGCTGTTATCACTATTGTTTATTTTAGCCATTTTAGTAGTAGATATTTCATTGTGGCTTTACTTTGTGTTTCCCTAATACCTAATGATGGGAACATCTTTTCATGTGCTTATTTGCCATCTGGTATCTTCTTTAGTAAAATATCCATTTGTATCTTTTGCCCATTTTCTAAATGGATGGTTTTTTACTGTTGTGTTTTGAAGCTTCTTTGTATATTCTATGTACTCGTCCTTTGTTGGATATGTTTACAAATTTGCAAATATTTCTCCCTGTCCGTAGCTTATCTTTTCACCCTCTTCATATGCTCGCTCCATAGCCAGATCCTGAGCTCTGCAGGCCCACAAACCACAGCAGGGGCGACTGGCACAGGATAAGCAAACTCACAGAAAACTGACGTGTAAATCAAAATGCCAGTTTATTAATTTTAGAAAAATAAGTCTGACCACATCAAGATTTAGCACACGTGGAAAAATGGGAACTCATACCCTGTTGCTAAGAGGGTAATTTGGCACATCAGCTCTAGAGACAATTTAACAACATCCAGTAAGGTTCACATACTCTATCACAAGAAGTTTGGTTTGTAGAGAAACTCTAGTACATGTGGAACAGGACATGCATTGTTTGTAATGGTGAAAACTAGAAATAAGCTAACCATCAACGGGGGATGGAGGGACACATTCATACAGTGGAATACTATACAGCAGTGAAAATTAAGTGAATGAAATATTAGTAAATCTCATTAGGGAGCCATAAAGCAAGTTAAAAAAAGATATGACACCATTTATATAAAATTTAAAACATGCAAAACAATACTCTCTATTCTTTAGGGATACATAGATGTGTTAATGGTATAAAAACATGCACTGGGGGACTGGCCCAGTGGCATAGTGGTTAAGTTCATGCGCTCTGCTTCAGCACCCTGGGCTGTGCAGGTTCGGATCCTGGGCATGGACCTACACATTGCTCACCAAGCCATGCTGTGGTGGCATCCCACACACAAAATAGAGGAAGATTGGCACAGATGTTAGCTCAGCGACAATCTTTTTCAAGCAAAAAAAGAGGAAGATTGGCAGCAGATGTTACCTTAGGGCCAATCTTCCTCACAAAAAACAAAACAAAACAAAACCCCGTGCAATGGGAATGATAAATTCAGGCTAACAGTTACCTCTGGAGAAGGGGAGGAGGGGAATAAGACCAGAGAGGGGTATGTGGGAACTTTCATGTATCTCTAATGTGTTAGGACATAAAAAAATTTTTTTTTCCAATAGAGTAAAAATTTGCTCTTTTCTTTCCTGGCTGCCTGATATCTAGCAGTCATCATGAATGACCCATTAGTTATCTGGACCAGAGTGTTCTTTACGATTGGATTGCTTCAACAGATACAAATGGTCATGAGATGCCCTTCAACCTAGAAAGGCAACAGTACCTAAAACATTCAGAGAAAATTAGCCAAAACGCACAAGATGTCATCTTTGTCTTCAAAATCAGAACCCACTTGGGTGGTGGCAAGACAACAGGCTTTGTCATGATTTATTATTATTTACACTTTGAAAAAACTACACACAAATGGGTGAGACATGGCTGATAGAAGAAGAAAAAGACCTTAAGAGAACACTGAAGGAATGCAGTAAAAGAATAAATACAGTTAGGAGGGCTACAAAGACAAGCATCAGTGCTGACAAGAATTGAAGGTGCTGCAAGGGCTTCATCTGTGGCGATTTGGCAGATTCTTTACCAGCTGATTAACTACACATTTAAACAAAACTGGGTGGCCCGTACGTGGGTGTTCTACACTTCATTCGTATTGTTAAAAATTATACCCAGAGACCCTGTCATACATGAGTTTGGGAATAAATGGTTCTCACTGCCTAGAAGGCTATACTCTAAACCAAGTGTTAAGCAGGAGTTGGCTTGGCGAATATGGAATTGGATTCAGGAGAAATACGGGGATGATGTTATGGCGAGCAGTCAGCAGCTAAGAGAACACAGTAGGCCCCTTTCTCCCCTGGGGAGAGAGACGTTTGCCAGTCTGACGGTACTGATGGTCCAGGATCTGGGTAATCCCTGCCCCAACAGCACTAGAGGAAAACACGTCTCTCCCTGGGAGCCATCCAGTATCCAGTATCCAGTGTACCAGGCTCCATATGAGGCCCTGGATTGGCTTTGGGCATTTCCAGGCCTACAGTCACACACTTTCTCCACTGCTGCCCCCGGGCCCCCAGGGATGCAGTTTCAATGGAGAGAGCCAAAGTTTCAGGAATACAAAGCAGCGGCTGCTTGTAATATTCAAATCAATTCGTCTGCAAGGGCCCTTCGAAAGGAGAAAACCAGGGCTAGAGGCCTTGCCCTAGCTTAGCTTTGCCGGCGCCTTGTTGTCAAGGACGCGGTGCAAATGTTACCCAGCCCCCAAGGCAGGCCTTCCCTGACGATCCCATCTAAAAGGCCAGTCACTGTTTTGTTTTCTTTATATCTCTACTTGAATTGCCTCATCCGTTTACTTCTGCTTTCCCTGTCCCTTACACCGGAACATGAGCTCCATGACAGCAGTAACCCTGCCCTCTGGATCTGCCGCCGTGTCGCCGGCGCCGGGAAGCAGCCGCGCCCGGCCCGATCGCGGTTCCCTAGCAGTCTGTCGGCCGGGGGCTGGCTGGACAGTTCGGGGAGGGTCGCTCCGGCAGCAGCCGCTTGAGCTCCCCTAGACATGCGAGCCCGAATCGGCCCGCACAAGCAGTGCGGCCGCTCTCCTTGGCCGCCCGGTGCTGAAAACCGGAGCATAGCGGACAGACAGCAGGGGTCAGCAAACCCAGCTCGCCCTCCGAACTTTTCCAGGCCGGAAGCGGCTGGAGGCGTCTCCGGAAGTGGAGGCTGCTGGAGGCGGAAACGCCGCCCCGATTAGGAGCGGGGCGGGAAGAAGCGGCGGGGGGGTCGTCGCCTAGCAACGTGCCTCGCGCTCGCCCCACCTCCCTGGGCGGAGCCTCGGGCCCCAGGAGAGCGGCCCTGGCGTTCAGCGCTCCCCTCCGGCGGCTGGGTCTGCGTTTGAGAGTTGCCCCGACAACAGCCACTTCCGGACCTCGGCGACTCCCGCTCGGCAGGGGCGGGCCTGGACCAGCGGCCCCCCGGGCTGTGGGGCTCGTTGCTCGGCAGCACCTGCTTCCGGAAGCGGATTACGAGTCTCCGCGCCCCGCAGCCTCCCCGCCTGCGGCTTCTGACCTCGAGCTGGCGGCTCCTCAGACTCCGCGTTGCTCTGTTGCTCCTGGCAACAGCCACTTCCGGGAGCGAGCGCCGTTCCCCGCGCACCGCGGGCGCCCGAGCCGCGGGTTCCGGTTTCCCGGCAACGGTTGGTCGGTCGCCGCTGTTCGCCGCTCGGGTCCCCGCGGGCCGCGCCTCCTTTCTCGCCTCCTCGCCGCCTTGGCGGGGCCTCCGGGGCCGCCATGGTTCTGCTGCACGTGAAGCGGGGCGACGAGAGCCAGTTCCTGCTGCAGGCGCCCGGGAGCACGGAGCTGGAGGAGCTCACGGTGCAGGTGGCCCGCGTCTACAACGCGCGGCTCAAGGTGCAGCGCGTCTGCTCAGGTGCGGCCGGCGGCGAGAGGGCGGGCCGGGCGCCGGAGGGAACACGGATCGGGGCCAGCCGGGACGGAGGAAGGCGGGCGGGATGCGCCAGGCTGTCTGGGGCCGGCTAGGGGCGAGGGTCCACTTTGCGACGACCTGTGGCGACCGGGCTTGCGATGGGAGGGGGCGGCACGGGCCTCGGCGCCGGGCTTGGGGCGCTGTGAGCCGCAGACTGAAACAGACTGGGTGCAGAGGGAGGAGGGACCAGGAGGGACCTGAAGGACTGGGCCGCAGAGCAGGTGTAGTGGCATCAACAAGTGCGAGAGGTGGACCGATCACTGGCCCCGATAAAAAGGTGAATTCACTCTTCTGAAACTTCTAAAGTGGTGCAGTTTCCAGGGGTGAAGCACCCAGCTCTGGGAGGGCCCCTCAAGGGCGACAGTGCGAGGGCCTTGATGTTCTTTTCCCTTCTCCAGGGAACACAAGCCTGTTTCTCATGTTGCAGCGCAGGCCACGCTCCTCGCGACACTCCAGAGCAGCGCTGTCCCGTGGAACTTGCCACCGCGATGGCAGTGTGCCCTGTTTGGGCTGTCCAGTGAGGTGTCCGCCAGCCGCAGGGGGCCGCTGAGCACGACCGAGGAACTGCATTTTTTATTTTATTTCGTTTGAATTTAAATAGTCAAGTGCGGCTGGCAGCTACCGCAATAGACAGCACAGTCCTTGACATGATTCTCCAGATGTGGCCTAGGATGTTATGGAGTGTTTCTGTAACTATCATAGGTGATTTTTGTACCATGGAGAACGCCTTAAGGGTCACAGGTTCTGCCTGTATAAGACGTGCATATAGTTTCTTAGTAAAATGTACCGATTCCAAAACAAGCTTAATCTTCAATGTTATTTTAAAGTTAAAGCATATGAGGAGAAAAGGGGCTCAACTTCTTTTTCTATAAAATTATCAATTGAAAATGTGAAATGTTAAGAATCGTGTGAGTGAACTTAAAATCTGTTCATTTATTCTACAGTCGCCAGTGTCAGCTGTGATTCAGGCAGGCCCAAGTGCTGTGCTAAGTGAGACAAGGATGGAGGAGACCAGGGCCTTGCCCCCCCAGACTTACAGTCTGCTGGGGAGAGGGGCAATAAATATCCCATAAGTATCCCATTTAGTTACACCGTTTGTTCCGTAGTGTTGTATATGACAAGCCACCTGGGGTCTTCATACAGTGCTATGGAAGACCTCGATCTGGGTACCTCTTTCTCACGAAGGAGGGATGGAAGGAAGGAGCGAAGGAAGGAAGGAAAAGCAATTTTGCAAGATTAAAATATGGATTCGTTTTGGGGTGAATATATGTGGAATAGGAAAGATGTAAAGCCATGCATTTGAATAGTGAACATGATACTAGAAAACCAAAGTCTTGTCCTATCTCTGCCGCTTTGGAAGAGTGTGAGCTGCCTTAGATCCTCCCCACTGATCAGATTTACATAAATTATTTATAAGGTATTTATATAAAGTAGTAGCAGGGTAGCCTGCCCTGGTGGTCTAGTAGTTACCATCTGGTGCTCTCACCGTGCAGTCTGGGTTCCTGTCCTGGTCAGGGAACCACACCACCCGTCTGTCAGCTGTCCTCCTGCGGTGGCTGTGTGTTGCTGTGACGCTGAAAGCTATGCCACTGCGATTTCAAACACCAGCAGGGTCACCCATGTGCACAGGTTTCAGCAGAGCTTCCAGACTAAGACAGACTAGGAAGAAGGACCTGGCCACCCACTTCTGGAAAAATTGGCTGTGAAAACCCTATGAATAGCAGTGGAGCATTGTCTGATATGGAGGGTGAGAGGATGGTGCAGAAAGACCAGGCAGGGTTCCACTCTGCTGTCCACAGGGTTGGAGGAGTCAGAATCCACTGCACGGCACTAACCACCACCACAAAGTAGCTGTGTGATCTGAGCAAGCCTCCGATGATACAGCTTCACGTTAGGGAAGATGGGGATGTTGATAACTGTCTTGCCTGCCTCCTAAGGTGAAGTTAAACGGGATAATCTATGTGAATGTACTTGGGAAACTGTAACGCCCTGGGCAGATACGATTCGGACTGTCAGTGAATTGTGCTTTGCCTCCGGAGTGCCAGGAAGTGCCGCATAGCACACAGGAGTAGAACATGGAGTCTGCTGCGCCCAGCTGCCCGTGCCCAGGGGCAAGCTCTGAAACCCACTGTGCTTCTGTTGACCTAGGACAAACTGGCGACCACTCGTCAAAGGTCAAGGACAGGTCTGGCACATAGCAAGTGGTATCTAAGCATTCGTTAAATAAAATAGCGGGCTGATGAGCAAGGCCCCTGATGTCTAGGGAGCTTATGCTCTAATAAGGCATAAGGTGTTATGATGATGATTGTAATACATACTAACTTTCTCCTATTTTTAAGAAATGGAAGAATTAGCAGAACATGGCGTCTTTCTCCCTCCTAATATGCAAGGACTGACTGATGACCAGATTGAAGAACTGAAACTAAGGGATGAATGGGGTGAGAAGTGTGTGCCCAGCGGGGGCTCAGTGTTTAAAAAGGATGATATTGGACGAAGGAATGGACAAGGTAATCCAGCATTTTTCTTCTCTGCGCATACCTGAATATAGCAACACGTTAAAAAATTGACCTCAGTATTTCTGGACAAACTTAACAAAATTCTGCACCACATACCTCCTTGTGGTGAGCTGCTAACCCAGAATGAGCTCGGTGGATAAAGGAAGTACTTGTCTTGCTCTTACTAAGTTGCAGCTAGCTTTTAAATATATAGATGAACCATATGAAATTACCATTTTTGCAGGTATAAGTGTTGGAGATTAGCCGTTTCATGTGCTTCAGCCTCATAGTTTTGGGGGGATAATCATTGGAAATGTATTTTTGTTATGGTTTGCAGATCCTGGGGCTTGTTTAGAGATTCTTGTGAAAGAAGGAAATGAATGTCAGCCCAGGGGTCTCCTCTTGAATTGAGGACATGCGTCTCTCTGGTGCACAGCACTTAGTGTATGTCAGAGCAGGAAGAAATTATTCTCCTCTTAGGATCGGGTAGATCATGGGGAACATGAGGGAAAAAAGCATGATAACCCATTTTTGGTAGCTTATCCCTTTTGACCTGCATAGAAAATTCCATTTGAGAGACTATAATCAATCATTGAACAAACATGTAAGTATCTACTATGCCCCTAAAACACTGTTAGGAGCAAAAGAAATACAGAGGTGTCCCCTCAAGGCCTTTACACGCTCGAAATATATATATATATTTTTCTTTTTTTTTTTTTGAGGAAGATTAGCCCTGAGCTAACATCTGCCGCCAGTCCTCTTTTTGCTGAGGAAGACTGGCCCTGAGCTAACATCCGTGCCCATCTTCCTCTTCTTTATACGTGAGACGCCTACCACAGCATGGCTTGCCAAGCAGTGCCCTGTCCACACCTGGGAGCCGAACCAGTGAACCCCAGGCCGCCAAAGCGGAATGTGTGCACTTAACCGCTGTGCCACCAGGCTGGCCCCTTTATTTTTTAAATATTGAAGATAAGAGGAATTTCTAGTATCATTTCCTTTGAATTTTAACCTGGAAAATGGTTGGCTATCTTCCACGTCTTTTCATCCCTAAACTCATTCTTCATTTGGAGAGAGATTCTTTGCTTTTTAGAAGGAATTGCATCAATGAAAAAAATAGTAGGATTCCATAAGAACCAGTTAGCAGTTGACTATTCATCTTTAAACCAATATTGTCTTAAATTAACCATTTCTATTCTAATACAATTTTATATTTCTAGTATTTTCAATGTCTAGTTAATCCTGTTATTGAGAATATAAGGTTTGAACTTGCCCCGTCTCCCCTAGGTTTGGACATGCCACATCCACTATTTTTGCTTCCAAGCTTTCAAGTTATTTTTTTTTCTTGTCTAGGGGTGGGCAAGCCGTGGGCCACAGGCCAGATTCGGCCAGCGCCTGTTTTTGTAAATAAGGCTTTATCGGAATGCAGCCACCCCATTGGTTTTATTGTCTGTGGCTGATTCCACACTGCTCTGACAGAGTCCAGTAGCTGCAAGAGACGGTGTAACCTGCAAAACCCAAAATATTTACTCTCTGCCGCTTCGCAGGAAAAGCTTGCCAGCCCCTGTCTCTCCAGGGACATCTATTCCTGTTCCTCGTAGCTTTCGCCACTTTGCATAAAGCACGCTCCGCTCTCTGCTGTCGTGAAGAGGTCTCACCCGACTGCTCACGCCAGCTTCTTATATCCCTCACTCAATGCCACGCTCGTCCTTTCTCTCGTTCCCCTCACTCCCCGACTCAGACAGGAGGGCCTGGGATGTTTAAGAAGCGTGTTAGAGATGGCTGTCTCTCTGCCTCTTCCCTTTTCTGTTTTTATAGCTCCAAATGAAAAAATGAAGCAAGTTTTAAAGAAGACTGTAGAAGAGGCCAAAGCAATAATATCGAAGGTTAGACTTTTTAAATGATGCTCTCAAGCTTGTCCTTTGAAACACAGACTCCAGTTACGGCTTCCGGAGTCATCTGTCGACCAGCCTTTTCTTCTCTGTTTTTCTTCTTTAAGCCTTCCAGTGGCAAGGGAAACATCCCTTGTTTGGGGTGGGCCCTGGCTTTTCCTTTTCATGACTCCTCCCTGTCCCCACAGGTCATTGGCCTGTGTAGATGCGGCTCACGTGTAGTACCAATAACCTGTGACGCCCATGTGACTGCTTCCCTTCCCCTTCGGGCCGACTTCTCCCCGGGCCTGCCACGCCGGCTCCACACCCTGCACCGGGTCAGAGGCAGTTGGCCTGTGGTCAGGATGCCGCGGGGCGAGCAATGGAGGGTTCGAGCCCCAGTGGCCCCCCTGACTGGTCCCATGACCTTGGGCTGGAGACTCAACCTCCATCGCTCGGGGCATCACTGGGAGAGCAAAAGACGGTGGAATATCCAGACTGTGTGGCCCCTGGGGATGGGACGATGGCGTCTACCGAACCCCTTTTCCTGGGACCCACCTCTGCTGAGAGTGGGAGTCCAGGACGGTTGGGACATCTCTGGTGTCCTGAGGCTGCACTCAGAGTCTGCCCTCCAGCCGTGGCATCTGGCCAAGGCTCACTGCCCTTGGCATCTGGTGGAGCCGTTATGGAAGATGACTCTGTGGCGCCCCCTCCGTGGGTAATATTGTGGTGGGGGTGATGCCCTCCGAGCAGGAAGACTTCCCTCACGTGGTCCCGTGTCTCCGTTCCTGGGGCATATGCCTCTGGTGGGAAGACCTGCTGTGTTTAGTGGGGATGTATGCCTTAGAGAACAGTTTCCTAAGCCGCCCTGGGAGTGGGTCAGGCAGGAGGATTGCCTCCATTGTACAGAGGAGGACATGGTTTAGGGTTTAAATCTGGGCCTCCAGGACTCCCGCCTTCCTCCCCGAGGGGCGTCAGCTTCAGGCCCCGGGCCCCGCCCGTCCTCCTTCCCCAGCTGGGACTCTGGCATCCATGTCGGTTCCATGTCACACCCAGGGCGCCGGACGCCTCATTTCTCGGAAGCAAGGGTTCATCTCCCTTCCGTGTCATTCGTCTCCACCGCGGTCAGACTATAACTCAGGGTTACTCAGAACGGTTCCGTCTCAGACGCCGACTCTGACACTCCCCTCTTAGCTCTGGGCCCAGCGTCCTTCCTGCCTCCCACCCTCAGCCCTGCCCCTCGTCAGCATGCCAGTGCCTCCGCAACCCCGTGGGCTGCCCGCTGACCCCTCCTCCCTAACCTGCCTCCTCCCAGCTGGCCCCAATCCGGCCTCTTCACAGTCCGCAGGCCCTCACGCTCCGGGCTCAGAATGCCCGGTGCCCCTGCCTTGCTCGTCTCTAACCTGCCGCCCCTCTGCCCACCTGCCGCCCACCTGTGCTGGGAGCACTGGGGAGGGCCACCTGGGTCCTGCTCTCTGATCTCTCTGGGCCCCTGTGGGGACCGGGCAGCCTGGCTCAGACATTCTGCTCCCCTCCGGCTCCTGCCCTCCCGCCCTCCCCATGGGCAGCTCAGCCTCCTGCTGTGGCAGCGAGGCCATGCGGCCCGAGCCAGAGGCTCTCTGTCCCCTGCAGATTCTCCCTCTTCCTGTGTCGTCCTCGTCCCTCCCCCGAGACTGAGAGATCGGTGTCTCTCCCCCCGGGGCTATCTCCCGTCTCTGCCTCTGCTCCCACTCCCTGGCTCTTCTGGAAACCCCAGAGGGGTGATGTTGTTGGTCTCTCCCGTCCTGTGGCCGTGTCCATTCTGGGCATGCTCAGGCCTCTTCCCTCAGCCTGCATCAGTGCTCTGCGGTCAGCCTGTCCCTCCTGGTGAGCTCCCGAAGGAGGGCTGCACTGTGTCGCCAGACCCCTGGCCCGGGACCTCCCGGGTCTTAGAACCTGGTCCTGTCGTCTTCTGCCCAGAAACGGCCCGTCCAGAGGCCCTTCTCAGCCTGCCTCCTGGACCCTCGGCCTTGACCACACCCGCGTCCTGCTCCATTCTCCTTGCCCCCAGCTCTCTGAGTGCCCTCAGCTGCTGCTCGTGCCTCGGATGTGGTGATGTCAAAGGACTTTCCCCTTGGCCTCTGCTTTCTTTTTCCCTCGGCAGTGTGTCTTCTGTCAGAGGTGAGCCCCACCCCTGCAGATGTCTCCCACATCTCCATCCTCCACGCCTCACATCTGTCTGCACTTGCAGCCTGAGTTCCCAGCTGGTTCCTGGGTGCTTCTACCCGAAGGTCCAGCCGGCTCCTCACACTCAAGTTTCTAGACCTAAACTCCTGACTCCCCCCCCACCCCCCCGTACTCGGTACCCCAGAAACACTTCCTGCAGACTTCCCATTTCTATGAACAGAACCGCCCTGTCTCGGTTATGCAGGCTGGTCCTCGGTGCCATCTTCACCACTTCCCTCTCTGTCACCGTGTGCCTTAAGTTGGGTCCTGTGCCGTCTGCCCCCGAGATGCGTCTTCAGTCCAACTCCTCCTTTCAGGCTCCCCTGATAGCCTCGGGTTCAGACACCAACTGTACAATTCGGTTCTACTCAGAGCTGGCGCAGACCCCACAGGTTAAAGGGTAACGTCCCCAACCAGACTTCCCTTCCTTCAGACCCCAGGCGGGCTGCTCTTCTGTCTGACGTGGCTGCAGATCGGAGGCCCCCACGGCCCCCTCAGGTTCAGTAATTCTCTGGAATGGCTCAGAGAACTCTCGGCAGGTGCTGTACCTGCTATGATAGTTGTGTCATGAAGGCCACAACTCAGAAACTGCCAGATGGAAGAGACCTGTGGGGCACGGTCTGGGGGCCGGGGCAGACCCTCCCTGCCCTCTCCTCCTCCGTGGAATCGGGCATCCACATTCCTGAACATCGATGTGTCCTCCAACCAGGAGATTCCACTGAACCTCGACTTCCGGAATTTTTATCGGAGTTTTATTACGTGGGCACGGTTGATTCAATCATTGGCTGCAAGACTGAACTCGTCCCCAGCCCTGCCTCCTTACCTAGGGGTGGTGATGGGGGGGGGGGGGGGGGCCTTGGTCCTGAAAGCTCCAGCCCCCGAGTAACCTGCTTGGTCTTCCTGTACAGCTCCTCCCTTGGAAGTGTCTGAGGGCCCACCTTGGGTCGCCTCATTAGCATAAACCCAGGTGTGGTCAAATGGAGCTCCTTATGAAAAACAGACTCCCATCACTCAGGAAATCCCAAGGGGTTTCGAAGCTCTGTGCCAGGAGCAGGGGACGAGGATCAGATGTATTCTTTATTGTATAGAGCCTGCTACCTGGTCTCCCCTCGGATAGGCGGTCCTACACCCCCTGCAAGAGGACTCTCCCAGCTCCTTCCCCGGGAAGCCGGGCGCTGCCCATCACCCCACATTAAACGCAAACCCCTCCGCCGGTTCACGGCCGTTCAGACACGAGCTCCCCCCTACCCGTCTCGCACTGTCTTCTCTTCTGCCCCGAGCAGAGGGGCCTGCTGGCTGTTCCCTGCTGTTCTTGGCTTCTGCTTGTCCTGAGGCACGCAGCTCCCGTCCCCAGCCGGTCCCTCAGCCGTGTCCTCAGGCCCCGCCGCGGTGCCGTCCCCGCTGCCGTGTGTCCTGCTCCTCTCCCAGCTCTGCCGCTGGCTGGGCGCTCCGCGCTGCACCGCGCTCCTCCCGTGCTGCTCACAGGCTGCTTCACCGGCTCGGCCGTGGGGGTTGCTCTGGCGGGGTGTGCTGAGGGTCTTGTACAGGAACCCGCTAAGCACTGGTTGAGTTGATCTGCCGCGGATAACGACGCCTGTCCGCTTTCAGAAACAAGTGGAGGCGGGCGTCTGTGTCACCGCGGAGATGGTGAAGGACGCCTTGGACCAGCTTCGAGGCGCCGTGATGATTGTTTATCCCATGGGGCTGCCGCCATACGACCCCGTCCGGATGGAGTTTGAAAATAAAGAGGACCTGTCGGGAACGCAGGTATGTGGCTCTCGGGCGTTCTGTGGGTTCCCGTCGCCCCAGGGCCAAAGCCCCTCAGATTTGACCCTCCTCTTCCGGATAGAGCTCTCTGCTTCATCCATGGCTTCCCATCTTGTTGTGCTGTGCCTCCGAGAAGAGTTCTGAATTCGGGGGAGGCCCCCGACGGTGGTGCTTGTGGTCGAGGGCTTGGCCCACACACACATGGAGGGCAGGAGAGAAGTTTGTGAGGCTGCCCATCTCTGGCAACTGAAAGCATTCCCATGTCCTTTGGCCACTGGAAAGCCAGGAACCTAATCTGTGCCTCTTTCTACCCAAAGGTGTTGGTCCCTCTGCGTGGAATTTTGTGATCCAGGCTTACCTCTTGCTTCCTGTTGTTTTCCTACCTTTATGTTCCATTTTCCTTTGTTGTTCTCATTTGTTCCTTATCCTGTCAGACAGTGTCTGTTTCTCTGAACTCTCTTAATTATATAGGTGGAATATGCAAAAGCAATCAAACAGCCCCATTCTGCCTGTATTTAAAAACCCAGCAGGATTCCACTGTTGTCCCCTGGCGAGTGTCCTGAAACTCCATCCAAGAGGCACCTGGTGTTACAGATGCAGGCGCAAACGAGATAGGGTACTGGCCCCTGCCCAGAGCAGGAAGTCAACGAGGCGGGGCGTGAGCTGAAACTAGCAGGGAGGGTACTAAAATGAGCCAGGGCTTTGAGTAGGTGGGGGTGTCTGTACTGCCCATGGGGACTCAGAGAGGGCAGGCGGCGCAGGATGCTGGACGTCTGCACTGGGAGGGCACCAGCCAGGCTCCGCACCTGGGGTGGCCCACCCCTGTGGCAGTGGCCTGATAACCCCAAAGCTGTCCTTACCGTGGCCCCAGGCAGGACTCAGTGTCATTGAAGAATCGGAGGCCCAGCTGTGGTGGGCAGCCAAGGAGTTAAGAAGAACAAAGAAGCTTTCAGACTACGTGGGCAAAAACGAAAAAACCAAAATTATCGTCAAGATTCAGCAGGTAAGTATTTTTGCTTTTAACACGTCACTAGTTTTTGTCATTCACTTTGCAACTGATAAAAATTTACAATAAATCTCAAAGATTTAAACTCCTTGTGCAAATACTTAAGCCTATTGGTCCAGGCTTAAAATAAAACTATCCTCTTTATGCACCAACCAAAATGGGAAGAAAATGTGAATTGATTGACAATATCTGGAGTTTGTTTTAATTTGGGCAGAAGGGGAATATGCCATGTTAACTTTAAAAACAGAGCTACAAGGAGGCCAGCCCTGTGGCTTAGTGGTTAAGTTCATGTGCTCCGCTTTAGCAACTGGGGTTCACAGGTTCGGATCCTAGATGAGGACATACACCACTCCTCAGCCATGCCGAGTTGGTGACCCATGTACAAAATAGAGGAAGGTTGACACAGATGTTAGCTCAGGGCTAGTCTTCCTCAAGCAAAAAAAGAGGAAGGAGCCAACCCCATGGCCAAGTGGTTAAGTTCACGTGCTCCACTTTGACGGCCCAAGGTTCACTGGTTCAAATCCTGGGCACAGACCTCGTACCACTCATCAGGCCATGCTCTGGTGGCATCCCACATAGAAGAACTGGAATGACCTACCCCTAGGATATACAACTATGTACTGGGGCTTTGGAGAGTGGAAAAAAGAGGCAGGTTGGCAACAGTTGTTAGCTCAGGGTGAATCTTCCTCACCAAAAAAAAAGGAAAAGAGCTACAAGTAACTAACAATGTTTCTTGAAATGAAAAAACACACTGATTTCACGTTTTTCAAAGTGCTGATACTCAGGGAGTGGGGAGGAAGCGTTGGAGAGTTCACGGGTGTGATGTTGAGCCGAGTATCTGTGAGGCTGCTTTGGCTGCGTGCTCTCTCTTAAGGCAGCACTCCGTAATTTGGGGAAACAGGGTCCTCCGTGATTCTCTGTCCTTCCCCACTGGACGTGCGGTGGCTGACTGGGGAATGGCATCGTGCAGCCTCTGGGCTCCATCCACCGTGAGGGCCCAGAGCCAGGGGCTGCTGACGCCCGAGACTCTGCTGGTGAGTCCCTCTGGGTGACCGGAAGTGGGTGATGGTTTATCTTTAGCAGTTGGCGAAGTTGGTTGTGACACATTCTCTGTGACTTCCTGGCTTATCGCTAGAGGAATGCCTTAGTCCACAGTTTGCTCTTCCCTCATCTTTTCAGAGGGGACAGGGAGCTCCTGCCCGAGAGCCCATTATTAGCAGTGAGGAGCAGAAACAGCTGATGCTGCATTATCACAGGAGACAGGAGGAACTCAAGGTATCGGGCGACAGACGGGGCCTGGGACCTTCACCCCATGCCTGACCCGAGGGCACCGGGGTCATTGGGGGTGGTGACATCTACAAGATGTCAGGGGGCGCTTCCTAGAGCCTCAGCCTCCCCAGGGCCACTAGTGCCCTGCCAGGCATCCCCCTGCACGAGGGCCTGGGCAGGTGGGCGGGGGAGGGTCCTGGCTCTCGCTTCAGTCTCTTTATGCTGCAAAACACTTTCCTGAAACGCCTTCCTGAGTAAAACACATCTATTTCCAGAAACTGGAAGAAAATGATGACGACTCCTGTTTAAATTCCCCGTGGGCAGACAACACCGCTCTGAAAAGACATTTCCACGGGGTGAAAGACATCAAGTGGAGGCCAAGATGAAGGTCGCGGCTGTCGAAGCTTTCGGAACTATTCGCTCTCCTTTCTTCAGGCAAAAGAAGAAGAAGAACTAAGAAGGACACCCACCACCCTCTGTGGAAGATGCTGTAGTTTCTGGTTTTCCTAGTTTTTCTTTTCGTTTGAATTTTTAAAATAAAAGTTATTCAAGGTTTCAGAACTTAATAAATACATCCTCCAAAGAATCTGCCTGAATTTTTTATTTCATGACAGTTGTTTAGTATTTGAGGTTTTTCTTTGACAAAATACTAATGATGTGGTTGGAAACATGTTTTTCTTCCTGATTATTTTATGTCCTCATGACGGCTGTCGTATGGGAGGAAATTGATGGTACTTAACCTCCACAGCAAGTCAAGTGTCTGCTGTAAACTTGGCCGTCAGTGGCCACTAGAGGCCGCCAGGCGCCTTCTTGTCCCGCGGTGTCCTTGGACCTGCTGCAGAACTCTGTTCTCAGTCTTCTTTCCGAGGCTTCTGAAAACCCGCCGAACGGTCTCACCGCAGCCTGGCGTCTCCCAGCCTGGACGGTGAAGTTCACGTCCCGGTCGGGGCCTGACTGCCCTGGTCCTCCACCTGTGATGGAAGTTGGGTGGCCAAACTAGTCTAACTTTGAAACTGAACACATTCTTCTGCAGGTTCCAGGCTTTTCCTGAAAATGAATGCAGACCCTGGTGACGGCTGGTTCTCCCCGTGGGCTCAGCCCACAGCCCTCAGTGCGCGGAGGTTTGTTTGTCTGAGGCTGGCAGTGGGGTCCAGCTCAGGCGCCTAGTTTGGCTTGGTGACCATCCGGCCACAGGACACACTCTGTGCCCCGTCAGCCTGACTGGGTTTCCAGGACACTCCAGCTCATCATCTGCACACCCCTGACACTTCAGTAGCTTAGTCCGTCTCCCAGAACGCCTGTGCAGCAGAGGTGGCCTAGGAATCTTGTCCTGCTTGACTTTTGCTCTGTAAAATACTGTTCCCCCAGTTGGAGCTCAGCATGCTGGCCCTGAGGAAACGTGAAGTGACAGGGACTTGCCCTGCTCTGGTCTTCCTGTGCCCACTGCTCCTCGTCCCCCATGGTGTCCAAGCTTCCACCACAGCCACAAAGATGGAGCTGTGGGAGCAAGAGGAGGCAGCGTGGGTACAGTTTCCACCTGCTGAGGGGCAGCCTTCCCTGGGGGCGGGGCCGGGACCCGCTGCTTGGTTCCCAGACCTGGTCCCATTGTGAGGGGTGGGGACGGGCCACTTCTCCCTCTGCCCATCTTCCTGGGTCAGAGGAAATAGAAGTTGGGACACCACAGCAAGACTCCCTGAGACTCTGCCCTCCACTCAAGGGGAGGACGTGAGCTCCTGGCAGGCTAGTCCCTCTGGAGAGCAGAAAGGACCCCAAGCACCCTACACAAGTTCTCCCAGAACCTTCTGCCTCTCCCCTTGCCTCCCCACCATCTCCCAGTTGCTTAGGGCGGCTGCCCCTGAGCTGACTACTTGGATTTTCGCTGTTCTCAAATCAGGGTTTCCTAAAGCGGGTTGTAGCAACTAAACATCCCTTACTTTTGGTTAGTTGCCAAATTTTGTAAAATCAAATTTGTATCTATTTTCTCTTTTACTTTCATTGCAATTTTAATTGTCTCCGTGAAAACTTTTTGTCCTTGGATGACCTGCAGTTTGCACTAAGACCCCATGCCTGTATTTGAGGAGCACCCGCCTTGATCGGTGTGTGGTGTATGTGCATTACATCCAGGCTAGACCGGCAGAAAACGTCAGTCAGGCCACGTGATCGCAGTACAGCTTCTTAAGATCCACTGTTTCCATGTCATTAGGAATTCTCATTGTCTCAGTGGGATGTTAATGCCTTATGTGGCCGTGATAGTTACCCCATTGCTTCATGTAATCAGCAGAAGTTCTTAGCCAAAGGGCCGCTCACTTCTGAGTGTAGAAATCACTAGATTCCTAGCATCACGCACACTCCTTTACTGAATACTCGTGTAAAGGGAACAGTCCGCCCTGCCTGCCCTTCTCTGCCTCAAAGCTGCGAGCTCTCTCTCGTTCGGATGGAGTGTCTCTTACAGCCACCAAAGCAAAGGGAGACGAGCAGTCACTGGGGCCGCTCGGTGCCCACTGTTCTTATGTGGGTTAATTCAGTTCCACCTACTGAGGAAGGTGGTGGTGACCTCAGACAGGTGACCTGACTACTCTGTGGTCACATCCCTAGTGATGGTAGAGCCAAGAGGCCACACCAGGACCTGCTCAGGACTTCCCAAGAAATCGGTTTATCAGCAGAAGTCATCTTGCCAAATGGCAGGCTATGGATCAGCCTAAGTATGTGGTCTTGGTGTTACTTTATTTTTATCCAGTACATCTTTGGATTAATCTCGAAAGGAAACGAAGCACCTGTCGTCTGTATGGTGCCAATCAGAGTCTGTGGCTTTGTCCTTTTACATAAGCTGTCTTCTCATAGGTTATTTCATGGAGGCCAGGAATGCTGGTAATAAAATCTGACATCTCCTAAAACCCTTCCTACCAGCAAACTGAAACACTGGGCAGGATTTCTGCCACAGGATCACCTCGTTCCTTGGGGACTGCTCTGCTAAGAATGTGCCATCAAGCTTGAAATTAACCGCCACAGGCTTAGAGCACAGGAGCCTTGAGGGGTCTGAGTGCTGCCAGATTCTCTCACAAAGTGTCACAACCACCGCCACCACGCTCTGATCGCCACAGGATCCCTGGAGTCGTCGCTCCACGTGGCTGAAAGGCCCTTGGGCCCCAGAGAGAGCTCAGGAGAGATGTGGTCCATCCCCAGGCAAAGATCAACGCCAGATGTCGCGGTAACGGCAGCCGGCATTTATACCTGCTGTTTCCCAGACAGATGTACTAAGAGCCGTAAGTATATTTTCTTATTTACATCTCACAACAGCCAAATTAGGAAGAAGCCAGTATTGTTGTCATTTCACAAACGAGGAAACCAAAGCCCAGACGGGTTCATTTGCTTGAGGTGGAGCGTCTGAAAACCCACCTGCTGGCCCCAGAGTCTGCTGTGAACTCGACCTCATTCCTGTTCATACCTGATGTGGATACTAAACCACGCGCTAGTGAACATCCACAGAACACACGTCTGGGAAGGGCCCAGAGGAGAGCGCGCCCTAGGGTGGGGTGGCAGCCTTCCGTTATCTCAATGTCTAAGGCAACGGTGATGGGCTGTGGGTCCTGGGACAGCTGTGGCCCACCCACCACCAAAAGGGGGAGGATGCCTGAGTGCCCCCTTGAGAGGCTGGAAGCAGACGGACACCTGGCTCAGCTCTGAGGTCACCCTGCTGCCCCAAGCGATTACAGAAAGAGTCGGGGGGGTGTCCCAGCTAGAGGAGAGACCCCCAATCTGCTTCCAGGCCCCACACGCATGGGTCCTAGGATTCTTTGCCCAGAGGAGTCTGGGTCACACTCGCACGGGTTCAGAGGTTAGTGGATGAAGGAATTCCCGCAGGCCAAGTCCTGGTCCATCACTAGTTTGACAAGACTGAATTCTATGCATTCAGACCAAGGAAGCGACAGCCTGTTCCAGCAGTGAGCCACGATTCCAACAGACCACCTGAGCCAGCAACGTCACGAAATGCAGAATGAAAAGTGCCCAAAACCCCGTTTGTAGTTTTGTCGCCTAAGTTGCTGATCCGACAAGCGGCTGTGTTGGGTGGCCGTGCAGCCCAGCAGCCACATGACCATGGTTGTGTCACTGCCTTTTCCTTAACCTTCTACTGAGTGCGCTTGGCACATCGGCCTAAGGTACAGAGCACATGTCAATGTTTTTTCTTGGCTCACCGAGAGAGGCCATCATGCTCTGCTTATCCAGGTGGCCCCGAGCACAAGGCTAATGAGCGTGAGAACGGCGTTGGTGACCTTCTCTCTGCTCCTGCATCTGCCACATCATTTTCAAACATGACGAACCCCGTGTATGAGTGGGTGACATGACTATGATGCAATAAATGTGGTCCACACGGGCCTCCTCTCTTTCCCCCTCCCTGCCTGTTTACCGTGGGCTCCCCCCTGACTCCCCACCCCAAACAAAGTAGGCAGATACAATAGCAGCATTATTCTTGTGAGGTCTCCTTTCCTGTTATCCTATTTGCCTTGTGCTGGAACGAATCCCATAGGCTCAGAGCAGCTGTGTGGTTTAGTGGTAAATTAGCAGAATACAACACACACTCAAAGCTCTTGCTGTCAGAATCCTACGTTATGACATCACTTGTGATCGTAAAATAAAAGAGGCAGAGATAAAACAACTAAGGGCGTTAACTTGCAAGTCAAAACTCCTGAACGGAGAGCTCTGAGTCGAAGACCTAGACATTCCCAAAATGAACCCAGCTCTTGTGAACAGATGTCCACCGTCTCTCACAACTGTTTCCAGGCCCGAAAACTCTTGGCATGGCTAGAGGTAATTTACATTTCACTGACCAGAGAGATTTTGATCAGCACAGCTCTTGAGTTTTCCCTGGGAAGTTATTGAATATACGATGTTCATAGTTTCATGCTAAAGGAAATCAAAACTGATGCATATGTCTGGACAACAAATGCCATAAATCAGCTATTAGCAAACATAATTAGACTTATTAAAGTTTAACCGAAGCTGTCTACGTTGGAAAAGTCGCCCTGAGCTGACGTGGAGGAAAAGGAAAGAAAACATTAGCTGGCTTAAAATAACAACTTGTTTGGAAAAGACAGAATTTCAGAGCGTGTGGGTGTCCCATCCTTGTTGAAACAATTAAAGAACCTAAGATGAGAAATAGTTGGGTGTGTTTCTTTATTTCAAAGTGGACTACATTTCCTAAAATGCCTCAGAACATGGTACCACAGTTAAAATGTAATTTTAAGTATTAAAAAATTATAAATTATGTTAACTTTTATAATCATAACTTTTATGTAATTTATAAAATTATAAATCATATATATGTTTTTTTTTAGTAAAATCTCCAAGTAAGGAGCATTTTTTTTAAAAGAGGGGCTGCCTTTAATTTTATCAGAAAGAGGAAAGTTATGCTAAAACAACCTCTGTCAACAGAGTCACTTCCTGGGAAGTCCATATTAAGCTCAGTCACTTGGTCCTGGTACAGCTGCTCGTATGAAAAAATAGTGCTCATAAAGCTGACAGCGAGCCTAGAAGTTTTCACTTGGGAGCCCAAATTCAGATGTGTTTCATATACTCTAGTTACAAAAGCAGTATATAAATATACTTTTTAAAGTATGAATTTAAATATTTATGACTTTAAATATTTTTCTCAGTTGCAGCATCATCTGCATAACACAGCTTTCCAAGTTTGCCCGACTCCCTCGGCCCAGGTAAGGCTGAGGGATCGCTTCCTTCTCCATTCCCCGGATTTCCTGGTACCTTCGACACACATTTATCATCCCGCCCAGCTGCTGGTAAGCACGGTCTTATGTGGGTTAATTCACTTCCATCCACCCACTGAGGAAGGTGGTGGTGACCTCAGACGGGTGACCTGACTACTCTGTGGTCGCATCACTAGTGAGGGTCGAGCCAAGAGGCCACACCAGGGCCTGCTCAGGACTTCCCAAGAAATCAGTTTATCAGCGGAAGTCACCTTGCCAAATGGCAGGCTATGGATCAGCCTGGCTCCCTGAATGGACCATGAGCTCTTGGGGGCAGATGCACTGTTTTAGTCAGATTTTAGCTCTTTCCCCTGAAAGTAAGTTGTCTTTTTTTCTTATTGAGGTCATAATAGTGTATAACATTGTGAAATTTCAGTTATACATTATTATTTGTCAGTCAACATATAAATGGACCCCTTTAGCCCTTATAATCACCCACAAACCCCCTCCCCTGTGGTAACCACTTGTCTGATCTCTTTATCCACATGTTTGTTTATCTTCCACTTACGAGTGAAATCATGCAGTGTTTGTCTTTGTCTGGCTTATTTCCCTTAACATAATATCCTCAAGTTCTATCCATGTTGTTGCAAAGGGGACAATTTTGTCTTTTTTTATGGCTAAGTAGTATTCCAGTGTGTATGTGTGTGTGTGTGTGTATACACATACCACATCTTCTTTATCCATTCACCAGTTGATGGGCACTTGGGTTGCTTCCACATCTTGGCTACTGTGAATAATGCTACAATGAACATAAGGGTGCATAAGTCTCTTTCAATTGTTAGTTTCAAGTTCTTTGGATAAATACCCAGTAGTGGGATAGCTGGGTCACATGCTATTTCTATTTTTAATTTTTTGAGAACTCTCCATACTGTTTTCCATGGTGGCTGCACCAGTTTACATTCCAACCAGCAGTGGATGAGGGTTCCCTTTTCTCTACATCCTCTCCAACATCTGTTGTTTTTTGTCTTGGTGATTATAGCCATTCTAACAGATATAAGGTGATATCTCGTTGTAGTTTTGATTTGCATTTTCCTGATGATTAGTGACATTGAACATCTTTTCATGTGCCTGTTGACCATCTGTTTATCTTCTTTGGAAAGATGTCTGTTCATATCCTTGGCCCAGTTTTGATCGGGTTGTTTGTTTTTTTGTTGTTGAGATGAATGAGTCCTTTATATATTTTGGAGATTAACCCCTTGTTGGATATACAATTTGCAAATATTTTCTCCCATTTGGTGGGTTGTCTTTTTGTTTTGTTCCTGGTTTCCTTTGCCTTCCAGAGGCTCTTTAGTCTGATGAAGTCCTGTTCGTTTATTTTTTCTTTTGTTTCCCTTGCCCAAATAGACATGGTATTCGAAAAGATCCTTCTAAGACCAATGTCAAAGAGTGTACTGCCTACATTTTCTTCAAGGAGTTTTATGGTTTCACGTCTTACTTTCAGGTCTTTAATCCATTTTCAGTTGATTTTTGTGTATGGTGTAAGATAATGGTCTACTTTCATTCTTTGCATATGTCTGTCCAGTTTTCCCAACACCATTTATGGAAGAGGCTTTCCTTTCTCCACTGTATGTTCTTGGCTCCTTTGTCAAAGATTTAGCTGACTGTATGTTCCATTGCTCTGTTTTTCTGTTTTTGTACCAGTACCATGCTGTTTTGGTTACTACAGCTTTGCAGTATATTTTGAAGTCAGGGAATGTGATGCCTCCAGCTTTGTTCTTTTTTCTCAGGATTGCTTTAGCTATTCGGGGTCTTTAGTAGCCCCATGTGAGTTTAAGGATTCTTTGTCCTATTTCCGTGAAGAATGTCATTGGGATTCTGATGGGGATTGCATTGAATCTGTAGATTGCTTTGGGCAGAATGGACATTTTAACTATGTTTATTCTTCCAATCCATGTGCATGGAATCTCTTCCCATTTCTTTATGTCACCATTGATTTCTTTCAATGATGTCTTAGAGTTTTCATTGTATAGGTCAGACAGCAAGTATTTTGACTCTTACCCCAAGCTTTCTGAAGAAGGCAAGGTGGATGTCAATGAGGACGATTGGAGGGATAGTACCTCCTGTCTTAATTCAAGCACTGCTTTGCCTTTATGCTTATGGATCGTGGACAGGGAGGATGCGGCTAGAGTCGGGCATGGGGGATGTTGGTTCTTTGCAAGTCCATGCCCCACAGTCAGCGATAAGTTTCCACAGGCACCACCCGCTGGGGGCTCTGACTTTGCCTGAAGGATGCTCCTGCTTCCACATGCTTCGGCTGGATGTGGAACTTCCTGGTCCAGGCTAGAGTTTGGGGATGGCTCTCAGTGCATTACGGCATCCTGGTTTACGGTCTACTGTGTGTGCCTTTGTCACAACCCAATTGGGGGCCTGGGGAAATCCCTCAGTGTGTCATTCTTACAGCTTTTTTGATTGGGAAAGCAGTCACATGATCAGACTTCCGTTTTAGGAGAGGAATCTTCAGCAGAGGTCAGGAAATTCTGTGATGATGCAGCGCACACCATAAGACAGCATGTAAAAATTCTCTTTAGGAAAACACATTAGGGACAAGCTTCATTATAGTGAAGCGATGCCATCCAGCACAGCTTGAAATGGGGTGTGCAGGTTCTTCCTGACCTTGAAGGCCCCTGTGCAGTCCTGCGTTTATCAAAAAGGCCGGAAAAATTCTGCCAAATAGAAAACCTACCAAACTCTTGTAGAATAAATTCAGGTAGATGAGAAAGGTCTCTGGGAATCTTCCTGCTGTGTGTGCAGATGCCCACACTACCCCCACCCCAGGAGAGCATCTCCCAAATGGGGGGTGGGGGCACCGTCCCCCGTGAGAGGGTTTGGGGAACCAGAGCCCCCCGTTGATGCAGCAGCATCTGACGTGCTGCAACATAAGAGTTCCTTTAGAGCTTTCCTCGCTCCAGCCGAGTTCTGGCCATTTCCTAAGGCCACCTCACTGACCACACATCTCTGCATGTCCTCCCTGAGGCCAAGCGGCCACTTCCCGTCACCTGTTAGAACCTGCAGCCGTGGGCTCCTGGTGAGGGGACGCTCTGCCAGCCAAGGCCCAGGGAGCCCAGGCTGGCTTTTTAAAATTTACTTTGTTCTGTTATTTTTTTTTGAATTGAGGTAACATTGGTTTATAACATTATATAAAGTTCAGGTGTACATCATTATACTTCGATTTCTGTGTAGATTACATCACGTTCACCAACCAAAGACTGATTGCAGTCCATCCCCACACACATGTGCCCACTCACCCCTTTCACCCTCCTCCCTCCCTGCTCCCCTCTGGTAACCACTAATCCAATCTCTGTTTTCATGTCTTGGTTTGTCGCTATTTTTATCTTCTACTTACGGGTGAGATCATATAGTATGTGACTTTCTCCCTCTGACTTATTTCACTTAGCATAATACTCTTGAGGTCCATCCATGTTGTCAAAAATGGCTAGATTTCATCATTTCTCATGGCTGAGTAGTATTCCATTGTGTATATACACGACATCTTCTTTATCCATTCGTCCCTTGATGGGCACCTAGATTGCTTCCAAGTCTTGGCTGGTGTGAATAATGCTTACGCTTGCTCCCGGCTGGCCACGAAGGGCTGCAGCTCACAAAGGTGGCTTTTTTCTCTCCAAAAAGGAATTTCTGCCTCTTCCACCTTGGTCAGGACTGTCCCTTGTTGCAGGGGTTCTTTTTATCCAGTTTTCAGTTCTCTCTCAGGGGTAATTTTTCCCAGTGTAGCTGTAAATTGGTTGTGTCTGTGGGAGGAAATGAGTTCAGAGTCTGCCTATGCCACCATCTTGACACCTCTCTCCAGACTGGCTGTTGATCAGAACCCAATTATCAGGGGGTTTTCACCTTTTTTTTTTTTGCTGAGGAAGATTCACCCCGAGCTAACATCTGTTGCCAATCTTTCTTGTTTTTTTGTATATGAGCTGCCACCGCATGCCCAGTGACAGATGAGACAAGTGGTGTAGGTATGTGCCCAGGAGCCAGGCCTGGGCTGCCAAAGTGAGCGTGCTGAACTTAACCACTAGGCCACTGGAGCTGGCCCTAATTTACCTTTTAAATGCCTATTTAAATGGGATTTTAACTGTAAAAATAATACATGCTCAGTTTAGAAAAGTTAGGGGAAAAAATTAAAGAAGGAAATTAAAAATAATTCAAATACTACCCTCCCGGGAGAGGATGTTAACTTTTTTTATCATGAAAACTGAAATGTATTGTGAAAGTTCAAAAAATAAAAATGAAGAACCCTGAAGTACCCACCACTCAACTTAAGAAATTATCACTCTTTTGCTAATCTGGTTTCATCTCCTCTAAATACCCACCTACTGAAATCTCTTAGAGAAACTCCCAGACATCAGTGCACCTCATCTGTTATGTGCACATGTACCTCTAACAGATTTGCACGTAGAAGATTCACGGAGAAAACAGTGACAAATTCCACATAATATAAATAGCACTCTCTGATCTCAGTGCAGAGAAACTGGAAATTCACATTAACGTCAAAATCACCAAAGACCCTTCCTCCTGGAAGTTAAACACAGACCCTTAAGCTACTCTTTGGAGAAAGGAGATGTTCAAAACAAAATGGCACAATTTCTAGGTAGCAATGATAATGAAAGAAGGATATAACAGAATTTATGTGATTCTGCTAAAAGGGGATCTGGAAAAATATATAGCATTAAATACAGAAACGATAAAAGTGAAAATAGATCAATTAAACATCTAAATAAAGACGTAGAGGGCCAGTTGCCTAGTGGTTAAGTTTGGCTTGCTCCACTTCGGTGGCCCAGATTTGGTTCCTGGGCGTGGACCTACCCTACTTGTCTGTCCATGGCCATGCTGTGGTGGCAGCTCATATACAAAAAGAGGAAGATTTGGGGGCTGGCCTGATGGTGTAGTGGTTAAGTTTGTGTGCTCTGCTTCAGCAGCCAGGGGTTCATGGGTTTGGATCCTGGGCACGGACCTACACACACCGCTCATCAAGCCATGGTGTGGTGGCATCCCACATACAAAATAGAGGAAGATTGGCAGTGGATGTTAGCTCAGGGCGAATCTTCCTCAGCAAAAAAAAAAAAAAGAACTAGAAAAGCATGAACAAACCAAAAGGAAGGAATTAATGAAGGTCAAAGCAGAAATTTAACAAGTTGAAAAAATGTGATGCATCAAAAAGCTGGTAGTTTGAAAAATCAACAAAATTGGAAAACTATTAGTAGGCATAATTTAAAAAAGAAAACCCATATGTCTAGAGTAAGAAATGATAAGAGAGAACAAATGGAGCAGGAGAATTTTCAAAAACAAGATATTTTGTACTAGTTCAGGCAAATAAATTTGAAAACCTAGATGGAATGGATAAATTTCTAGGAAAACAAAATGTACCAAAATTGCCCCAAGTAGAGATAGAATGTGTATGCAGACAACTTCCACAGAAGAAAGAGAAAACTCTAAACTCACACACAAGATCACCAAAGGATTCTGAAAAGAATAATTGATCTTGATTAATTGATTAAAGATTAATTGATCACAAAGCTGTAAAAACCATTACAGAGCACAGAAAAAGAACGTAAGCTTCTAAGTTACTTTTATGAAGATAATATACTATTCCTAGCACAGTTGACAAAGATAGTCTTGTATCACTAATAAATACTGATGCAAAAATTTTTAATCAAAATATAAGCAAATAGAATCCAAAACACATTGAATACAACATATCATGACCAAGTGGGATTTATTCCAGAAATGCAATGATGGTTTAATGTAAGGAAATCTATCATAGTAACAGTGCTAGGAGGAAAGGCATATGACCATGTTCATAGATGCCAAAAAAGCATTTGACAAAATTCAACTGCCAGCTGACTCCGGCTGTAAACCACAAACCACACTGTGCAGATGATTGGCGTCCCGCCACATTTCAGCTTGCTCTTAGATATTCCTCCAAAACACAACCAGAAGGGGGTCCCAAGGTGGTTCTTCAGAGCCCCCTCTCTGTGATGAGCTTGAGTTTGGAGGATGAGGTTGAGGAGCTGAGGTCAGACAAGGAACCCGGCTCGACCTCAAATGTGTGAGCAGTTAAAGAGGAAACAGATCCACAGAGCTCCCTCTCGGGAGCAGACCAAGGAGGTGTGCCCCCTCACCAAGGGCCACAGGAGGGCAGCAACCCGCCTACCACCTCCCGCCCCCAACCCCCCAGCCTCCTCGGTCTGTGGGTCAGGGCCCCCATGTGAAGCTGGGTGCAGAGGAGCCTCAAACACAAAGGGTGGAAAGCACAGGAAGCTGAGTGGTGAGGAGGAAAATGCCTGAGCTTTGCGTTCGGATCAGGGTTTGAGTTTAGGCTCTGTATTAACCTGCTTGGGCCGCCATTACAAAATACCACAGACTGGGGGCTTAAACAACAGACATTTATTTTCTCACGGTTCTGGAGGCTGGAAGTCCAAGATCAAATGTTGGCAATTCTGCTGTCTCCCGCAGCCTCTCTCCTTGGCTTATAGATGTCACCTTCTTGCTGTCTCCTCCCCGGGCCTTCCTCTGTGACACATAGCCTGATGTCTCTTCCTCCTCCTATAAGGACACCAGTCCAATAGGATTAGAGCCCACCCTTATGACCTCACGCAACCCTGATTCCCTCTTTTAAGGCCCTATGTCCAAAGACAGTCACATTCTAAGGTCCTAGGGGTTAGAGCTTCAACATGAATTTGGAGGGGACACAATTCAGTCCCTGACAGGCTCTGTCATTTAAGAGTTGCGAGGCCTCGGGTCATTTCTGAACCTTATAAGCTTCGGTTTTCTCCTCTGTACAATGGGAATAATGACATTGCCTATTTCACCCATTAGGACTGCATTTGGCAGCAGGTACCAGACACACCAACGCTGGAACTTAACCAAATAGGGGTTCCATTTTGCTCAGTAGCAGGAAGCTGGAGGCAGGCGGTTCAGGGTTAGTGCAGCTGAGAAAACCATCAAGGACCCAGGCTCCTTCTGGCTTCCTGCTCCAGCATCCTTGGCTTGAAGCTTTCTTCTTCGTGGTTGGAAGAGGCTGTTGTATATCAGGCAGGAGGACAGAGAAGGGGCAAAAGGCAGGAGGCCACAGTAAGGATGCCACTTGTGTCTGTCCCCTCCTGGAAGAGTTCCTAGAACCTCCTCCAGCAATTTTCCTTCTGTCACATTGGCCAGAACTGACTGTTTCCTCCACGCTGGCTGGAGAGGAGTGTGGAGCAGTCAGGGCTTCAGCCAGGCTCATTGCTGCCTTGAAGGATTGGAGTTCTGCCAGCAGGAGGAAAGGAAGCACAGACACTAGATAGAGAGCTACCCAGATCTGCCAAACCTACCTCAGGGTGGCAGAGACCATTGAGATAGCTTGTCTGAAGCAAGCGAATAGTGGCGGAATATCCTAAACCGTAGCCATTAATTCAACAAGTCAGGGCTAAAACCATAAACTGTGTAAAATTCAACCGTGTGTTATTGCAAGATCAATAAAAGGGCAAGGTCAAGGCTGAGCAGCCAACTGGCTGAGCATTTCATGGTCCAACTGCTTGATCCAAGTCTGTCCTGGTCAAAATGGAGATCTGGCATCTCCAGTGGCAGTTGTCCACTAGCTTAAATATGGATGGGGACAATGGGGGCTCCTATGACAGCCTGGGACTTCCAGGATAGCAGCAGCCACTCCAAGCGTCTCCTGGCTACATTGGCATCAGTCTCCTTAGGCCAGTGGAGGGGGCTAGCCCATAGCCTACTGCTGATCCTGCTCCTGCTCCTGAGATGGGATCACTGCCCTCGTGTCACCTGGCCTCACCTCCCCTGCCATGGGCTCACACACACATAGAAGATAAGAACTTTAGCCTGGTCCTGTGTGAGAGCACAGCCTGGGGGCAGAAGGGGTGCAGCCAAGGTTTTACTGTAGAAGTAACAGTAGTAATATAAGTAGTAATGGTGGTACTAGCAGTAATGGTAGTAGTAGAGGAGGAGGAGTAGTAGTAGAGTAGTAATAGCAGCAGCAGCAGCAGTAATAATAGTAGTAGACTAGTAAAAGCAGCAACAGCAATAGTAGCAGTAATAGTGGTAGTAGTAATAGTATTAGTGGAGTATCAATAGCAACAGCAGTAGTAATAGTAGTAGTAGTACAGTAGTAATAGCAGCAGCAATAATAGTAGCAGTTGTAACAGTAGCAGAGTGGTAGTGGCAGCAGCAGAAGTCATACTAATAGTTGTAATAGTAGTGGTAGAAGAGTAGTAATAGTAGCAGCAGTAATAGTAGGAGTAGTACAGTAGTAATAGCAGCAGCAGTGATAGTAGGAGTAGTAGAGTAGTAATGGCAGCAGCAGCAATAGCAGTAGTTGTAATAGTAGTAGTGGTGGTGGTGGCGGCGGTGGTGTTAATGGTACTGTTACTGTCTGTGCTTTGGTCACGGGAGGCAGCCCTCCCAGCCCTGAGGTGTGTTCACCACGTGCTTCTGATGCTTTGATGTCTGGGGCCTTGCCGAGCTTGGAGGGGCTGCCCCTCCTGGGTCAGCTGGTTCCTAGAGCTAGCAAACAGCTCCCCTGGGAGCCCACCTCTCCTAGGCAACCACCAATCCAGAGCCCACACAACCTCCTCCTGCTCTGGGCTCCCACAGGCTCTCACACACAAGGCCACCTCGCCCCCTGCCCTAACCACCCCAGGGCCAGGTACCAGACAACGGGGGACAGCCCTAGGCCCCAGAGACTGCCAAAACTATTCCAACCAGCCCATCCCAGCCCCGTCCAGCCTGCCTACCCGTCTTGTCCACTCCTTCCTGTTAAACCGCTGTAGAGGCTCTTGCCCACATTTTCTCCCTCGGCCTCCAGACTGGCCCTGGTGCTTCCCTGTGTGGCCCTGCATGGCGCAGAGTACCCCGTCCTCTTGGCAACTGTAACACTCTTTCCAGCGGCAGCCATCTCCTGATCTGATGGCCTCACGGCACCTGAATAATAACACCGCCCACACTGTAAAACATGAAGATGGCACAAAAATATGAGCCAGCACAAGCCATTCAGGGACAGCTCGGGCCTGGGGTCGTTGCTGAGATTGTGGTGTGAAATGTGGCCTCAGGCTGGCTACCTGCCTCTGCCCAGTGTGGGAGGCTACGGCTTCTCCATAGAGACGGGACGCACAGGGAGTGCTGGACGCCTGCCACCTCCTCCAGCACGTGGCCCTTCTTGGCAGCTCTTCCCACATGGCTATCTGACCCATACCCCACTGCCCAGCGCCATCTCACCCCTTCCTTGTCACGCTAGTCAGGAGGCTGGCGGCAGTGACTAGACATCTCGCCTCCCAGAAGCACTCCGTCTGAACCCATATTTGGGGAACGGAGGGGAAAAGCAGCAGCTAAGTTTAGAAGCTCAAAGCAAGGCTCACGCCCTGTGAACCCAGATGTGTTCTGAGCTGTTTCAGCAAAAGGAAGTTTATATAAAGCCGTGGGAAACGTGGCACTTCCTTTGATACAAACACGGCCCGGTTACACATGAGCTCAAGACTTTGTCACTGCGAGAAAGAGTTCCAATAGCTGGAGACCAAGCCCACCCTCGACCAGAACATGCGGTGGCAGAGGAAAATCAGACGAGCAGGAGCCCGCCCTCAGCGGGCCTGGGG
The DNA here is from genome assembly GCF_037783145.1 of Equus przewalskii. Taxonomy (NCBI): domain Eukaryota; kingdom Metazoa; phylum Chordata; class Mammalia; order Perissodactyla; family Equidae; genus Equus; species Equus przewalskii. The sequence goes on along the minus strand of NC_091857.1, from coordinate 29,238,432 downwards.
GTCCTCAGCATGGAGGTCAGACACCCACGAGGAGCAGCTCCCCAGCTGAGATGGAGCCGGGGTGGGTCGGGAGGTTAGTCACACACCAGGCCCACACCGATACACGGCAACCGTCGGGTGACACACATGGTAGAATTTCCAGAAGTCAGTGTTCCACCTTCTCTGTGGAGCTAACTATTTGTTTCCACTGAAGCAAGACCCTCTGAGGACTCTGCCACCTGCCTGAGCATTTCGAGGTTTTCCATCTGGCTGGTGGAACAGACACTACTATTCCTTGTGTGTGCTGGACACAGCTCCTTCTGCTCCTTGTAGGTGGTTTTGTCCCTGGCCTCAGGTAGCCCCCCACATGCACCTGCTGATCAGTTCTCAGCTGCATTCTCCTGGGACCCTCAGCTCATCTCTTGGTTCTCTGTGCCCCTCTCTGGTCTCTGACACTCTGTCCTGGGGGCTCTAGCCACTTTGGTCCCCCTCGACCCTCAGCTCCACGTCTTCGCGCAGGTTACCACCAAACCCCCCTGGTTTGTCCCTCCCTCGGCTGCCCTCAAGGCAGAGAGCAGGGCAAGCTCTGTCCTTCCCTGCCGGATGTCAACAACTTGAAGACGTGACTTCATATGTTTTTTCCATTGGTTAGTTCTTTCAGGTCGGAGGGTGGATCGAGTCTGTGTTCCTCCATCTTGGCCAGAAACGGAAGTCTCAGGATGCCCCTGTCAATCAAACTTTGTGCTCCGTATAGATCTACCGTCATTAAAATACGAACGTTTAAAGAACTATCCTAAAATAAAACAAAGCTCACCAATCACTAAAAGCAACACTAAATGTAATTTGGTTTTGGATGCTCGAGAAGGTGGTTTGGGGTCTTAGCATGTTTTGTGGTCTCCAAATTGGGCCTCTGCCTCTGATTTCTCTCCGCTCCGGTTCTGCCTGAATCCCACCGCCAGCCCCTCATTCGTCGGGGTTCTTGGGGGCAAACAACAGAGACGAGAGTGATTCACTTCCGCAGGGAAGTAGTGTCCTAGTGTCCTGGAGGGCTACTGACTGGCTCAGAGGATCCGTGGGGGGCTTAGAAAATGGGCAAGACCCAGGAAGCCCAGACCATGGGCAGAACCCCGCCCCAGGAAAACCTTAGAAGGAAACCACCACGCTGCCGCTTCAGACACTGGACGCCCCTTGCTCTGTTCCCTCCCTCTTCTCTTCCCTTCCTCCCGCTTCACAGTCCTGGGCAGCCTCCCCCCCCCCCCCCCCCCCCCCCGCCCCCAGTAGCTGAGCTCCCCGCTTAGGCTTTAGCAGATGGCGGTCAGGGAAGGCAGAAAGCCCTCCTTTGTTGCTTCCGTAGCAGGAGGCAGAGCATGAATCCCGGCGGGGCGCATCCCCAAACCTCAGAAGGCGGCTGGTGTGGTGCTGGGTGGCCAGAGAATGACAAACGCCCACTGGCCTTTGGTCACCTCTAGGGCTCCCCTCTGGCTTCAGAGTTCCGTCTGAACTCCTCCTTCTGGTGAGAAGGGCCAGTCCTGGGTCACAGTGGATGCTCAAAACGACTGGCTGGCACCATGATCTGGGACCGCACGGCCATTCCATGGTTCCCTACCTCCGGTGATGCAGGACCATCATCGTTGCCTTCCCGCGCCCCACGTTCCAGGCGAAGGGAACTGCCCGTCCTTCCCTGTGGTGGCCCCGATGAGCACACCGTCTTCCTGGCATCTGCTTCCCTGGGCTGGCGCGTCCATCCCTCGGTGCGGTGCGGCTGGCTAAATTCCCACAGCTACCCCCTTCCCTGGGGAATTGCCCTCTGCCAAACAGAGCCACCTCGCTGGGGGTTAGCCCTCCCTTAATAAACCCCTTGAACGAGAACTGCCATCTCAAGTTCTCCTTTTAGGGGTCACGACCCAAGACATTCCCCAAACAGCCTCCTCATTTCTGGTCTCCACCCCCGGCTCCGGCTGCTCCCTCTGCGCAGGGAGACCCTCCTCCCGACACACTTCTGCCTCAGCAGCTTCTACCTGTACTTCAGCAGCTCGCTCCACGACCGCCTCCTCCGTGAAGACGCCCTGCCTGTGTAACGAGACGGAGACGGGAGAAGATGCGCGGGTTACGCCGTTCTGATTCTTCAGGGATGGAGCGCGAGAAATCCTCGCTCTCGTAATTAATTATCGGGCACGAAACCGAGGTGACTGGCCCCATCGAATGTTCGAGATACTGCGTTAAGTGCTTCATGGACCACAGCAGAGACTGCAGTGGACTCCCTAGTATTTCTTCTCTGTTCTTTTGTAAGAGAAGCCCCAACATTCAGCTGGTGCTGTGGCTAATTCAAAGGAAAACCACATTTGCCAGCTTCCCACTAAAGTGTGGCTCTGCGATTCTGGCCTGTGGGCTGCAAATGGGAATTGTGTGTGCGACTTCGAAGGAACTTTCCTTCTCGCCCGCCCACCCTTCTCTTTCCAGCCAGCTGGAATCTGCAGGTTATGATGTCGCTGGAGCTCCGACACCAGGGCCCATGAGGTGGCTTTGAGAAGGGGAGCCACAGCGCGGGGCCGCCACACCTGCACTGGATGACGCAGCTCTTGACTTCCTGAGTGCGGGAAGAAAATAAACTTGCATCTTGGGGTTTTTCTGCCTCTCAAAGCTGAACCTCATTCTGACTACGACACAAAGGTTATCTCTCCTTGAATCTTCGTATGAATCCTGAGGTCGGTGTTGTGATTCCTACTTTGGAGATGAAGAAACTGAGTCTCAGAAGGGTCCATAAACTGCTCAGATGCAAAGAAGGGGAAAGTCAGGACTTGAGCCCAGGTTTAGCTACTTCTGAACCTACGTCCTTCACTGCTTTGCTCCGTCCTCTCCAGCTTGGCAGGGGGGAGGGAGGGGCACATACCAGTGGGGCGGGAGTACAAAGTACTCCCTGTCCTTGGGAAATAATCACTCACGTCTGTCTGGACTGTTGATCAGGAAACATGATGCCAGCTCCTAGTCTATATCCTCTTTATCAGGGCTGCCATGCACAGCTGTTCAGGTTGTGCACAGCACAAATGCTCCTGGTTAAGTGGATGTGTGACCCACTGAGACCCCTCCTACATGGGCAGCTTACTGAGCCTAGGGACAATGGGCTATGCATGGACACTTCAAATAACTGGTCTGAATTAATGAGGCATGGGCCGAGTCCTGAACTCAGCGCTCTGCGACATTGTTGGGGCTCCTGCAGTGACCAGCTGGATTGCCCCAGTGCCATGTTGGACTATGAGATGACCTTGGAAAAGAAAGCCACATATAGCAGAACAACAAGATACAAGGAGCCTGGGTTTGTGACTCCAGCGGCTACCATACCGCTCAAGATTGCCGATGTGTGTTCTTCGATACTGATCAAGTCACTAGTTTCAGAACTTGGTTACTTGCAGATGAACCCAATCTAATGGGTACGGCGACACAACGCATCTCTTCCTCTCTCCACACTTATGCCTCCTTCCCGCAACGCTTAATGTAAAGAAGAGAAACCGGAATCAGAATGGATAACGTTGCCTTGGGCTCTTGCAAACCAAGACATGACTGAGGCGATGCCTCGTGCTGGAGCGTGGAAAGACTGAGGGGCACCCGCTGCCAGAGACAGACAGAGCAACGCTTCAGGGGTCTTTGTGAGCTCCACTCTCCAAAGGAGAAACGAGCCAGACGCTGTGGCCCTGGCTGTCAGATTGACAAGCGTGGGAACCGCTGATTGCTCCAGAATCAACATCCAACCTGGCAGCCTCCTCTGTTCCTCCACTGAGTGTTTTCTGCTGGCAGCTCTAAAGGGTAAGTTATTGCTTCAAGCACCAATCAACCAGTGAGCGCTGAGAGAGAAGAAAAAGAAGCTGCTCGCTGAATGGGCGACTCTCGGGGGAGGATGAGGGAGTAATTTTTGAATCAAAAGAAGAATCTTTTTAACCTCGGAGTTGGGGCAGTTGAGCAGCGCCCCTTCTGGAGCAGCCACGTGTCAGTTTGGGCTGTTTGGGTGCTTGCTTGTGATGGCGGCAGGCAGAGGACCAGGGGGGAAGACCACGGGCTTGTGCTCCAATCCTGACATACAACTTGCCGGCTGCGAAATCCGAGCGAGCTACTTTACATTGTCTGCCTCAGTTTCCTCCTCTGTGAAATGGGAATGATGATGGTGCTTCATTTCTTGGGGCTGCCGTGAAGACTAAATGCACTACTCCTTGTAAAAGCACTTACTTAGTGTGGCCCAGAGAAAGAGTTCCAAAATTTCCATTATTATTCACAGTTTCAGGAGACGTGATTCGAAGAGAGTCAAATCCTCCAGAAGCCAAGTGAGAACTGAGTTCTCTTGGACCGAGGGAGATGCCAGACCCAGAGCATAACGGCCTCAGTCTCAGGACACAGCCTCCCTGAGGAAAGACGTCCATCAGGCATGGGTCCAGCCAGGTCCAGGCTGCCACAAGGTCAATTTCAATAGGAAGTTGTTGAATGAGAAACGTCACAAGAATGGAGAGGGTCCACGGCTCCGCGTGCCCGTGATCTGCTTGGGGGCCATCCTGGGTGGTCCTATCATGCCCTTTGTCCCCATTTTTGATGGTCCCAAGAAGCCCAAGACTGCTGGGGTCTCTCATCCCAACCCCACTTCCCAGCCTCCCCCTCTTCCCGAATCCTTCCATTCAGCCCCCAGGATACTGGGGCGCATTACAAAATCCCCCGTCACTCACCCTCCCATTAACTGTCTCCTTCCCTCTGTCCCATCTAAGGCCTGGATCTCCCCTGAGGATCCTGAGGGGCTGCTTTCTCTCCCACACCCCTAATTCCTAGATGGGGCGGGGTAGGTGTCCTGGTTGCTTCTAGATCGTACTCTTCTCTCCTCCCTAAAAACCTTGCCTCTGACACGCCTTCAACCCCCCGGGGTCTTTGTCCAGTACTTTTTGTTGCCCTCTCACTGCTCCAACATCTGAACCCCCCTTACAGACTTCAGGGCGCCATTAAACCACCCCAACAGGCCCAGTCAGCTCCCACACTCCACTTTGGCAAACTTGTTTTGCAAAACCCCAACCATCACTAAAAACAACATTCCATGGGGCCAGCTTGGTGGCGCAGGGGTTAAGTTCACATGTTCCGCTTCAGCGGCCTGAGGTTTGTGGGTTTGGATCCCAGGCATGGACCTATGCACTGCTCGTCAAGCCATGATGTGGCAGGCGTCCCCCATATAAAGTAAAGGAAGATGGGCATGGATGTTAGCTCAGGGCCAATCTTCCTCAGCAAAAAGGAGGGGGATTGGCAGCAGATGTTAGCTCAGGACTAATCTGCCTCAAAAACCAACATTCCAGAGTAGCATGGCGGAGAGGACCCCGCAATCACGGTCACAGGGAAGGGGGCCCAGATAGCCCAGCTCCTTCGACTCCTCTGTTCAACGCCACTGTCACCCCTCCTCTCTCACCACATCTCTGCCCTCCTCCCCAGCCTCCCCTGCTTCCTAATTCACTGAGGAAACAGCTGCCCCCATCAGAGAGATGCTCCACGTGCTCCCACCGCCACCTCCCCCTCAGCAGGCATCTGTCCCCCATTTCAGTTGACAGATTGTCCAGGCTCCCGCCAAAGCCGCCACCTGGTTCCCACGATTCTGCCCCACCAAGGACACAGCTCTGGCAGGTCTCCCCTCCGTCTCCCACATCATCAGTTTCCCTACAGCAGCATCCATGAATCCACACCCACGTGATATCGGTCCCCGTCTGAGGACAAATCCTCTCTGGCCAGTAACGAATTTGGTTGTCAGAAGGGTCTCTTCCACTTTTTGCTTCCTCAGTTGAAAATTAAAACTCACAAATCACGTTTAAAGAATTCCTCAATCTATTACTTTATTCTGAAGACTCCTTTGGATTCAACAGCACGTAAAAAAAAGATACTATATCCACGGACACATGGCTTTTAGGAATGCTTGGCTACTTCAACCTTAGGAAATAGTAATGTGACATATTGCCTTAAGGAGTCAAAGGAGACAAATCTTATTATTTACACAACTGCAAAGGTATCTGATAAATCAATACCCATTCTTGATAAAACAAACAAACCAAAACAGCTCTTGCTAGTGCATGAGATGAAGGACACTTTCTCAACATGATAAAGAAGGAAGAAGAGCTAATGTCATGCTTAACATTGATATATGTGAGCAACATGTCCCGGGTGTGTCCTCAGAAAAGTGGATCCAGGGGCCGGCCCTGTGGTCGAGTGGTTAAGTTTGCGCACTCTGCTTTGGTGGCCTGGGATTTGTCGGTTCGGATCCTGGGCGCGGACCTAGCACCGCTCATCAAGCCATGCTGAGGCGGCATCCCACATAGAGGAACTAGAATGACTTGCAACTAGGATATACAACTATGTGTTTGCACTTTGGGGATGGAAAAAAAAAAAAAGAGGAAGATTGGCAACAGATGTTAGCTCAGGGCCAATCTTCTTTACCAAAAAAAAAAAAGAAAAGAAAAGAAAAGTGGATCTGGTGTTTTATATAAAAAAAGATATCATGGTGTATTAGTTAGAGCAATGTCACAAACACTAGCATTTTGTTGGCTGAACACAATTGGGATGTATTTCTCCCTCGTGGAATAGTCCAGTGTGGATGTGCCTGGTCGGTGGGCGGTATTTGTCTATTCACCTGCTGGAGGGCATTGCGGTTGCTTCCACGTTTTGGCAATTATGAATAAGTGGCTATAAACACCTGTGTGCAGGTTTGCTTGTGGACGTAAGTTTTCAGCTCCTCTGGGTAACTGCCACGAAGCCCGACTACTGGATCGTATGGTGATATTGTCTGCACCGCTTCATACTCCTATTCCTACCTAGGGCCCTTGTCCCCTCGACACCCGCTGTGTCCCTGTGCAACCCACACCCCGTCTCCTTTGTCTGTACACAGGTGCCCTCGTGTGTGGGTTTTCCCCCTACGGCTTCAGCGCAGGGCGGAATGGGCTGCAGCCTTCATTCCAGGAGGACGAACTCAGGCATTGAAATAAATGCAGGGCTGAGGGTGGCTGGGGAGCCTGAGCCAAGCATGGGCCGACTCACACAAGTATTCGGTTTCACTGTTAGCTTAATTTCATAAGCATGAATAGCAATGTTTATATGTATTTTTTGAATTGCGGTAAAATACACGTAACGTAAAACTTACCATCTGAACCTTTTCTAAGTATACAATTCAGTAGCGTTAAGTACATTCACATCGTTGTGCAACCAATCTCCAGAACTCTTTTTATCTTGCAAAACTAAAACTCTGTACCCATTAAACACTAACTCCCCATTCCTGCCTCCCCCGGCCCCTAGAACCCCCATGCTGCCTCCCGTCTGTATGGATTTCACTCCTGTGGGGAACTCATATAAATGGAATCATAGAGTGTCTGTCTTTTCGTGACTGGGTTATTTCAGTCAGCATAATGTCCTCAAGGTTCATCCATATTGTTGCATGTGTCAGAATTTCCTTCTTTGTTAAGACTGAATAATATTCCCGTGTATGGGCAGACCACATTTTGTTTATTCATTCATCTGTGGATGGACTCTTGGGTTGCTTCCACCTTTTATGGAATAGCTATTGTGAATAATGCTGCTATGCCAATGTTTATATTTTTTATGGGTAGGAATTACACAGCCCGGCATATCGAATTAGATTTTTTTGTACACAAATATATTGCTTTCACTGTTTGCCTAGATGAGTGTGAGAATATGGGATTTTAAAAAGACATTACCTCCTGTGATCTTCTCCCTGCCAGGTCTCTCCTCCTTGCCCCCTGCAGGGCGCTGGGGGGCTGGGCAGTGGGGAGGTGATGGGCTGTGACCTTGGGGGGGATGGGCAGGCTCTGGCGCTGCCCAGGAGGGAGTCATTGACGGGGCACAAGGTGAGGTGAGCCGCGCCCTCTCCAGGGAAACACACAGGAGGCAGGAAGGGCTCTGAGCCCAGGGTCTAGCCAGGTTCTCTTCCATCCTCCAGCTCCCCACCCCCCACCCCCATCTTCCCTTCATTCAAACTTCCTGTGAATTCTGTGTGAGTGAACCACCTCCTGGTGAACAGAGAGCGGAGAAAGGAAAATTTCTTGCCTTCTCAACCAAAGCCAGGTTTTTCTCAACAAGCAGAGTGACAGAGAGCAGGTGGCAGGGAGCACCCTGTCAGGGCTGGAACAACCTGGCGGGTCCTCAGGCCGCAATGGCCACCGGCTATGGTGCCTGGCGCTCTGACATCGGGCCCTGTGCGAGCACTTTGCTCTCCTGACCTCACCTACTTCTTGTAAAAGCCCTCTGTGGTGGCGCTCCTGGGATTTCTATTTTCCAGAGGAGGAAACAGAGGCACAGAGGGGCCAAGCAAGCCACCTGAGGTCACGCAGCTACCAAGTGGTGAAGTGGGGTTTGAACTCAGGTCAACTGAGGCCAGCATCTACTCTACTGACCCCTACACTGGCTGGGCTCCCTTCAAACTTACGTAGACGTCAACCTGCAAAGTGGAAACAACACCTCACACCCTGGTCACTTTGAAATGTGGTTTTAAGGATTGAGGGAGAAAGCACACACCCACAGGCACACACCCCTGCACATATGTGCACACATGAACACACGTACATGCACTATGTGCACACACGTGCATGCACACACATACACACATGTGCTCGCACCCATGCATGCAATGCACACATACATACACACAGAGACAATTGTGTGTTTGTCCTTCAAACAGCTAATGAGTCTGCTGGAAGGAACACACGAGCATACGGAAGGATGGGAGCCCAGTTTCCTTTGTGAGAGGGAGAACACGACGCTCTGTCTCAGCGTTGATACGACTGGAATTTGAAGGCGCTGATAGATCCTGCCTCCCACCCCCGCCCATGAAGCCACCTCGTGTGGGATCCAGGCTCACCCCCGTGCTGGAATCAGGGGTGGAAAAAAGGGAACCCTCATACGCTGCTGGTGGGAATGCAAACTGGTGCAGCCACTATGGAAAACAGTATGGAGATTCCACAAAAAATTAAAAATGGAAATACCATATGATCCAGCTATTCCACTACTGGGTATCTATCCAAAGGAAATGAAATCAACCAGGGATGAGGCACTGAAGCTGAAACAGACAGATGACAGCTGTGCTTGTGAAGGACAGTTTGAACAGCCTCCCGTGAGCAGGAAAAGTCACAGTGGAATAAGATGGAGCCTTACCAGGGTGAGGCCGGTGGACGGGACCCTCCCAGAACCCAGGTTCAGGCGAGCAGCCTGGGGCGGCCTCGGCAGGCCCCCAGGGGCCCGGCGCCTCCACAGCCGCCACATTCTCCTTTCTTTTTTTCCAGGGTCACATTCTTGGGGGCACTGAATATGTCAACCCGACATTTCGTAGTTCAGCCATCCAAGTGCAGTAAAGGGCATTATCTGAGACTGAAAAAGTATATTTTATATTCGCACACTTGACTTTCAAGACCTTGAATGAATCTTGCTGAAATATTCACCTTTGGGTTTAGTCCAAGTATGGGAAGTTTTAGTCCCAATTGCCTTTTCTTTTTCTTTCTTTTCAAAAGAATATTAAAAGTGACTGAAAAGAGGGATTTAGAAATGAATGGCTATTTTTCAACATGTCTTATAAAATGAAAAGGAGTAAACGCTATAATATTTCTTAGAGACAGGGATTTAAGGAAAACGAGATTTAGAACCCCGTGGCTGGTTACTGCGAGGTGAGATTTCTGTCCTGACAGCCCTCGGTGTTCAGCACGGCAGAGTCAGAGGGGAGGCGAGAATGGGGGTGGCCACCCATCCCAACTGCCCAGGACTACACTCTGGTTTTATTTAATTTTTTAATTTTTTATTGTTATTGTTTTTGCTGGGAAAGATTCTCCCTGAGCTAACGTCTGTTGTCAACCTTCCTCTCTCTCTTCTTTTTTCTTCTCCCCAAAGCCCCAGCACGTAGTTGTAGATCCTAGTTGTAAGTGCTTCTAGTTCTTCTATGTGGGACGCTGCCACAGCCTGGCTACTGACAGACAGCTGGTATGGTTCCACGGCTGGGGACCCAACCCTGGCCACCAAAGGGGAGTATGCCGAACTTTAACCACTAGGCCATCAGGACTGGCTCTACACCCTGGTTTTAGTACTGAGAGTCCTGCATTGTAGAAAACCCCTCGGTCCCCAGCACCCAGGATGGTGGGTCACCCTAGATGAGATTATTATGGATACGAGATGTGCTCGCAAACCCTACTCAACCCAGCCCAGCCGGCCCAATCCCCTGTCAGCTCGACTTCATAGCACATCTATGTTAGGAACTGTGGATGTAGATGCGCTATGAAGTTGAATTGGCTAACGAGACAAGAAATAACAAGTGTCGGAGAGGATGTGGAGAAAAGGGAACCCTCATCCTCTGCTGGTGGGAGTGCAAACTGGTGCAGCCACTATGGAAAACAGGATGGAGATTCCTCAAAAAATTAAAAATGGAACTACCATATGATCCAGCTATTCCACCACTGGGTATTTATCCAGGGAACATGAAATCAATAATTCAAAAAGATTTATGCATCCCTATGTTCATCTCAGTATTATTCACAATGGCCAAGACATGGAAGCAACCCAAGTGCCTATCAATGGATGAATGGATAAAGATGTGGTAAATATATACAACGGAATACTACTCAGCCAAAAAAAGACAAAAATCACGCCATTTAAGACGGCATGGATGGATCTTGAGGGCATTATGTGAAGCAAAATAAATCAGACAGAGAAAGACAAATACTGCATGATTTCACTCATGTGTGGAAGATAAACAGACAAATAAACACCTGGATAAGGAAAACAGATTGGTGGTTACCAGAGAGAAAGGGAGGGCAAAGGGGTAAAGGGGCACACGTATATGGCGACGCATAAAAACTAGACTATTGGCGGTGAGCACGACGCAGTCTATACAGAAACTGAACTATAATTATATACACCTGAAATTTATACAATGTTACAAGCCAATATAACCTCAATAAAAATAAAATAAAACAAGAATTGTATGCAACGCCAAGTGCAGGAATTTTAGAGGGCTAAAGAAATAACTTGATTCCCACCCCAGTTCTAAACTGTTTGGGAACCTCCTGTCCCCTGCGGGACTGATAAAGCAGAGGACAGAGACCAGGGCTGAGGCTGTGGCAACAGAGGCTTCGAGCAGCCCCAGAGTAAGACCCAGGCAGCTGTGGACGACCGCGGGCCACACACTGGCTGTGAGCTTCCGGAAGGTGGGACCTTCGCCTTCTTACATTAATATTCCTAATGCTGATCCTGACGCAAAGGAGCGCGTAATAAGTAGCCGTTGTACTAGAGAGAACTGTCACGGTAAACACGCAAAGAGGAGTGTGTGCACATGTGTGTGCATGCTTGTGTGTGTGTGCACGCATTTGGGGGAGAGAGATGTCACGAGGTGAGGCCAGGGCCCAGCACGACCAGCCTCCACAGGTGCCCAGTCTGCAATCACATCAAGTGCCTTTGCAGACTCTGTCCCCAGTGCTGAGCGTGGGGCAGGTAATTGCTGACTGCCACCAGCTGGGAGCCCATAGTTTGTCCTCAGCCTCCTCTCCCCCAGGCCTTCTTCCACGTGTGAGTCCAGGCCAGGATCTCCTGCACAGTCACCTTAGAGACTCTCCAACCCCACCTTCCCCTGCCCCCTTGTCCCCGCCAGGGACCCTTGGATCAGTGGAGAAGAAGAGTCCTGGGGGCTGCCTGACACCAATCATGACCAAGGAGCCAAAGGGCGCAGCTGGAAGCGTCGGCTGCTTTGCCTTTATGCTTCCTTTCTGCCCAGCAGCAAATCCGCTCTGCGGTTACGTCCTCAGCCTTTGGGTCTCTCCTTTCTTGCTCTCTCCTGCACCCATGTACACTCTTTATTTCCAGAATCTGCACCGTTCTCTAAGCAGACCCACACCTCTGTGAATGGCCTGTTCCACCTCACCTTCCGGAAGTCCCGTCTTTTATTCTAATGACAAAAGCTGTGGTCTGCTGCCCACTCACATGCTGTGCTGATCTTGTGGCAAGCTCCAGCAGGAGTTTCACGAACACTGTTGACACAGAGAGACTATGCTAACATTTTCCAATATTGCTATAATGATAGTAATACCTGGTATTCGTAAGCACTTAGCAGTTGTCGAAGCCAATGTCATGTCTATTTTCTCCTTTGATCCTTGTCACAGTCCCACAAGAAAGCCATGAAGATACACGCAGTCTCACATACGCAAACTTTTGCTTGAAGCTTCAGGGGATTCATCGACCTCTGGAAGAGCATCTGTGGCCCCCTAAGAGTTCCCACACTTCAGGATAAGAAGTTCAACATTTTAATAGGCTGGTGGCATGACCACCCAGCCACAGACGCTCGGGGTGGGGCAACAAGAGGCAAGCTGGGGAGATCCAGGTGTCACACGGGTGAGGCTGTCAGTCAGCAAGAACCGGAGGGAGAGATGCTGGCAAGGACCTGGACAGGTGGCACAGGGAAGGAGAACAAGGCTGAGACTCGGATAAAGCAAGGGCGGTGCCTGGGGTGCAGAATTTAAGGAGGGGCCCACTCACTGTGAGGGTCACCCCAGTCCTGGCCTTGAAGGAGGAACCCAGCAGGAACCCAGTAGCCTGAAGGGGGCATTGGGCTAGGACGAGTCCCAGGGAACTGTGACAGTGGGGCCCCAACAGGAAGCAGGTGGCATATTCACTTTGGAATACTTCAAGTTTGTTTGCAAAGGAGAGGGCAGCAGGGAGGGGATCGTAAGGCCTCGTGTGGTGGCTGGCCTTTAACAACGAGCAGCTGGTACCAGGCCTGACGGATGAGCGTGACTGATGGAGCCCAGAGGGAAAGTGAGGCTCTGACACGGGCTGTTGTGGAGGGGCAGGGGGTTTTGGATGGGGGACACGGCCAGCCAGGGTGACCTGGCAAGAAAGATGCTGGGAGAATAAATTCCTGACCTCCCTCTCAGCTGCTGCCGGGGCTCCCTACCGGCTGAGCCCAGTGGGAAGTCGAAGGGCAGGGGAGACGGGTGACGATGCTCAGGGTGCAGGACAAGGTGGAGATGGCTGGAGGAGAGTGGAGAGAAGATGGTTGGGGCAGAGGGAAGGAATTCCGTACAGGGCAACAAACAGCCCACATGTGGGAGCTGGGCTGTGAGAGAGGAGCAGGAAGATGATGGGGCCCAGGAAGCCCAGGCAGGGCCCAGGCCAGTCTCTCCCATTGAACCCCAGGGGAGCTTGTGCTGGGAATGCAGATCCCTGGGCCCCGTGCTCGGAGATTCGGACTCAGCGCCTCTTGAGTGGGCTTTTGGAATCTGTCCTTTTGGACATCTTGAACCGGTGTCGGAGAGCCCTGGGCAGGGGCTGCCAATGCCCTTGGCTGATGGCCACGCCTGGCCCCTGGTGCTCGGGGTCCTTGGCCTGAGAGTCAGGGGGCAGGAAGCCAAGCAGATGAAGATGGCTCAGCTTCACGCCTCCAGAAAGCCCAGACCCATCTGCAAGCCTGTCCTGAATCTTGCGCTTTACCTCCTTCCTCTTCCTCTCTTCCACTCTCTAGAGGTGGCGTGGGCAGGCTGACCCAGAGCAGGTAACCTCAGGCATCTGCCCACAGGGTGAGAAGCTGGGGTGCAGAGGCTGGGGGTGGCCAAACCAAGGAGCTGCTTCTGAGAGGCTGTGAGCAGGAGTGTTTGGGGGCCACCAGGACCCCTGCCTGTCTTTGTCCCTGGGCTGGCCGCCCCTCCACTGCCCAGGGCTGGCCAGCCTGGCGCGTGACAGCCTTCTACAGTCTCCCCTCTGGGCTCTGCTGTGACCTTCCCAGCCTGCTGGGGACCAGAGGGCCAGGGCCCTTGCTTTTGGGGTGTGTCTCTGCTGGGGCAGCTTACAGGGAGGGAGCCCCAAGATGAGCAGAGAGGGGCCCAGGGCAGGCGCTGGCTGCTTGGAGCTTCCCTGGACCCTGGGCCAGCTCTCCCTTGGAAAGAGGGCGCAGGGTTCGAGGTCTCAGCCACACCTGACTTGAGTCTGCATGGGAACCTGACTCAGGGCTGGGGCCAGAAGCACTGCTGCCCTTGAACTCTCCAGAGCTGAGCATGCGCCAGGGACAGAAGACCGACTCCCAGCCCTTCCTGAGGTTGACCTGGTGTGAAACAGAAGAGCCAGGTGCAGCGAGGCAGGGGAACAGCTCCCAGGATGACATCCTGAGGCCCCAACGTGAAAGGAGCCCAGGCCGCTCCGCCCGCTCAGCTGCTGGCAGAGACTCCATCCGACCTTCCCTCCCCAGGCCAACCTTCCCTCAGGTGCAGGCGAAGCCCCCTCTCTCATCCTGCTGCAGTGCTAGCCCCCGTCCTGCCTCCCCTCCACACCGATGGTCTTGCTGCCCTTGGTCTGGAGTGGTTAACTAATGCTGTCTGTGCTGGGCATGTAAGAGGGTGTGGTGTCCCCCAGGGGCACCTTCAGAGGGACTGAAGACTCTGCGACACGACCCCTGGCTCCTTCACGAGGAAACCCAGCTTCTGAGACCAGGACCCCACGACTCTGACTCTGACCTAGAGAGCCGGTGCCTGCCCTCCTGTGGAAGATTTGAGGTTCAGGACAGAGAGCGATGACTTCCTCCACTGTCTCCATGTTGGGCCCTGGGGGCCCATTATCAATGCCCAGTGGACAGGTGGGCTAGGAACAGAGACCAGGGTCAATCACTGCCCCAGGATGCATTCCCGGGGCCAACAGTGTCAGTGAGAGCCTCTCTCTAATTCTCTCTCTTACTGTGCCCTGTGCCTTCTCTTCAGTCCTTACAGTTGGTAGTTGTAGCTTTTATTGCATCTATGTGTTTAATGTCTGTTGCCCCCACCAGAACGTGAAGCCCCTGAAGGCAGGGACCACATTTTGTCCCCCATTTCCAGCGCCCAGCGCAATGCCCAGCATAGAGTGGAGCTCAGGAGAATGAATGAACGATGAACGAATTGACAGAGGGATGGATGGACACAGCCTCAGCCAAAAGAAGAGAGAATAGGATGCTAGGCCTGCTCTGGGTCTGGGAGAGAAGGGGAGTCGGTGCCTTTTGTGGAGCTGGGAGGTTGCCACAGAATCTGGGGATGACCCAGTGCTTCCTGATCCAAAGTTGGTCATGACTAATCTTTTGTCAGTTTGAGTCAACACGGATGTGAGCTCCGATCCCAGAGCCGAGAGGGCAAAGGATGTCATGGAGGAGATATAGAGGTGGGCTGCAGGGGTGCCATTTATCCAGACCAGTCAGGGGCGCACGGCTGCTTCACCACCAAGAACCTCTTTCAGGGTTTTCCCCTCACAGATCCCATATTTTGAAAGACTTCGTTGTTAAACAGCGTTAGGAATAATCTATTTATTTTCACATTTTTTATTAACTAAAGACATCTGTAACTTCCTGATCATCCTTCTTTCCAGTATGAGATAACAGAGTTGAGATCATTCCAGCCCAAAGCAAAGTAACTTAATATTTTCATTAGCCCTTACAGCCAGATGGTGGGTCCCTGTATGATTTCCATTAGACAGTCTGAAAATAGCTCCAGGTCACCCATGGACAATGGCCCTTCCGCAGTAAGCCATCGGTATTCTTGGCCTTTTCTGTCTCTCTCCTTGCTGGGCTCCTCAGGACCTGCTATATGAGAAACAGAGAAGGTAACTGCTATAGACATACGCTTCCAGGATTTAGTGCTGTAGGGTGAGCAGAGGAAGAGAGAGAGAAGGAGAAAGTTCATACTCATAAATACTCCTACATGTTGTATGTAATAGGCTGAGAAAAAATTCGATGGACCTCGTGACTTCTAAATTTCTTTGCAAGAAAGGTTAGGAACATTTTCATGGTTTTTTTCTTTCTTTCCTTTTGGTAGCAATCATTAAGTTGACAGCACTGCATGGGACACTGAATTCCACTGAGTCTTGACTTTGACCCAGAGGGAGCAGGTGAAGAGCCATTGAGTCTCGAGTTCCTCCCAGGGGGGTTGGTATCTTCCGAGGATTCAGCCCCTTGATGCCCAAATGTTGGGCAAGAGAAGCGAAATGATGGGTAGAAGACTTGCGTGTGGGTCTGCCCCTGCTCCACGGGCATAACTGTGACTGAAGAACCAACTGGGAAGCATTTCAATCCACAAATGTGTATCAAGTTCCCTGTATATGTGGCTCAATGCCAGACACTGTTGGAGTTCCAGAACCCATTACAGCATAGATCCTGTCTTCAGGGGCTTCATGAAGAGCTCCGTGAATGCTCTTCCTAGTGAAGCAACCATATAACTGGTAAAAATTATTTGAAAAAAAAATAATTTTTTAAATAATTTAAAGTCTCTGGAAATTACCCTAAAGGCATACAGTCAATGGAAAAACACTTTTTAAGAAAACTAGTCAATGTTGGTAAGGACAGCGAGAATCTGTGGCTCTTGGGCCATCCAGCTCCATAGGACAGCTCTATTGGGGCAGCTGAGGCCAGGAAGACAGTGGTCCCCTCTCCCCTCAGGCCCTAGTTTAAGGCTACGGTTTCGCCCCAGGACAGGCAGGCTGCCAGCATCCCTTATCCACCAGCCCTGTGTTGCAGATGTGCTATTTTGGGCAGACAAGGCTGAGGGGATAGGGGCTCCCATTTTTAAGATGTGGGCTCTGCCATGGGCATGGCAGGTCAGGAATACTGCGCCTCAGTTGCTCCCACTCTGGCTTGCTTGTAGGACGGAAGTTCCACACCAAGAGGGCAAGCTGAGAAACCCAAGAGCCACCAGCCCTCCTTTAGCATCTTCTCATAGAACAGGTGTCCTGGACAAGTGGGCCACTGTGGCAGAAAGGGTCTTCCCACAGGGAGAGGCAGATCTTAAGGATGAGAGCTCCACAGCTGTGCCTAAAGATGCTGACTTTATAGTCATGCACCACGTAACAATGTCAGTGATGGACTGCATATGCAACAGTGGTCCCATAAGATTCGTACCATATAGCGTGGGTGTGTGGTAGGCTATACCATCTAGGTTTGTGTAAGTACTGAAGGGGAGGAAGAAATTTTCCTCTACTTTTCTGGGTTCTTCCGGCTGGTCTAAAAATTAAAGTGACATGACACAGATTAACAGGAGAAAACCAAACAGAAGTTTAATAACATGTATACATTGGCGAAACCCAGAAAAACTGAGTAACTCATCAAAATGGCTGAAGCCCTCACCTTAAATACCACCCTCAGCTAAAGACAAAAGATGTTGGTGGTGGGGAGAGTCAGGGACTTCAAAGGGAAGGAAAGTAGTTCACAGGTAAGTGAAAAGAAGAAAATATTTGGAAAACAAGTGTTTGTTAGGTCACACAGAAACAGAAGAACACAGAGGGGAGCCCATCCAACAGGCTTTTCTATGTTCTTCCCTAACAGCTAGCTCATGTTATGCTAAGGTGTAACTCGCTTCCTGAGACAGGGTTTTGTTAAATCGGAATTCTTTGGGGCAGTTAAGGGGGAGGTAACAAGAAAAACTTTTGAGTTTTTTCTTTCTTAAAAGTAATCAGCCTAAAATAGTCTTCATGTTAAAGAGACCCATTTTGGGGTGGCAGATTTTGTTCCCCTTCAGTGCGCTCTGATGTTCTCACAATGATGAAATCGCCTAACGATGCATTTCTCAGAATGTATCTCTGTCGTTAAGTGACGCATGACTGTGTTTGGAAGAGAGCCTAGAGAAGTTCATGCTTTAGGGCATTGCTGAAACAATGGTGATCGAGCATTAAGCAATCATGGGCTGGTAACTCCATACTAGTAGCAACAAGTGAGAGGGCAGACCAGCCAGAAATCTAACAGAATCAGGGAAAGAGGCAGCTAAGAAGAGGCGTCCTGGGAACACACGCATCCCTGGGGCTCCCGAATGCTGTGCCCACGCACTAGGTACACCAATTCAGGAGCTTCAGAGGAGGATGTGGAAGTGATCTTTTGAAACTAAGGGTGGGATGAAGACACTCCCACACAGACAAAAACTGAGATAATTCATTGTTAGCAGACGTGTCTTACAAGAAAATATTGAAGAAGGTTAACTGGGGCTGAAAGAAGCGACACCAAATAGTTTAAACACACACACACACGCACACACCACCACTACCACCAACACAACAAAGTGCCAAAGCAAAGTAACTATACAGGTAATGACAAAAGATAGAAAAGATAGTATATTTGCATGTCTTTTTCTTTTTTCTCTTAGCTAACTTTAAAAGCAATTGCATAAACCAATATTTATAAAATTGTATTGCTGGGCTTTTAACATGCATAAATGTGATATTTTGACAATAGAAACACGAAGGAGAGGGTGGGAATGAAGCTATATTGTAGTAAGAAAATGACATCAGATGCTAACTTGGATCCATAGGAAGAAATAAAAAATGGTAATTAAGAAGGTTAATACAGAGAAACCAATAAATATATTTGTGCTTTCTTTTCTTCTGTTACCTTCTTTAAAAGAGTTGTCTTTAAATGTAGTATATAAAGTAGTGATTATAACAATATATAGTTGGGTTTGTAACATATATGGACATAATATGTTTAACAATAATAGCAAGAAAAGGGAGTAGGAAATGGAGTTATACAGGTATAAAGTTTCCATAACTTACTGAAATTAAATGATCATAAATCTGAAGTGGATCCGGATAAGTTAAGATGTAACCTGCAGGGAAACCACTTAAAAAAACAAACAAATAAAAACCCTCAAATGTATAGTTAAATTCATTAAAGAAATGGAAATTGCACACTAGAAAATATTCACTTAAGACAAAATGATGTGGTAAAGGAGGAATAGAAAAATAAAGTAGTCATGAGTAGTCTAGAAAATAGCAAATTGGCAGATGTAAATCCAACAATATCAATAATGAGATTAAATGGAAATGGGGGAAATGGATGAAACAATTTACTCAAAAGTCAGAGACTGACAGACCACATAAAAAAACAAACCATGATCTAACTATATGCTCTCTACAGGAGACACGCTTTATATTCAAAGATACGAATAGGTTGAAAGTAAAAGATAGAAAAAGATATACTATGCAAGCTGCAGCAGTAGCAGGGCTCCAGGGGCTATTGCTACTATCAGACAAAATAGACTTAAAAACAAAAACTGTCAGTAGGAACAAAGAAGGAAATTTTATAGTGATAAAAAGGTTAATTGAGCAGGAAGATATAACAATTATAAACATATATGAAGCTAACAATAGAGCCTCAAAATACGTGAAGTGAAATGCAACAGAATTGAAGGGAGAAATAGACAATAATATTCAAAATTTGCTAATAATAGTTTCAGACTTCAATACTTGTCTTTCAATTATGGATAGAATAACTAGGTAAACCCAACATGGTGGTAGGAGACTTGAAAAACACTATAAATCAACTAGACTTAGACATCTATAGAATACTATACCCAAGAACAACATAACACACACTTTTCCCAAGTGCACATGGAAGATTCTCCATAATAGACCATTTGCATGATATAAAACAAGTCTCAATAGATGTACAAGGATTGAAATCATACAAAATATGCTCTCTGACTACAGTGGAATTCAATTAGAAATTAACAACAGAAAGAATTTTGGGAAATCCACAGATAAGTGGAAATTAAACAATTCTTAAATAGCCAATAGTTCAAAGAAGAAAGAACAAGGAAGATTAAAAAATACGTTGAGATGAATGAAAATAAAGCCAGCATACCAAACTTATGAGATGCTGCTAGGGTGGTGCCTAGGGGGACATTTATAATTATAGATGCCTGTATTTAGAAAGAAAGATCTCAAATAAATAACCTAACCTACCACCTTAGGAATCTAGGAAAAGAAGAGCAAACTAAGCCCAAAGCAATCAGGAAAAGGCAAATAATAACAATTTAAGTGGAAATAAATGAAATAGAGAATAGAAAGACAATAGAGAAAGTGAACGAAACCAAAAGTGGGTTCTTTGAAAAGAACAGCAAAATTGACAAACTTTTAGCTAGATCAACCAGAGAGAGAGAGAGAGGAGACTCAAATTACTGGAGTCAAGAATAAAGAGGGGACATCACTACAGATCTCACAGAACTAGGAAAGAATTATAAGGGAATACACTGCTAACAAACTAGATAACTTAGATGAAATAAACTCTTAGAAAGACACAAACTACTGAAACTGACTCAAAAAGAAATATAAAATCTGATAGACTTATAACAAGTAAAAAGATTGAATTAGTAACTTAAAAATTCCACAAAGAAAAGCCCAAGACTAGATGGCTTCACTGGTGAATACCATTGTGTCATGCTGAGCACAGAGTCAGCACCTGACACACAACAAAAGTTACCAACATTGCTATTACTTTTCCATCGCATGTTTTTCAAAGTCTATATTGCACCTGTCTACCATCTCTTGCTTGATTGTGAACCTCCTGAGGGGAGGGAATATGTCTTATTCTTTGAAGTCCAAGAGCCTAGCTTGTGCCTGGCTAATGACCCAAGAGAGGTAGAAAGAAAATAATGTCAGAATTTGAAGGAAGCATGTGTCATACCCTAGTTGGAGGAATCTGGAAAGGTTCATGGAGCAGCAGTGTCTGAGATGGGCCTCAAAGACTGGTAGGAAATTGTGTGGCCATGCTGGATGGGAGATTCCCAGAGGAAACCATAGAGGGGCTGACATGGATAGGGTCTCCAGGAACGCTTAAAGAAAGAAGGACGTTTAAAATGTCTCAGCCCAGAGATCCCTCTGTGATCTTTCTATTGGTGAGAAAACTCTTTGTTTAAAAAGTTCCTGTTAATTTCCTATTCCTTTTGTCTTTGACCACATCCTTTACTTTGTGCTTCTTTGAAGATCCACTTTCTTCCCCGTGTCATGTTGAATTTCAGCAGCTCCTCATTACTAAATTACTGATACATCCCTGTGACCCCAAGAGGTATGTGCTATCATCGTGTACATTTTACAGTTGGGGAAACTGAGGGCCAGTGAGGTTAAGAAATCACCCAAAGTCAATAGCTAATGAGTGATGAAGGTAGAATGAACTTGGGGCTATGCTTCTAGACCGGCAGTCTTTGAGGCGCTTTGACTGTAGCACCGGATTGAGCTCTGTGTTGGATTTTGCTTCTGGTTCCACTTAGCCTCCCTCTTTGGAGAAAGTGTAGTCAATAGGTTTATGACAAAGATTTACAAAATTGTTTTGAGAGCCAGCCCTGATGGCCTAGTGGTTAAGCTGGGTGCACTCTGCTTTGGCAGCCCGGGTTTAGTTCCTGGGCATGGACCTACACCACTCATTGGTGGCCATGCTGTGGTGGTGACCCACATACAAACTAGAGGAAGATTGGCACAGATGTTAGCTCAGGGTGAATCTTCCTCAAGCAGAAAGAGGACGATTGGCAACAGATGTTAGCTTGGGGCGAATCTTCCTAGGCAAGAAAAAACAAACAAAAAAAACCTGATTGTTTTGAGAGTCAGCCCTGACAGCCTAGAGGTTAAAGTTCAGCACCTACCACTTCAGCAGCCGGGGCTCATTTCCTGGTTGTGGAACCACAACCACCCACCTGTCAGTTGCCATGCTGTGGCAGCAGCTCACATGGAAGAACTAGAAGAACTTACAACCAGGATATACAACCATGCACTGGGGCTTCGGGGAAGAAAAAAAAAGAGGAAGACTGACCACAGATGTTAGCTCAGGGTGAATCTTTCCCTGCAAAAAAAAAAAAAAAAATTTTGATCCTGTACAGTGAAGGTAATTGCTCAGCTATCCAGGACACAGCATCAGTTCCAGGGCCAGCATGGCAATCTCCCAGAGACTGTCCTTGAAGCTGACGTGACATCCTTGGTCCCAGGCTATGTCAAAGGAGTGGTGGCTGTTTGGGGGGATGGTGGGACACACAGATCATGTTGTCCACACCATATGTATGAATGTGAGGCCCCTCACAGGGAGGGACAGAGGTGGAGTGGAAAGAGAAAGGTGGGCCAGGGGCCAGAGGCAGAGGCCCCTCCCCCAACCCCCTCCCCAATATGTGCAGCCACATCTTGGAAAGACATCCTGAGGAGTCTGAGAATTCTAGCTTTGAACCTGGTCTTCAAGGTCACTATAAAGGTATATTTGTCAAGGGAGGAGAGAGAACATGTTTTATGTAGTTTTGGGGGGCTCGATGTATAACATTTCATTATTTGGCTGTGTGCTGCGTAAGAGTCTCCACTTCTGGTCTCAGACCCTGCAAACGTTAGGAGCAGACCTGCAGATTTCTATACGCACACAGAAACATACAGTTTTAGTTTGTCTTTTACATAAGCGGTATCATAATCTATGCATTATTTTCCAATTTGCACTTTTCATCTAATAATATGACTTCAAGACTTTTTCAGTCGGTACATACAGATCTACTTCATTTAAAAACACAGTACATTGCATCTTCCAGAACAGCCAGGGTTCTTCCCAAGTCATCTTCAACGAGAAAAGAAGTTTTCCACGTGCATGAAATGAGCGACGCAGAAAAGACGGAGTTAACAGAAAGCTGGGCGGAGGCGAGCCTGGCTGTTGGCGTGATTCCCCTCCCGCTGACCACACACACCTCCTGTCCCAGGGTCCGGTGCCTTTACAATCAGAGGTCAAGTTCTTCGGAAGGAAGTTCGGCAGCTCGGAGTGGGAGGCGACTCACTGCCTTTGCAAATTCTTCGTAGATTAGTAACACATCCTCCTGCTAGCTCATTGTTAGCGAGTTCAAAACGTTTTCCTTTCTCTCTTTTAAGGAGGTAACGTCATGATTTTACACATGCCTCTCCCCGCAGCTCCCTCCCTTCCTTGGAAACGAATGGAGCGTTTTCCGGGTCAGAATGGTGTTTACTCATCTCAACACCACTCTTCCTCCTGCCTTCATCTTTCCCAGGCTGAATTCTGTCTTTGAAACAATAGGAAATGACAAGGTCTATTTTTCTTTTCTTGAAAGGACTCAATCCAGGAGTCATGCATTGGAACAGAGAAAGTACATGGAATTACTATGTCCCCCACAATGGGAAGTGACCAGCCTTCCTCTCTTTGTTTGGCCGAGTCCTGTAGTCTGAGCTCACATATCCCCGGCAGTTTGCCTAAAAGCAGGAAGGCGGCATTTCACCTTGAGATAAATTCCCAATTGGATTTTCTGTTGGATCAATCGGAAAGAAACGCAATTAGGCTGTGAGCAATCTTCAGGTAAAGATTGGGAACCTTTCCTAAAAGGGATCTGCTAGAAATAATGTGTCAGGCTCTCGATAAACATTTTGCATTGGCAATGTTAATTGCATCTTAAAGCACCCTCGTGAGTCAGTCACCAGAATAGCTTCCTAAGAGCGTTGATTTTAATTTCTCCAACAGATTTAAGATGTAATTTGGTCATTTCTAAGATAGTAAGACTAACTGGATAGTGATCAGCAACCTTAAAATCAGGAGCAATTACTATTCCAAGAATCAGACAACCTAGGTTTCAGGCCAGGCCCAGCCTGTTACGGGCTGTGGGTGGGCTGAACAGGTGAGTCCCTTACCTGCTCTGAGTCCCTTTTGCTTCTGGGAGATGGACAGATGCTGCCCAAAGTGGGTGATGCCATCCTTATAGTCAGGACATGAGACAAGTCCCGGAGCCTGGAATACAGGCTCATCACCTGGTGTCCTGCACCCTGTTAGCCTTATTTCCCATGGCACCCCCTCACTGTGGCTGTTCCTCATTCCCAGACTTGCCATTCTTGTTCCCACCTCCTGGCCTGTTGCTGCTGCTGCCTTTCCCCACCTTCCCCAAGGTCCATGTTGAGCGCTCTCTCCAACAAACCTCCCCCAGCCCACTAGGTGGGAGCATCTCTCTGTGTTCCCAGGGCCACTTGGTTTGACCATTTACTGTCACTCTTACTCTCTGTCTTGTAAAGCTAAAACCTCCGAAGGATCAAGAAAAGGGCCTCTGCTGAACTTGCTCTTGGGTTCAGTGAAGAGATGGAAGGTACTGAAGGGAGAGGAAGAGGAGTATTCATGGGGGTCCCAGCCAGTGCTGCCTGGGAAGTGGGGAGACCTGGCCTGAGGTTTCTCTGGACCGATCCTGGGGATGCCGTTAGCCTGCTGGGTCAGGAGGAAGGGGCCCAGCTCTTCTAGGTAGCCACTCTTCTCAAGGAAGGGGAATTAACAGCAGCAGTGGTGCCCACAGTAGTGCTGGCGGCAGCAGCTGCTGCAGGATATCAGCCAGGATGTGTGCTGCGGAGCAAAAAGGAGCCATGGGCTGTGTGCGGCCAGGGCGGGGGAGGTGACAGGACTCCTGAGGCCACGGCTCTGTGGTGGGTCAGAGCCCACAAAGGTTAGGCTGTATTTTGGCTGTGGGCCTGAGCACCAAGGCACACCAGGAAGACAGTGGCCTCGGGGCTGGATGACTAGGGACACACAGGGGCATCCCCAGGAAGGTGAGCAGAGGCGGGAGTAGGTGGTGCTGGGGTCCCACATTCCTACATCTGGGATTCTCATCTGATTACACCCTTGGTTGGTGAGGTCCAGGGACATACCTGCTCCATTTCATGACAGCGAGTTGGGCTCATGTCTCTGTGTCTGATTTAATACACAAGCTCAGCATTGTCCCCAGAACCATCCTCACTGTCCACGACAGTAGCCCCTGGCCATGTGGCTACTGAGCACTTAGAATGTGACTATTGCAACTGAGGAGCCGACTTTTAAACTTTATTGATTTAAATTTAAACTTAGATAACCACGAGTGGCTAGTGGCTCCGAACTGGACAACGTGGCCACAGATCGTCAACATCTACGACTGGATATCATCTCATTCATCCTCCGGGGAGCCTGGCGCTGCACCCCACAGAGGAGGTGCCCGTTGATTTGAAATTCCTAAAAAGAATGGGTGATCTCGGATTACTGGCCAGCTTCCTGAATTCTCCTTATGTGGTTAATGGTTATCATGGCTCTTTCTTGCCTCACTTTCAGCTATAGCTCGGTATGGCTTCCAGTCGACAGGGCATCTTGTTGGAGTGTTTATTTAGGATTTAGTCTCTGAGGCTACCATCAGTCTTGGGATGGAGTTTGGCCAGCTCTGCACTGGTGGTCAGGCTTACAATGGGCTTCTGAAAACCAAATGACCATAGTTCCGGGTTTATAACTACCTTGCCAAAACTGGGCATGGCCTTTTAAATCCATGTGTGGGAGATTTCACAATGCACTTGGCTGAAGAATTCAAGGAAGGTCAGGCCTTGACACTTTCCTCTGAGCTCTGCAAAGTCACTCCTCTTCTACAAACTCCTCTCCCTAGCAGGCCTGGGGGGCTGCCTTGTGCCCTCTCTCAGCAGCTTATTCTGATTTTGCCCTTGAGTTCCATTAGATGCCATAAGCACAGTATAAATGGTGCAGCCTTGGGCCTGCTGGATGCTGCCCTTCAGGAGGAAGAAATAATGAATGATGAAAGCTGACATTTACGGTTGTTATGTGTGAAGCACAGCCACTCTCAACACCACTAGGAGGGAGATATTAGTGTTATGCCCATTTTACAGAGGAGGAAACTGGGGCACAGATGGGTCATCCTGAGACCAACCTAGAACCAAATCAGAGTAGACGCAGCTCAGTGGGAAGAAAACCCCGAGTCTAGGGCTGGGCAGACCCATGTCCAGTCTGGCTGTTATCAGCCTTCCAAGGTCTAAGGTGGGGGCAGAGAGTAGGGTGCTTTCCAGGAAGTCCCCACTAGACAATGTGGGCTTCCAGGAGTGGGACCAGCCCTGGGGAAAGTGGATGAGAGCACTCAGTCAGCTCTCCCACCTGCCAGGGAGGACTCAGCACCTGGCCTTGGTGCCCCAGGTAACTTGGGAACAAGAAGTGGTATCCAGGGACCCCTGGAGAAGGGTTGCGGCAGGCTTGGGGGCACCCTGGCCCAAGACTCATCAGATGCCGGGTGTGTGCATGGCTGGCTTCCCTGACACCATTTGCTTGTGGGGAGGGTCCACAGCGCTCCTTCCGTCTGGCTCCCACTGAGGCTGCAAGTGACACTGTGCCAGCACTGTGGGAAGACCGGGACCAGCACGTACCTCCAGGTCCACAGACCCCTCACGTTGGATGTCATAGGTCAGTTTCCCAAGATGGAGATTCTTGCATGAGAGATTGATTGAAAGAGTGCTCTCAGAAGAAATGGTTGTAAAAAAATTGCTATGGTCTGAATGTTTGGGTGCCCCGAACCCCAATTCATATGTTGAAATCCCTACCCCAAAAGGGGATGGTATTAGGAGGTGGGGCCTTTGGGGGGGTGAATTGGTTATGAGGGCGGAACATTCATGAATGGGATTCGGGCCGTTATGAAAGAGACCACAGCAAGCTCCCTTGTCCCTTCCACCGTGTGAGGGCACAGGGAGAAGGTCCCGGCTATGAACCAGGAAAGGGCCCTCACCCACCACGCTGGCCCCTGAGCTTGGACTTGCAGCCTCCAGAACTGTATGAAATAAATTCCTATTGTCTATAGGCTACCCAGCCTGTGGCATTTTGTTACGGCAGCCCAAATGGACTAAGACAAAATGGTGCGACGGCAACTCTCTGCAGAAGAGGCCACCTGTAGGCAGTTCTCAGCCTCCCCTCACTGCAGCTGGGGTGGGCGCGTGCCCTGGTCCAGGGATCTGGATGGGCACAGCATCGTGCACTGCCTGCCCATCTGTGGGGTCAACGCTGGGACTGCTCCTGGGCCTTCCCAGGGCTTGCTTGGGCCCTGGGTGTACCTTGTTTCTCCCCAAAGCGGCAGCAAGTGTTCCATTTCTCCAAAACGCCAGCAGCCCGGCTCACGAGCTTGGGGGATCCAGAAGGGCTGAATTTTATAGCACGCGGCTCACGTCTTGAAAGTTAGCAGCAAGTTACTGAGGTAGCGACATGTGCAAACTTCCACGGAGAGCTGGCCTCTTTTCACAGGACTTCTGGGACCCCACAGCTTGGAAACAGTGGGCTGACTGCCACCCAGAGATGCACAAAGCTGAGTAACAGCAGCCCATGTGTGCCCCGCGCTCCCTGGGTGCACTGCCACCCGGGAGCTTCCTCGAGCCCCATGCTCCATCGGCAACTCTTCATGCAAATCTGGTCCGGTCCTTTTCCTCCTGGGCTTGATGCCCATCCAAACACACTCTCAGCAGGGCTCTCAGGCTCTGTCCATGAGAAGAACGTGGCATTCTTCTTTCGGGCTCAGAAAATGCAAATAAACAACTCACTGCCTTTGCTCCGGCCAAAGACTGAGCCCTGACTTGGTAGGGCTGCCCTCCAGCTGCCTCCTTGGGGGTCCTGGGAGGGGTGTGCACCTGAGTGGGGGGTGGAGGGGAGATTCAGATAAGGGAAAACCCTTCAGCTGCCACGTTCTATTCAGCCCCAAGAAGACGGTCATCAGACGGACGGTATTTGTGTTCGCGGAGCCAAGGAGACACACAGCTTGGGAATTGGAAGTGGAGACAATGGGGAGAGGCTGCTCTGGGAGCTGGGACAAGACCAAAGGGTTCCTTGCTGGGCTCAGGGAATGAAAGGACAAGGATTCTCTTCAATGAGAACAAACTCCTCATGAAAAAGTTAAACAATGGAGCCACATGTTCACTTCTTCCTCTGCTGTGACCTAGAAAAGATTTATCTCTAACGACAGCTTTAAAACGCGTCCTCCCCAACCCCATCGACGTCTCCCAGTACCCCACAGTATGGAGGACTCAGGTACCTGGACGTCCAGAGAATTTCAGCCTCTGCCCAAACCAACTCGGACTGTGTGTATGACATCTCTCCTGACCCGTCCCCTACTCCCACCTTCTAGGGGGTCAGAGTAAGGGAAGGTCATTTTGAAACTGGCAGAAGCGGGAGGTGAAAGAGGGGATGTCGTTCTGACTCACTTTCCCTGATTCCCCCTTCCCTCTGTTGAATGGAAACTATGGACTTTCTCACCAACTCTGTCTGTGGTTGCTGTTTTGTGTGAAGTTTCACTGCTGTTAAAATACACAAGTGTTTACAGCAGCGCTATTCACAATAACCAAAAGTGGAGACAACCCAGATGTCCACCAACAGATGCATGAATGAACAGAATGCGGTATATTCATACAATGGAATATCATTCACCCATAGAAAGGAATGAAATACTGGTACATGCTACCACGTGGACGAACCTTGAAGACATCATGATAAGTGAAAGAAGCAGGACACAGAAGACTATATGTTGTGTGATTCCATTTAGATGAACTTTCCAGAATAGGCAAATCCATATAGAAAGCAGATCGGTGGTTGCCAGGGGCTGGAGGGAGGGAGGCGTGGGGAGTGGACCGCTTAATGGGTAGGGGGTTTATTTTCAGGGGCTGACAATGTTGTGCAACTCGATAGAGGTGGTGGTTGCACAGTATTGTGAATGTGAATGTACTAAAGGCCACTGAGTAGTGTGCTTTAACACGGCTAATTTGACTTCATGTGAATTTCAGCTCTGCTGTAGGCTAAATGTTTGTATCCTCCCAAAACTCACATTTACACCCTAATGCCCAATGCAATGGCATTTGGGGGTGGGGCCTTTGGGAGGTGATTAGGTCATGAGGGTGGAGCCCTCACAAATGGGATTAGTGCCTTTATACAAGAGGCTTCGGAGAACTTCCTGCCCCTCCTGACATGTGAGGACTCAGCCAGAAGGTCTTCTGTGAACCAGGAAGCCAGCTCTGACCAGACACCGAATCTGCTGGCACCTTGATCTCGGACTTCTCAGCCTCCAGAACTGTGAGAAATAAGTTTCTGTTGTTTATCAGCCATCTAATCTGTGGTATTTCTGCTCTAGCACCTTGAATGAACTAAGACAAACCGAATTTAAAAAACAAACAAGACTGCAGACCCCTCCCCATCCGGGCGACTGGGCTGGTTGCTGAGGGAGAGGCCCCCCAATCCACACCCACCATTCTCTGCATCCCTCTGATGGGCCCTTCACCCTTGGGACCTGGGGGACTGACAGAGAAATGCCTTCTCCCATATCAGTCATTGCTCAGGTTTCTGAAGGAACAGCTAGTATTTCTTGATTTCCCCACGACTAAGTCAGCTCCAGCCCTTTCTCTCATGTGACCTGGGCCCCAAGACTTAGCCTGTCAGCCTTCCATTGCCTCATCTCCACACACCTGCTTGCAGTATTGATGTGATGACGAAGTAAGATAAGGCAGGGAGAGCTCGTTCGTAGTGGGCATATAAGATCGCCATTACACCATCATTATTATACTCTAAGCCTCCTGTCACCAGGGGGAGCCTTCTAAAGGAACTCATCACCAGCTCTCCCGTCAGGAATCTCAGTTTCCTGAACGCCTCTTTCCTCTGCTCCCTCACCGGGCCCTCCTCCCCAATACGGTAGGATGCATTTTTTGCAATGATTTGAAGGGTAACTCCACTGGGTCCTTGCCCACAGGACAGCTGGGTAATCTGGTTGATCGCTTGTACCACTTCTAGTGCTGCGGTTTTAAACTCTAAACCAGGAGTTGGCTAACATTTTCTCTAAAGAGCAAGAGTGTAAATATTTTAGGCTTTGCAGACCATACTTTATTTACAAAATCAGGTGGCAGGCCGAATCCAGCCTGCTGCCTGTTTTTGTACAGCTCATGAGCTAAGAATGGCTTTTACATTTAAAAATAGTTGATACAAAAAAAAGAGAAGACTTTATGACCTGTGAAACTTACATTCAAATTGCAGTGTCCATAAATAAAGCTTTATTGAAACACAGCCATGTTCACTCATTACGTATTAGCTATGGCTCATTTTGAGCTACAAATGGCAGAGATGAGTAGCTGTGGCAGAGACTACATGACCTGCAACGCCTAGAATATTCATTCTTTCCCTTTAAGAAAAGTTTTGCCAACTCTTGCTCTAAACAAATTATGTTAGGGATTAAAATCTACCATCAGTGAACATGCATTGACTGAACTCATGCTTGCTGTCGTGAATATTAGTATAATTCTTTCATGGATGTGGAAGGATCTTCTGTTTATGCAGCTGTAAAATAGGGATAATGGCACTATCTCCTGAGGTTGTTGTGAGGATTAAATTACTTAATACATGAAAAGCAGCTAGGACAGTGCCTGGCATTGTTAAGTGCTCAATAAATGTAAACTCTAATTCTGTTAACACATAGACATGAATTTAAATAAATACAGAAAACGAAGACTTCTTCCCTCCTCATTTATTTTGAAATGTGTAAACAGTTTGAAATGTCCCTTTGATAGCTTTCTGGCTTCATCAGTATTGAATGACATGACAACTTCTCCTTCATAGAAGGTACGAGTGAAACAGGACCGAAGGAGCGTTTTGGATCCTTCCCTCTTCAGAAAGTGTGGTCGCATCGAGATGCAGCGGGTTTTCAGTAGAACTGGCCCATGTTTCTGGGGAGTGAAGTGTCCAAACCACTGTTCATCCATATTTCCTGGATGATTTGCTCCCTGCGCTCAATCCTTTCTGCTAGCTCTGCAGCCTCTACAGAACTGTAGACGGGATACGAAGTCCTACAAAACCCCGACAGTTCCCCTGGAAAATCGGAGTCAGAGGAGTCCTCCTCCCCTTCTTCATCCTCACTGTCCTCCTCAGCCTTGTCACTTCCTGGCATCAGGTGCTCCCTCGCCAGCTGCAGCTCCTGGAAGTCCTTGGTACAGGACACTCTGATGACCAAGGCACACAATGTGAGCGCCAGCCCGATGCAGACACTGGACACGAACAGCAGGGCAGCTCTCTCGGGGTGGGCTGTGGGGGGAAGAGGACACGTCAGGAGCTGGGAGGAGCTGTCAGTCTTCACAAATCCAAAGTCTCACAGAAACAGATGTCTGCCCAGGCAGGTGGCTAATGCAGAATGCCAGTCCTGGACAGCATCTTTGAGACCATCCTCACCTAACTGATCATATACCCCCATGGATTAAAGAAAAATGGTTTTCAGCACATCTAGTCAATATAAGTATGTATATGTGAGAACGTATAGAGGGACTCAGAAGCTGGTTTCCCTGAGTTCAAACTCAGATCCGCCACTCATTAGCTCTGTGACTTTCAGCAAGTTGCATAATCTCTCTGTGCCTCAGTTTCTTCATCTCTAAAATGGGGCTAATAGCACCTTCCTATTATAGAGTTGTTATGATGAAATGTATTAATTCCTGTAAAACTCTCAGAACACTCACTGACACATCGTAAATCCTCAACGCACTGTTAGCTACTATTAGTAGTAAATTATGAAAAATTAACTTACATATAAAGTATATATATGAATGTAAGTACTAATATAGTAGATGTCAGCAAAGCTTAATTTCTTTTAGATTAAAAAATAAATATACATAAAAGTTCTGGTAGTTTTTCCTACATCTAAAGGAAATCTATTGTATAATAATAATAGAAATAGAAATTGTGCTAATTTGCACCATGTACCCTGCCCTGAATCCTTACACATATTTAATCCTTACATTAATTCCACACGGAAAGGACTATCATTCTTCCCATTTTTCAGCTGTGTACCCCTGAGGTGTCAGCACTCCCACTTGGGGAAATAACAATCCAGCTAACGCCCTCACAATATAGATCAGGAGTTGGCAGACTTCCTGTCAAGGACCAGAGAGCACGTATTAGCCTTTGTGGGCCACACAGTCTGTTGCAACTACTCAGCTCTGCTGATGTAGCAATAGGCGATACCAGTGTGGCTGTGTTCTAATAAAACTTTATTGACAAAATGGTCCATGGGCGGTAGTTTGCAGACCCCTGATATAGAGGCTCAAGCTGAGGCCCAGAGGGCAAGCCACTGCCCGAGGTCAGTTGGCCTCTTGAGTCTGAATGAGGACTGGACCCCAGATCTCGAGCTGTGAGCTGCTTGTGAGGTGTGCATTTGGAACCACCGGCACTTGCTTGGTACGTCTCAGCTGAATGGATCCTCCTCCGGGCACACTTCCCTCCATTTTACTGAAAGCAAAAAATGAAGACTATTGTCTTCGCTGCCTCTGTCCTTCCCCAGAGGTGCAGACTGGGGTTTCAAAACTGGAGGGTGGTTAAGTTTCATGGACAGGCAAGGGATCCAGCAGTGTGATCTGCTGGGAGAGATCTAAGTGGGACACGTTATCTTCTTGAAACTGGAAACCTCCCCAGTCGGCTCCTTCACTTGCAGCTCGGAGTCACTGGTGGAGTTACTGGACTCAAATATGTCGTTCTTTGTTGTCATCGCCCCTACTGGCACAATCTCATCACCCTCTTAAGACACAGACGTCTTAGTTCAAATCGATTTTGGCCGGGCGAGGGGCAGTTGTGTTTTAGTGCTACTGTTAACAATATATTTTTCCTGAGGGACATGGTATTTTGAAGATTTGGTCAAATAGAGCCACATATCCTTTGTGAGAGAAGGAAGGGCTATTTTCATTTTTGGGAGTGGAAGTAGAATGGGGACTGGGGACACTGGCATTTTAGACAAAGCCCTTAAACCATAATATGCAAAATGATTACCCGGACAGGCGGGTGACTATGGTTATTGTACCTCTTCCTTCCTTCCTCCCCTCCCCTCCCCTTCCCACCTTTTCCCTCCCCTCTCTTCCTTCCTCTCTCCCTTCCTTCCTTTCTTTTTAAGGACCCCAGATGGGCAGAATTAAATTAATCATAATCCTTAGCGTGTGACACATTCTCTTCATTGGTCAATACACGGCCCTTTTTTATTTGTTTAATTAATTACCTTTAATTCTGTAATCAGCCCTTGGGTTGTGAACGAGCCCCCGCACGTGGGAGCTGGGGCCTTGGCAACCACCTGTATCTAACCTGTGGGTTCCCCCTCCCCCCAACCTCCTCCCATCAAGGGAACTACCACCTGAATTTCACAGTCATCACTCCCGTGCTTGCCTTTTTATATAGTCTACTGCACCTCTATGTATTCCTGAAAACTTCATGAGAAGGGTATCACATTACAGATAGTGTTTGCGACTTGGTGTTTTGGGTTTTTTAAAAACTTAATATTATGCTGCTGTATACTATTCCACTGTCTTGACTACACCATAGTTTATTCACTCACTCTCCTGCTGGTGGGCGTCTGGCTTGGTGCCGGGCTTCAGCCATGTGGACACTAGCTCTGAACATTCTTGCTCGTGTCCCTGGTGGACACGCACAAGTTCCTCTAGGATACTGACCCGGGAGGGTAACTGGTTGAGTTTTAGGGTATGTGGATTTTAGGAAATACTGCCAAAGTGGTTTTCAAAGTTACTGCAACATGTGAGGATCCTGCAAATCCTTGTCTTCTCCAGCACTGGGTGCGGGCAGACTCACAAATGTTTTCTAATCATCTGGGGAGAAACTTATATCTTACTGTGGTCTTGGTTTGCATTTCCCTGATCCCAAGTTATGCGTATATTTCCTCAGATGGTTGTGTATTCCCTCTTCTTAAAATGCTAGTTCACGTTGCATGCTCATTTTTTTCTATTAGGTTGTTTGTGCTTTTCATCTTACATATAAAGAACACATATAGTTTCTCTATGTTCTCAGTGATAATCATTTGCCAGCATATATATTGTGAATATCTCCTGGTGAGTGGCTGGTGTTTTCACTTTCATTAACGTGTCTTTTGAGCTAGTGAATTCATCTGAAAAAGAGCCGTGATAATGCTGCTCTTCTCCACCTTCCCTGCCTCCCGCTCGTCTCCTCGCTCCTCTCTTGCCCCTTTCGTCTGTCTTCCCCGCTGTGGCCATAGCAATCTCTTTTTTTTTTTTTTTAAAGATTTTATTTTTTCCTTTTTCTCCCCAAAGCCCCCCAGTACATAGTTGTATATTCTTCGTTGTGGGTCCTTCTAGTTGTGGCATGTGGGACGCTGCCTCAGCGTGGTTTGATGAGCAGTGCCATGTCCGCGCCCAGGATTCGAACTAACGAAACACTGGGCCGCCTGCAGCGGAGCGCGCGGACTTAACCACTCGGCCACGGGGCCAGCCCCCCATAGCAATCTTTTTAAAAATGCACATCGGATCACATCATTGCCCTACTTAAAACCTATACATGGTCCCCCTCCTCTCCTAAGCTATAAATCAAATCCTAACCACAGACTGTGAAGTTTGCTATGACTCGGCCCCTTCCACTCTCCCCAAGTTCAACTCCAAAGACTTGTCCCTTCTACTTTCTGCTCTCTCACCACACTGGCCTCTTTCTGTTCCTCACAGGGGCCAGATGACTTCACACCTTGGCACTTTCACACTGTCCCTTTTGCCTGGAATGTTCTTTTTCCCTCTTCATCTAGCCCTCTGCCCACATCCCCAGTCTAGGCCAGATCCCTTGTCATTGGGTCTCATAGCATTTTCAAGGTCACTAAATCACCAAGCGTGTGTCATCCTTTTTCTCCCCATAGAATGCAAGCTCCATGAGGGCAGGGGCGAACTGCCTTGTTCTTTGCCAAGTCCCCAGTGCCTAGTGCAGAGCAGGGATTATACAAATATCTGCTGAGTGCACGGAGGCATCACGGATCTAAAGCACTAGGTGTGGTGCCCAGTGGATGGGGCTCCATAACATTAGCTGCCTTTCTTCCTGTCTCCCTCTTCTCCTCGGAGGTGGGGGTCTGCATTCTACAGCCAGGAGAGCTTCTCACTCATCAGACACTCCATGCCTCTTGGCTCAGGTACACCTCCTGCCAAATGATCACTCTCTAGGCCATGTCCACACCAGGTCTGCTGAGATCCAGTGATCAAAGATGGAGAACACGGGCAACCCTTGGCAAGCCCATTGGAATGAAGCTTCCAAGTCATCTGAACTGACTATTTTGAAGTCACAGAATCATCAGACGTTAGTGAGATGGAGCCTGGAGGTGAGCTGGCCCAAATCCTCCTGTTGCAGCTGTTTCACTTGTCCAAGGCCACCACTTGGCTGGGGCCCCCAGGTCAAGCCAGGGCTCTCTCCACGGCCCCAGGCTTTATACTAAAGGCACATCATCTGTTTTCTAGAATCAACTGGACCACTTCAGGCTTTGGCAGCTCCTTCTCCTATCATATATTCTGGAAAAATAAAGGAGTTATTCTCCCTGTGGTTAAACAAAATCTTCACACTGTTCTTGTTGGTATTGTTCTCCAGTTAGCCTCAGTCCATCACAGGCTCAAGTAAATGACTTTAACTTCATCAGCTGTAAGTCCTCGGGAATCTCCCAATGGTGGCCCATGGCCTTTAAGGCCACTTGAACTTTAGATCTCTGGTCTGGAGCCAACACACGCTCCAGCTCAAACTTATTTGTGTCCAAGTAAGACACCAAGACGCCAGGGTGAGGGTCCCACCTCCTGGGGCCCTGCTGCCATCAGGTGAAAGCACAAAGTATATTGGCCCTGGTCTGACAGCACTTAGGGACGTGACCATAACTTTCTGTCATGGAACCAAAGATTAGAGACCGTGGGAACACATCAGAACCCACACCTCTGTGACAAGGCGGTGCTGATTTCCAATTGTCCTCCCTGCCAGGGATCATGTAACCCTGACTTTGGAATGTGTTATTATACTTCTATTTCAGTGTGGGTTTGTCTGATATCCTCGCGTTCCCTTCACATACAACAATGATGCCTCCCAATTCAGGAGAAGCTCTGCTTTCTTACCCGTGGCCCCAGTTACCCCACGCCGCCTGAGAGCCCACAGCAAGCTCTGCCAGGGGCTGAAGACTCACATGGGCCCAAGGAGGGGCAGCGGCAGAAATAGCAGGCCTCGAAAGACACGCCTGCAGGCACATTGAGGTGAACACACAAAGATGTCAATAAAACACTAGTGACGGGGACTGGGAGACATCACGTTCTGAGCAAGACCTCTAAATAAGTCTCCTTAGGCACAATCTGCTGGGGGATAATGGCTGAGCCAGCTAGTAAGCTGCCTTCCAAGAACCTCCAACACACACACACACACACCTCTCTTTCCATCTCTCTAATTTCAAAATTTTTCTATTTATTTATTTATTTATTTATTCATTTATTTTGTGAGGAGGATTGGCCCTGAGCTAACATCTCTTGCTAATCTTCCTCTTTTTGCTGAGGAAGATTGGCCCTGACCTAACGTCTGTGCCCATCTTCCTCTATATGTGTGGGATGCTGCCACAGCATGGCTTGATGAGGGGTGTGCAGGTCCATGCCCGGGATCTGAACTCAAGAACCCTGGGCCACTGAAGCAGAGTGTGTGAACGTAACCACTACGCCACTGGGCCTGCCCCTCAAAATTTTTCTATGAGCTTCTTCAGACCCATGACCTAGAATCTAAAAAGAACTCAAGGACTACGTCTACTATTGAGATGACAGTAAATTCAAACACTCCTGAGAAGGCGTCTCGACGGCCCAAAGAGAAACCATTCCTAGGGACTTCTGGGCATTCTCATGTCCATTCTGCCAACCTCTATGTTTCGACATCCCAGGACAAGTGCCTGGATTTTGGTTTCTAGGCCACTTGTCCCTCACAGGCACTTGGCTGCACGAATGGGTCAAAGCCACTTGCAGCCTGACCTGGGGGATGGGATTCGCTCAATCTACTGACTATTTAACAGGTTTCGCTGAACCTGCCCTGCTCACTCCCGGCTCCCAGCTGCTCCTGCCAGCAGCCTCTCCTTCAGACAGGCCTCCTCCTCGTGGCTGGAGGAGAGGAATGTGCCTAACCATCCCCCAATACAGCCAAATAACAGCCCATCACGTCCTTAAACTTCTTGAAAATTAAATAGCTACAAATAGCAAATGAGATGATAATAAGGCACAGGACACATAGCTCATGACACCAGATGGGGACCCATCATCCGGTCATTCACTAACGACTCACTGTGCGTCTACGCTGTGCCAGCACGCTCCTGGGCACTGGGACATGACAGTAACTCAGATGACAACCATCTGCCCTTGACTCGCTTACTGGCTCGTGGAGAGATGGGCACTTCACAAATACACCTCTCCTGTGATTTCTGGGAGTGATGAGCATGTGAAAGGAAAGAGGGATGGAGGGAAGCTAATTTGGACAACTCCGGGTCAGGAGGTTTCTGTCCCTCACAATTCCAAAGGGCATACTTCTTGCTCAGAGAAGCCAGAGCACAGGTCTTGTATCTGCCGAGTCCAAATCCTGGCCCTGTCCATGTCCACACTGTGGCCTCAGGCAAATGGCTCAACTCTTCTGACTCTTAGCTTCCCTATGTGCAGAACGGGGATCAGAGTCCTCTCTCTCAGGTCATTACCATGGACTGAATTGTGTCGCCCCCCACGCCCGCCCCCCAAATTCATGTGTTGAAGCCTTAACCCCCAGTGTGACTGTATTTGGAGACAGGACCTCTAAGAAAGTAATTAAGGTTAAATGAGGTCATTAAGGGTGGGGCCCAGATCCGACAGGATTAGTGTCTTTATAAGGAGAGACACAAGAGCTTTCTCGCGCCCTCTCTCTCCCCCTGCCATGTGATGACACAGCTGTCTGAAAGCCAGGAAGAGAGCTCTCTTCAGACGCTGAATCTGCCAGGACCTTGATCTTGGACTTCCAGCCTCCAGAACTGTGAGAAAATAAATATGCGTTGTTGAAGCCGCCCAGTCTATGGTATCTCATGGTGGCAGCCTGAGCCGACCAAGACGGCTACTGAGAGGAACTGACAAGGCCCAGCGTGGCCACAGCTCGGTAGGCAGCATCCTCATTACTCCTCTTTGTCATTCTCTGTGTGGAGGATTCTCATGATGCCTTTCCTCCAAGGAGAGCTCAGGGTCTTTGAAAATATGGGGATATTTTTGACAATAAAAATCCTGACATCTCTTAATGTTGACAATTATTAGGAGCAGCAAGAAATGGAAGGGTGGTTAGAAAAGCGAAGATGCTCAGAGGAAATCAACAACCACACAGGGAGGAAAGTTGACGAGGGCAATGGAGGCATAGAGGACCCCGACTGTCATCTCCTTCTCCTGTGTTGAGATGCTTCCTTTGGTCTTTCTTCTCCTCTGAGGAAGGGTCACCCCAAACCGCCCCAGCCCAGGCAGGCCTCGAATAGTAATGCCCTAATGCATCCTATGAACGTGCATTTTACGAAAGGCCTCTGAGGTTGTGGCCGCCCTGAACAGTCAGGCAGGCACGGGCGAAACTTGCAGAGTCGACATTCCAGCATACGGTCCATCCTCAGGTGAGCAGAGAAGGTGGGGAGAAAGGATGGCATGCAGCAGCCTCTCGCTGACAGCAGTTTTGGCTCTGCTCATTAAGGAGGGCTGAGTGTGACCCTCGCGGGGAAGATTACCAGGGGAAAGCTTGGCAACCATAAGTAACTCTGGTGACTCAGAAAGGGACTCTGCCTCCACAGGGCACCACCTGTTTTGTTTACTAAGTGGTCTTGGCTCAATTTTCTTCCAGCCGAGGGTGGAATTCAATAATCCTCTGCTCTTCCCAAATTTTAGAGCTGGGAAATGCATTCCTCGGGTTCCAACTTTTCAAAGCAGAAAATACCCATGGAGCCCACCTCCCAAACAGGGTGACCTTTCCTGTTCGCTTCCTCCCTCCCTATGTGGTTCTGCTGTTGGCAGCCCAGTTGGCCATTCCTGCACCCGAATTCAGGCCTCTGTGTTTCCAGATCTTAGAAGACTACAGTTGCCATGTCAAACTTAAAGTCATTTTTCTTTAGCTATCTGAGCATTGTAATGACACAGTGCATTTGTTAGTTAGACATTAGTAAATCCATTAGCCTGGAGTCATTGACCTACCTCTAATGTAAGCAAATGCTGCCAGAGAGTTGCTAACAATAACTCCGTCTTTCCTCAGAACTCTCGAGTTGCTTGGGTCAAAGTTTATACCTGTTTCATAAAAAATGCAAGACCGATTAGTCACAGCTGGTCACAGTATGCCTTCTGCTCCTAATCTGGGACTGCCATAATAAATAAAAAGTCATGGAAATCAAATAAATGTGCCTCTGGTTAAATTACGGAAGACAAGGCCAGGAAGAACATTTAGTAAGTAGTCTCTGAAAATATTAAGTGATAAAAGGGATTTGGAAATTCTACAATGTGTTGTTTTCAAGTTCAGGTGCCACTTACTCACTCCACTGCAGAAGGAACAAATTTACTTTCCCATCCCAAAGGCAGTGGCATGCATCATGCCTCTGGGAGGCCTACTAATGCCTTACTTAACCATGGAGCTGCTGTCTGCTCTGCTGACCATAGATAACAAGGCCATAATTGTAAATTACGGAGGGAGGTCGCAGCTACTTCTTTTGGAAATGGCAGCAAAATGCACAGCAGACCTGGTTTCAGATGCCTGATTAAACTGCCATGAGGGAGCTGCGTGAGTTCCTGATGGGGCAGCCTAAGGGCTCTGGGGACCCCTGGAGGCCCCTGGGAATGTCAGACAGGGCAGAAGCCCCCTAGGAAGGATGGCACGGAGCTCTCAGGCCTCCACTGTAGGGGCACCAGGGTATTCATGGGATCCGGGCGGGAACTCTGTTAGAAAGAGCAGTGGGCTGGGATGTGCAGAGCCTGGGGGAAAGCTGGAGGGGTGAACTGGAAGAACCCGGAACATTGACAATACTAATCGCTAAGCTTTGAGACTAGGGGTGAGTTCTATTTCTTGGTGCTTTCCTGTGTTTTCCACATCAAGCATACTTTACTTTTATACTTAGGGGGAAAAGACCACATAAATGTAATAAAAGTGATACAAAACAAACTCTCAACATGCAAAGCACAGTGTCTTAGATGGTTGCTCTGCGTCTATCTATAAAACCTACAGGGACCCTGAAGCTTCTATCAGGAGCCCCAGGGGTCTCAATTCCATTCTAGATTTGATAAGAAAGCCAAAATGCTCATCCTCCCCATTTCCAAAAGTGCAGTGAGAACCTAAGGGAGAAGGTGGCATGTGGATGAGGCCGGCAGGTCCAGCCTGGGCCTGGCCACTCATGTTCCTAATAGGAGCGTCTTTCCAACAAGCTCATCGTAGAACCCAAGAACCCCCAATTTATTGCTGCACACGTCTCTTTTTCGAAGTGACTTTTCTTTTAGAAAATAAGAGGGGAACAGAAGGAGGATTTAGTCACTTATAATTTAAAAAACAAAACAAAATGTTGGCCACCATTTGTAACTGTTGGCCACAGCACTACCATTATCAGAGCTGGTAGCTCAAACACAACTCCTGACACCCCCTTTCATCCTAACCAATGTGCACCCGACTCTGGTCCCATGGGGCTGTTTACCTTTACTTAAAGAGAAATGCTGGGAGTAAGCCATAAAAATTACCATATTCACCATCTTTCTGCTTCAAAGAAGGTTTTAGGTTAGCAACAGCTGGATCAATCGCTGTGAGTATGTTCTTGGGAACTAAAAACCAAAAAGAAATCTTTGAAATACATTGTACACTTAACATATTTTTTAAATGCAATGTAGATAAGATTTAAAAAAATCAATTTTCCAATCAGTCCATAAATCACTCACTCTACTTGTTAGATACACTCACACAAACACCAGTGGTAACTGTGTGATCATCAAATGTCCAAGCAAGGTAAACTTTCAGGCCAATTTTGAAGTATTAAAAAAAGCAATATGGGGCCGGCCCGGTGGCACAACGGTTAAGTGCGCACGTTCTGCTTCGGGGGCCCGGGGTTCACCGGTTCAGATCCCGGGTGCAGACATGGCACTGCTTGGCAAGCCATGCTATGTAGGCGTCCCACATATAAAGTAGAGGAAGATGGAGATGGATGTTAGCTCAGGGCCAGTCTTCCTCAGCAAAAAGAGGAGGATTGGGAGCTAATCTTCCTCAAAAAAAAAAAAAGCAACAACATTGAGAACAAGTAAACAAGATATGGTTTATCTATCCAATAGAATAATATTTAGCAGAAACAAGGAATGAAGTACTGGGACATGCGACAACAAGGATGAACCTCAAAAACACGACGCTCAGTGAAAGAAGGCAGACACAAAAGACCATATATTGCATGGTTCCATCAATATGAAATATCCAGAAAAGGTAAATTTATGGAGACAGAAAGTAAATTAGTGGTTACCAAGGGCCAGGCGTGGGAACGGGGAGCTGACTGCAAATGGGCATGCAAGAACTTTTGGGGGTTGTGGAAATGTTTTAAAATTGGAGTGTGGTGATGGCTGCACAGCTCTGTAAATTCACTAGAAATCACTGAATTGTTTTTACTTAAAACAGGTGAATTTTAAGGTATGTAAGTGACACCTGAATAACGCTGTTAACTGTCATCACGCACTTCCCTGAGATACAGTGAAACCAAATCACTGTAACCCACTCAGAGCCCACCAGCAACAACTCTGCTTTTTACCCACAGCCCTTTAACTCCTTGCTTCCATAATAAGCCTGAAGAGAAGTCTAAGATTCCGTGCTACAATGATCCTCTAAGTATTATA
Organism: Equus przewalskii; assembly: GCF_037783145.1. NCBI lineage: Eukaryota > Metazoa > Chordata > Mammalia > Perissodactyla > Equidae > Equus > Equus przewalskii. Next base: position 29,197,284 of record NC_091857.1, on the reverse strand, counting down.
AGAAAGGACAATAGAAAGATGAGGAGAGGAGGGCAGCGTAACAGACTCCTTTAGAAGGTGGCGAAAGAGTCTGCTGAACTGACCCTAAGAATAAACCATCCATCTCAGCATCCCCAGGCAAAGGGGACAAGATGACAGCTCCAGCTGAACCTAACCCGGACGGCAAAGCAAGAATTCCGAAGGCCAAACGCACTGCGGCCGGCTGGGAGAAGGGAGAGGAAAGCAAATATTTTTACTGCAGAAAATTGCTTATTTTTGTTTGTTCTTTATCCCAGCTGGTATCTGGGAGGAGTGGCAACAGGAAGCAGAAGTGAAGCCAATACAAACTGTGCAATTTCAACTGCACTCATTTTCTAAAAAGAGCTGGTAAGACGTCTTCAGCAGCAAGAAAACCTCATTTCCTTTCTCAAAGTGCTTAACCAAATTCTTTTGGGGATGTCCCAGGATCAACAACCAGAGAACATTCCTAGATGGTGAATTTCCCACGTGCAGGAGGCCTGGCGCCTTCGTGCCCATCAGGACGAGGGGCACTTTCCAGGGCGGCACGGAGACGATGGCAGAGGCAGCGGAATCTATCCAGCGTCCCCGAGGGATGCCCCTTGGCGAACCACGCTGCTGATCCTGGGACCACAGCAGCGTCCCAGAGAGCTGAGCTGTGCCCCTGCAAATGCTTTCTGATGAAGCAGCCTCTCGAGAAGGACGGCCCTGATTCCTTGGCAGGAGTACGTCCCCCCTGCCAGGAGTGGCATCTCTTCCTCACGCCTGTCTCTTGGTTTGTCCTCAAGATATGGCCTGAGGAGGAGTGGCTCTCTGCAAATGCTGGAGGCTTTGCAGTTCGAGAAAGAGAAAGATCTCGGAGAGGAAGGGGCTTCTAGGATGAGCTTTGCAGAATAACCTGGCACCCAAGAGACTAAATTGCCTGTGTGTGATACACGCTCGTGTCAGAAAACTTGCCCATTTACTATGTAAAAACGGCTCTGATAGGGGGAGAATCTTTTAGGACCTTTAAAATAACCACAGGCGTCAACACACCTATCAGATTCTTCTATCTCCTTGTTTCAAGAATAAAGATAGGGGGGCCGGCTCCGGCTCCGTGGCCGAATGGTTAAGTTTGCGTGCTCCGCTGTGGCGGCCCAGGGTTCAGATCCTGGGTGCGGACATGGCACCGCTCATCAGGCCCCGTTGAGGCGGTGTCCCACATCCCACAACTAGAAGGACATGCAACTAGATATACAACTGTGTATGGGGGGGTTTGGGGAGATAAAGCAGGAAAAAAAAAAAAAAGATTGGCAACAATTGTTAGCCCAAGTGCCAATCTTTGAGAAAAGAAATAAAGATTGTGAGGACATTTCTCTTAAAAAAAAAAAAAAAGAATAAAGATGGGGACTGGGGATGTGATTTATGACAATCCCTCAAATGCACCCCTCTCCACTTTAGACACATTTATGAAGATGCGAGCAAACCACTATTCATGAGCTTCTAATAGGTGCAGGAGTCTGGGCATTTAAACAGCGCATCTTGCCCCATCCTCACAGTGACCCATTCCTGCAGGTGTGAAAACTGAGGCTCAGAGATGCGCCATCCACCTGGGAAGGGGCAAAGCGTCAACTCCTGGTCTCGCTCACACATGCCTTGATCTTTCCGCGATGTCGTACTGTCCACGGGACGTACGGGAAACAGGACTATTTTAAAGGATTATGAAGATGGAAGAGGGCTTCCCACTCAGGCAGTCCCCCTGAGTCCGTTTAGGTGAAAACAGAGATGATGATTCTATGGACTTGAACGGTTTGCTAAATTTGGGCAGGGGCTCCCCATTGGAAGCTTTTTTCCCTGAATAGATCTTCTGTGTGAAGCTTGGGTCAGTGCAGACTTTAAGAGAACCCGTCGCAGACTGAACTTAGTGCCCAAAAGAATTCTTCACGTTAGAGACAAAAATGATCTCTGCTTAACTGCTCCTCCTTCTCAACAGGCGTCCAGGCCGCATGAGTACCTCCAGACCCTGGCATCCCACCCCCACCCGCTTGTCCCCAAATCTTAGCATCTCTCTACCCTCCTGCCCCCAAATTCTGGTACCACCATGCCTTCTGCCCCCAAATCCTGGCACCCATCCCCCATGCCCCCAAATTCTCGTACCACCATCCCTTTTGTCCCCAAATCCGAGCACCCATCCTTCCTGTCCCCAAATTCTGGTACTACCACTCCTCCTGTCCCCAGCTCCTGGCACCCAGCTCCCTGCCCCATCTCCAGGGAGGAGCCGTAAAGGCCCCAGGCTGAGGTCCACATGTTGCCCGTGCCTCTCAGGATTGTCAGCTGGGATGCTGGCTGTGCCTCTCTCTTGGTGACCCTGGAGGACCAGTGTGGCTCTGGATATGGAGAGGAGCCCCCCTTGCAGAGGTGAGGGGGAGAGCTGGCCAAGTTCTCTGGGTCTGCCTGGTCCTATTAGGAGGAAAGTCTAAAGTCCAGCATGTCCAAGTAGTGTGGCTAATGGTAAAACTTGGAGGGAAGATAGAGCGAGCGAGGACCTCATTTAGTCATGTGTTAAAGACTACTTACTCAGTGATGCAGGTCCCAACACAGTCAGTGACCAAGCGCTGGCTGCTCTGAGCGGTTTGACATCAGCCAGACCCGCTGCCTACAGTTAGAAAAGCACAAGGCCCTCAGCCTGGCTCATTCCCCCAGGATACACGGCTGAAATTCCCCGCCCAGCCTAAAAGCTGTGGGGGAGCGAGCCCTGATTAAAGAAAGCGCCATAAAATAGGAGGAGTGTTCTTTTTTAAATGCAAATTGATTTTGTCCCCTGAGAAGACCTTTCAATGGCTCCCCATTGCCCTCAGGGACAAGGCAAGCCTTAATGGCCCATCCTCCAAGGCCCCTCCAGTCCCGCTAGGCTGCTCACCTCCCAGCCTTTGCCTCTGCTGTTCCTTCTGCCCGCCCTTCCCTCCTCCCCACCTTCACTCCGCTGACTCCTACACACTCCCTCTCACTTGGTTCAGTTGCCACCTCCCCTGGGAAGCCCTCCTGGTCCCCTGAGTCCCCAGAGCCTGAGATTCACCACATCCTATCCTATGGCCTGTGAGGGCAGGGATTGTATTGCTCACTGAAATTCCCCTGCCCCAACTCCCATGCCTGCATGTGGCTGGTACTCAATAAACACGTATGGCATGAATGAAGGCGAGGAGGCCACAGCACTCCCCCAGGTGGTGGTTCAGGGCCCAGTGAAGGCCAATGGCCTTCTGCCATACAGATGCTCACCCTTCCAGAATATTCTCACTAGTTGTGCAACAAGGGTGAGTCATGTGTGAGGCACCTCTGCCCTTCAGCCTGGGTCACACTGGAGATAGGAGGCATGTGTTGCTGTAGAAATCAGGGTCCCCACAGCAGGGCCTACTTGACACGATCTTGTCCCAGATGCACCCTCCCCCCAACCCACAGGGTGGGATGTCCCCTGGAGGGCACAGCAAGATTGCTGGGTAGAACAACAAAGCCTGGTTGGAAGCTGTGGTTGGAAGCAGGGTATGGAATAGACGCCTCTTGGGGGTGGTTCTTCCCTGACCCTCTTATGTAAGAGCAGCTTGACTTGGGTGTGGGAGGTGGGAGGTAGGGGTGGAGGTGGTGGGGTTGGGTGGGCTCCTCTCTGGCAGCCATGTTTATAACCACGTCACATAATTTCTGGCCAATGCTGATCAAACGAGGAGGGCTACCTGATCCCAGCCCAGTCAATTAACTATCCTTCTGTTAGAAGTTTGGAATGAAGATTGCGACACTGCAAGTCTTCGTATTGTTAGAACTGTAACATAAAAATCACTCAGGGCTTTGGAGGTGGCCAGGTGTCATCCAGCCCAGGTTTAGAGGAAGGCTGTGTCAGAGGGAGAGACAGAGAGAAAGAGAATAAGGAAGAGGAGGTGCTGTGACAAGCAGAGAAGAGAGACGCAAGAGACGGCTGCCGGTGCCTTGTGTTTCTGGCTTCAGCACCACCTGAGGTCCCACTTTCCTGCCCTGGCTTCTGGAGCATGGCCTTCTAGCCACTTGATACCTCCCCATGCCACCCTTCTTTTGGCTCAAACCAGCTCAAATTGGTTCCTTCATTCACATCCAAAGAGTCCTAACTAAGACAGATTCACTTAGAAGTGAATTGTCGACATCCTCTGGAATCTTCATATCACTCCGTATTGGTTTGGGAGAATTTTTGAAAATGTAAAATCTTTCAGGCCCACCTGATGATCTATAAAATATGCAGACATCGCAAATCATTTTTAATGATTCAGGTTTCACAGAGAAGAGCCATCTGGCAGGGAGGAAATATTTTTAAAATGTCAACCACTTAGAAGGCGATTAGGTGTCTGCTTGGGGCAGGGCACTAAATGGCCTCACAGTGAGAGTCACCCCTCCCTTTGGAATAACCCTTGAGGGACCACACTGATGGACAAGGAGGCACTTTCCAAGGGAGATGCAAAGAACACGCTCAACACCCCATTTCCTCCACGGGCCCACCTTCAAAACCAAGATGCAGCCCCCATCTCTGACCTCAGCCTTCTGTCCTCTAGTGGTCTCACTCAGATGCCTCCCTCTGCGATTCCTCAACCTCACCCAGACCCCTCCACTGACCTCCTACTTTCTCTTCTTCTCGCAGCCCCTCCTGTCTGCACTGGCCTCTTTCCCCAACTTTGATTCCACCATCCACCATTGTGATCACTCGCTTGGGAACACCCAACTCTAGCCCTCTCTCCCTCCTTTCTTGTTACCCAGTCAGTCTCTCCATGCCTGCTCTTGAGCAGCTGGCCTTGCTGGGGGGGAGCCACAGCACTGGGCAGAAGAGTGTCCCCGAGAACTTTGTGACCATTAACCTCCTGCCCCCATGGCACTTACTTCATACCTTCTCATCTCAAACCCCAGTCCTCACAGCGGATGAGCTCTTCTCATACTTACTTTGAGAAGACAGAGGCCATGCAATAGGAGCTCCAAGCCCTCCTTCATCCATTCCCAGAGCTTCTTCCGCCATGTTATGACAAGGGAAACACCCTTCCCGCCTCTACATGGTCAATCCCATCCCTCTCATCTTCTACCAGACCCCAATCTTTCCAACAGGCCCGGTCCCTTCAGCATCTCTAATGTGTCTATTTTCCAAACACTCCTCAAATCCATCCGACTTTTACCATGTCTACTAGCACGGCTCCAGTCTAAGTCATTGCTGTGTAAGTGGTGTAACTTGTCTCCCACTCCCATCCCACTCCAGCCCCTTCTCCACCCTACGGCCAGAGTGGGCTTTTAAGAGTCTGGTTATCATGATCGGATGACTCCCCTACTTAAATCCCTCCACTGGCACGGCCTCCCAGGACCCTGCCGGATCTGGTCCTGGCCCTCTCCAGGGCCACCTCACACCATCTTCCTCCTCACCAGCTCCTCTCCTCTCCCACTGAGCATCTCTGCACAAGCTGCCCACTCTCTGCTGGCTCAGTCTGCCCACCCATCAGAGCCCAGGTGCAAGTTCACCCTAGAGGAAGGTTCTCTTTGAAAAACTCAAAGCACCCCCCCTCAACTAAAGGAGGGCCCCTCTGCCCTTATCCTCCTGCAGAGCCTCCTGCCCTTTTCTGAAGCAGCATTTATCACAATGGGCAACGACAGATTTATGAGGTTACTTGCTTAACGCCTCTCTCTCTCCCCCAACCAATAATTCCACGAGGACAAGGACTATGCCTTTTTTTTTAACTACTGAATTCTCAGCACCTGGCAAAACCCGTGACACACAGAACATGCCCACAAAGTGCTGAAGGAAGGAGAAGAATCTGGAACTGGGATGAGCGAGCCCCAGGCCTTGAAAGCACGTCTTCCCGTCTTAGCTAAGAAGAGCCACAGCCCCAGGAACCGCCCCCCCCCATCCTTGGCACACCAGGAAATTCACCTTATTTGCAGCCTAAAGTCCCGCTCCTTCCACCTCAGCTGGAGAGCCCTGGAGTGACTAGAACTTCATAATGATTTATGGGGCCTCTCGGGGAACCTCAGCCAGGATGGGCTCCACACTACCCAGGGCGGCTCCGACGTGGGAGCAGGAACAAGGACTGAGAGGGCAGGTAAAATCAGGCTTCCTGGGACGTAAGTGCGGGTGCTGTTACTTTGGGAATACATTTACGTAGACGCTTCACTGTATCTACTGCAGCTTTCATATTGCAGAAGACAACGTTTTTAGCTCAAATATGAAACGGATGCAACAGAATATTACTAGGCCACAGAAAGGAATGAAGTACTGACATGCGCTACAATATAGATGAACCCTGAAAACATATGGTAGGTAAAGAAGCCGGGCAGAAAGAACTGAAAATTGTGCCATTCCATTTATATGAAATGTCTGGAAGGGGCAAATCCATAAAGACAGAAAGTGGATTGGGGGTTGCCTGTGGGGGGGGGCTGGGGGATGGAGGGTGGACTGGGAGGTGACGGTACAGGGTTTCTTTTAGGGATGATGAGGATGTTCTTTGATTGTGGTGACAGTTGCACAATTCTGTGAATACCCTAAAACCACTGGTTTGTATGCTATAATGGGTAAAATGCACAGTGTTTGAATTGTCTCTCAGTAAAGCTGGTACTGAAAACAAGAGGCTAGGGTTATCTGGTAGAAGGAAGAGGGGTTTCCAGGAGCACGGCTATCGGGTTCTTCAGTTACAGTGCTCTTTACTCTCCCTGTGTTTCTATGCCCATTTCAAAAAAAAAACAGTCCACCTGTCAGGATTGCAACCCAGAAATCCTCAGTACCCTCAGAAAACAACGAACTGCTGACTTGCTTTTAGGGAGCTTTAAAAACTGGAATTGGACGCACCAGGCATTTCATTTTATCTTCTGAAGACCCTAGGCAAACACAGTCACGCTGTCCTGTAACATTTTTAATTGTTTGAGGTAAGCATTTGATCTGTTGACTCAACCCTGTGGGCATGCAGATAATTGGCTGTTGGCAGCACAGAGAATGAGTCATTTAGGGCCTAAAAGCAGGGCTGGAGGTGAACCAGGAGCCAAACATCACTGCTGTGAACGTGCATGACAGACCCATAAACTTCAGCACCTCCTAAGAACCCAGAGAAAACCCACTATTCTCAGTGCCATCAATTAAACCCCATTTGTGGCTCTTTTCCGATTCTTCCTGTTTGCTGCCAATCTGATGGCACTAAGGGCTTTTAAATCAAATTTTGACCCAAGAAAATTCTATCGCTTATCTGATGTGAACGTCATAAACAAGAATAAAGGGTAGAAAAAGAGGTTCTTGAATATCTGGGACAACAAGACAGTTTGAGGAGTAGGGTCTTTGGACTTGTGGCAAGAAAATTCCTTTTGTCACATGACCACCTCCCCACAAGAGGCGGTGTACTCTTACCACAGGCGTAGGTGACGGTGAGGTATTTTTTTACTCCTGGCAGACAGGGGCTTCCGAAATGGTGGTTGTTGACAATGATTTTGCATCTCTGCTTCCCATAGCACCTCCTGGACAATACTTGCAAAGCCGAGTAAGACAAGCAGTCTGAAAGGCAGAAAACAGCAGCACTTTCTGTTACATTCCACCTATGGCCACCACGTAGCTTAGGTTATTTTCTGTAAACAAATACACTGAGCTGGATTCCCAAGCTCATGGAGATCATTTCTCTGATTATTTCCTGTCTCATTAGAGCCCCTGAGATGCTTTACCATATAAAGCATATCGGCTAAGTACCATAGAGGCAGAGCTGGCTTCCTGGGCATGTGCTAGAAGGGCCCTGAGCTTACTTGAATGCTCTGCGGCCACCATCTTGAAATTCCTACGTATTTTTGAATAAGGGACCCTATATTTTCACTTTGTACGGGGCCCCACAAATTGCATAACTGGCCCTGCATACAGAACAAGCAAAATACGTAGAACATGGAATGAAGATCTTATTTCTTTTATAACATTCAGCCCCTCTTCAAAATATTTTTTTTTTGTTTACTTTGAGAATCCATCTCCCCTCCATGAACATAAGCTCCATGACAGCAGACTATTTCTATCTTGCTCATCATCTAATTCCCACTGCCTGGCCCAGGACAGAAGCCCAATAAATAACTGATGAATGAATGAATGAATGAATGAAAGGAACCAATAAGCACGAGGCCACGTTTTTCAGCACCTTGGCACGATGTCACCACAATTAGTAAATATTAATTGAACACGTACAGAGGATGAGGCACTGTGCTCAGAAACACAAGTCGGAAGAAGTCTACCTCGCATTGGCAGGACGTGCAATGGAGCCGGAGAGACAAAACCCATATGTGTGACCCCATGTCTGATAATGTGAAACAGGGAGTGAGTGTCAACAGCGAGTGGTCCAGACAAGAGGTGCTGGGGTCAGAGGTGGGAGAGATTGCTGTGGACTGGAGTGGTCAAGACTGGCTTTTTGGAGGAGAGGGGCTTGGTCATGGGAGAAAGAGCAGGCAAGAGGGAAAGGTATAAACACCAAGGCAAGTGGCCAGAAGCACTCAAGGGGAGTCTAGAGGGCTGAGCATGAGCTGGAATAGCGGGTGTGGGCAGGAAAGCCACAGAGAATGAGCCAGAAAAGTAAAGTGGAGCAAGACTGAGACTGCCTTTGAAAGCTAAGTTAAAGACTTTATTTGGACTTTATTCTGCAAGCAACAGGGAGCCTAAAGAAATGACCTAATGCTATTGTCTTTTGGGGACAGTGTACAGGATGTCGTGGGAGAGAAGAGGCATAAAGGCAGGACATCAGTTCAGGAGCAATTTTAGTCATACACACTGGGAGGAGTTAAGGGCTTGAAGAGCAGGGCACGGAGAAGGAGAGAATTTTAGAGATTTTTGCAAAGTTCGGTTCACTTATAATAACAACTAACATGCCAGGCTCTGTTCTCGGCTCTTGCATGTTAGCTGATTTAATGCTCCCAACAACCCTATGAGATAGGCTGTTTATTATACAGTATCCCCCCTTGTCCACAGGGGGTACTTTCCAAGACCCCCAGTGGATGTGTGAAACCACAGAGAGTACCGAACCCTATATATCCTATGACAAAGTTTAATTTATAAATTAGGCATAGTAAGAGATTAACAAAAATAACTAATAATGTAATAAAACAATTGTAACAATATACCGTATAAAAGTTATGTGAATGTGGTCTCTATCTTATTGTACTGTCCTCACCCTTCTCTCGTGATGAAGTGAGGTGACACAGTGCCTACAGGAGGAGACGCAGGGAGGGGAATGACGTGGGCATTGTGACGTAGCATTAGGCTAATAACGACCTTCTGACTATTTCTCAGAAGGAGGATCATCTGCTTCCGGGTCGACCTTGGGTAACTGAAACCACGGAAAGTGAAACCATGGATAAAGGGGGAATGTTGTGTATATATTTAATTGTTTATTATATATATTATGGGTTGTTTATATAATAGATAATAGGTTGCTTATATTATAGACATATATACACATATATAAAAGGAAAAAATATATAAAATATCAATTTTGTGGATGAGAAAGCAGGCACAGAGAGGTTGCAGACCTCACACAGCTAGAGAATTAGAGGACAGTGGGGTGTGGACATGAACGCCTCTGAGCTCAGCTCTCCAGGTCTGCAGTGGAGGGTGGCTGAGGGACCCATCAGGATGATCCAGACCCTCAGCCTGGAGACTAGGAGACAGTGGTGCCCATTGCCAGGGATACTAGGAGGATGCAGTTTAGAGGACAAGATGATAAATTCACTTAAAAAAATACTGTTCTGCATTTCAGATGGGAGAGACCTTTAAAGAGAATGTCCATATCCAGCAATGCCCTTGGGAAGGTCATGCTGGAGAGGGTCATGCTCCCCTGGGCGGGACGGCCTGAGGGCTCATGCTGTGATAAAGCGGCTCAGGGAGAGTGGTGGGGTCACAGTGGCAGGGACCTGCAGTCACTGGACTTTTCCTGTGCCGTCTGCTCACTTCTTACAGATGACAAACTCCTCTGCCTTCTCAAACAAAAACTCTGTACTCCCCACATCCCTGAACCTCTCTCCAGCTTAATCTCTTCCCTTCACAGTCAGGCTTCTAGAAAGGGTCCTCTGTGCCCTGGCCTCCACTGCATCTCCTCCGGCCCACGTCCCATCCATTCCTCAGTGTGTGTCTGTCCCACACACGCCGTGACCACTGATCCCTTCCCTCAGATCATGGGACCTACTACTGTCCTGTCCAAGAGATGGGGGAGATCCTAATCCTTGCCCATCTCTGGAATTTTGGGACTCTGAACAAAAGCCCTCCCGGACCTCTGCTCCCTGGTGCCCTTCTCCCCACTTGTCGCTATCTCCTCCATCGCAGAGCCCTCTGCACACCTGCCCACCCACAGTGAGCTCCTTCCTGTACCTGGGCTCTCTTCTTCCTCCTGCACTCTCCAACCTGGCCCCACGTCCATCCCGAACCTCAGAGAGCCAAGGACTCTCTCTCCCTTCAGCCCTGGCTCCTCCTGGAAACTCCACCCCATGCATGGATTGCCTTCACTCTCCTCCCAGAAACCTGTTGCTCCGCGTGTCCAGACCGTCTACACCGTATGCATCACATCCTCCCATCCCCCCTTGACAACCAAGCGCCCCAACCTAGCCCCGCTCCTCTCCTGCTTCCTGCTCTCAGGGACTGGTACCTCATCCTCCAAGGAGTCCCATCTGGAAGCCTCGGCTCTGTCCCCCTCCCTATGCCCTCCCAATCTGATGTTCTGGCTGAGAATAAGCCCTCCTCTCAGTTCCCAGCCTCAGCCGCAACCCTGTCACTTCTGCTGTCAGGCTTTTAACTGGCCTCCCCCTCCTTTTCCTCCCACTTCCAGTGGTTCTCCCCTTTGCCCTTCAATATCTTCTTTCTAATCACATCACTCCCCTACTTCAGATCCGGCCCCCACCCGCCCCGCCCTTAAGATCAAGCCCAGCTCCTGAGAATAGTGTGCAGGGCCCGCTGTGACTCACCCACCTTCCTCCTTTTAGCTTCCGTGGCAGCCACTCCTCTGCCCCAGCCTGTGTCCCCCAGGCTGCCGAGCTCACTGCAGCTCCAGAAGCCGGGCTGTGATCTTCGATGTCCCTACACCTCTGAGTAGACTCTTCTGCCACTTGGAATCCCCCCTCCCCTCTGTCCGCTCAGTGGTCACATTCTCCACCATCCCCACCCCCAGGTCACAGTTAGTCCTTTCCTTTTCTGTGCTTCCTCTGTTCCTTGTATAGCTGTTATCATGGCTCTACTTATTTTCTCATTTGTCTGTCTCCAGACTAGACAGGCAGCTACCGCTTACACAGGCCTGATGCTCAATGAATGCTCAAAGAATTACAGAGCAAATGAACAGAGGTGAGGCCCCAGCCTCCAACCCTTTTGAAACTCCTCCCGCCTTCTGATACCCTCACCACCAGGCGTTTGAGACAAGTGCTCAGAGGAAGAGTCTCGAAATGGTCACTTGGGAAGAGAGCAGAGGGGGTAAACCAGAAGTTGGGTCCAGGGGTGCACGACAACCAGCAGAAGGGAGCTGCAAGAAGGACTCAAACGGAACCGGAAGCCAGAGAAAATGCCCTGTCTTCACGCCATGTTCACTGCAGCATCCTTCACAAAAGCCAAGAGGGGGAAGCCGCCTAAGTGTCCATCAGTGGAAGAATGGATAAAACAAATGCTGTGTATACACACAATGGACTATTATTCAGCCTTAAAAAGGAAGGGAATTCTGACGCGTGCTACAACATGGATGAACCTTGAGGACATTACGCTCAGTGAAATAAGCGAGTCACAAAAGGGCAAATACTGTAGGATTCGCTCACACGAGGGACTTAGACTAGTCAAGTTCATGGAAACAGAAAGTGGAACGGTGGCTGCCAGGGGCTGGGGGAAGGGAAAACGGGGAGTTATTATTTAATGGATAGAGTTTCAGTTTCGCAAGACCAAAAGCGTTCTGGAGATTGTTTGCACAACAATGTGAATATACTTAATGCTACTGAACTATACACTTAGAAATGGCTAGGATGGTAAATTATATGTTATCAGTTGTTTTAACTACGATTAAAAAAATGCCATGACTTAACTGTGAAGATTAAATTAACTAATTTTCATAAAGTGCTTCAAGCACTGCAATAAGTGTGAGCCATTGTTAACGAAGGGAAGGAGGAAGAATGAAGGGAATTAAGAATGCGATGGGATAGGAGAAAGCTACCAGATATTAATATCTACCAGATATTAAGACGTCATTAATGTACAGAAATGAAGACAGTGTTGCACCCCAGGATAGAAATATTACTCATGGACCAGAAGAAGGAACCTAGAGATTGAGCCGGGTGTGTATGGGACTGTGGTATTGGACAGGGGTGATGTGGCAGTGGCGGGGGGAACGGAGGGGGAGAGTGGCACATCTGGTTACCCACAGGAAAAAAGTGGGATTGAGTTCCCGTACAAAAATCAATTCCAGAAGGATTAAAGACTTACACGTGAAAAGCAGAACTTGAAGGAAAAAAACAGAGGATAACAATGTTCAGATCTTGGAAGGGGAAATGATTCCTTAAATACAAAAAGCACCAAGTGAAAAAAACAAAAGATTGATACATTTGACTACGTTAAAATTAAGAACTATGGGTCATTAAAACGCACCACAAAGAAAGTGAAAAGATAAGCCACAAATGGAGAGAACATATTTTCAATACATATAATCAAAAGACTTAGGGCTTCTGCAGATAAATACGAAACAGACAATCCAAATTTTTTAAATGGATGAAAGTCATGAACAGGCATTTCATAGAAGAGGAAACATATCTGATACACACATGAAAAGAAACTTAGTTTTAGTAGTAATCAGGGAAATGCAAATTAAGACCATAATGAAGATCTCATTTTACGCCTTCTAGATTGGCACAGATTAAGAAGCCTGACAATACCAAGTGTTGGAGAAGGTGTGGATCAGTGGACAGTCTTGAACACGGCTGGTGGGAGTGTTAACTCTCTCCGGAACACACACCGGCATCTTTTAAATATGAACATTTTCACACCCTAAGACTCAGCAATTTCACTCTCAAGAGTCTGCGGCCTACATATCCCTTTCCTGAAACCCTTTGGAATTCAAAATTCTTCCGATTTTAGAGAAGTAATCCTACGCATTGGGGCAGAAACTCATAGTCAAATACATTGTTATTTCTCCAGTGAAACATGCAAATATGCACATTAAGTGAGATAAATGAAGATGAATTAAAACTTCTAGTTAGTTCTGGTTGGATCAGGTTTTTCTGCCACATGAATTTTTTTTAAAAAAACTCTTGGTTTTTCAGAGCTTTTTGGCTTTCAGAACTGCAATAAGGGGCTGTAGCCCTGTGCTTTAGAGACAATATTACATACATGCCCACCAGGAAACATGTATAAAGTTGTTCAGAGAAGCGCAGCTCTTACCAGTAAAAACCTGGAAACAACCCGAATGCCCATCATCATGAGAATGGATGAAGAATGCAGCGTCACTCAGCAGTGCTAAGGAATGGACACAGCTACACACAACAATATGGATGGACCACTGACACAACGTTGACTGAAAAAAAGCTAGTCCCAGAAAATTGCATGCAGTTAGACACCATTTTTATTAGCCAAAAGAAAAGAAATATTAAAAAAGGTATGTATGTAACATATAGACCTATGTAAGAAAACAAATATGAAAAAGGAAAGGAATAAACTCCAATCTCAGGATAGTCGTTGCCACTGGGAAGGACAGGGCACTGGGACAGGGGAGGAAGTAGGCAACTTGCTTGCAGATTTTAGTTCTTTGGGGTGTAAAGCATTATCTATTCTGCTTTACAATGTGCGTAAGTGTTACACAGATTATTTTGTATACATCAAATATATAAAAGAATTTAAAAAGAAAACATAAATTATTAAAGCCTTTTTTCACGACGACTTTTCTCCCAGAACTCTTTTAGATTAAACGGAGACCAGAGATGTTGGAAGCAAGGAGTCAGGTAATCATAATATCATAGCAAACAAAAATATAAGTATTTATTCCTGGGCATATTGAGCCACAAAAGTCTCATAGGGGCATAGAGGAAGCAGCAACATCTGGTAAAAACCTGGACACGGGGAAAGAGACAAGAAGTTAGGAGTCAAGGACAACAGTAAAATCAACAGTCTCACATCCATTCTTTAGTCTCCTTAGGGCGATCAACTCAAACAATGCTGCCAGAGTCAACTCCTAAAAGTATGACCATGCTCCTTCCCTGTTTATGCTGAAGCCTCACGAGGTGGAGGAAGCCTGGATCCCTGAGCCACGGCTGAGGAGAGCCACCCAGGAGAGCTCCCCAAGCCGCATCGGACTGTGCTGTGCGCAGGAAATAGCCCTTCCCTGGGTAAAGGCGCTGAGTTGTTTGTTAGAACAGCTAATGTTAATTACCTTGGCTAAAGCTTAGCAAGGCTATGTAACCTGCCCAAGGTCTCAATGCTTGGGGGTAGTGAGAGCCCTAGACCCTTATCTGATCGACATTAAAGACTAGGCCCTTAAATATGATTTCTCTATTTAGACAAGAATAGGAAAAGATACTGGGAAGACCATGAGTTCAGACCATTTGGTAGAAGAGAGATGATAAGAGGCTGGGCTGTGGTGAAGAAGAAATTAGGATCCTAAGAGTCTGCTGAAGGGGAAGGACGTGAGGAGCCAGGACAATGGGATTAGAGAGAGAAGGTTCTTAAGGGAGAGTATCAGTGATTAACATAAGGCAAGTTTCAAGTGTGCAGAATAGTTGGCGCGTGTAAAAGATGTGGCCCAGCTGGAGGAAAATGAGAGGCGGCAGGTCAGAGGAGGGGAAAGTCAAGAGAGGGAAGAAGAGGGCATCAGATGGTTTCAGAATGGGCCACGGGAGAAAGTGGGTTGGGCTCTGGAAAGGTGGAGCCATAGCCAATGCCCGTTGGGTAAAAAAAATCACCAAGGGAGGAGAGTTTCTGTGGTTCTGCAAGAGCCAGCCCCTCGCTACGGAGTGAGGAGGAATTTAAAGGGTCTCAGGCAGCAGGGGGCTTGAACTTGCTCCAGCAGGGTCAGCCACTCGTGGACAGAGCACACACAGTGGGTGATGAGGACGATGAGTCAGGGCGATGCTCAGTGGGCCTCGTGGGAGGAGAAAGAGAAGCCTTCACAGAAGAGAGAGTAGGGCTGAAATCACAGACCAAGGAGTCTGCTGGGAGAAAAGGCTCAGGAAAAGATAAGTGAGAGCCTGTAAGTCAGAGACGAATTCGTGGCCCAGCTAAGCTAAAAGGTGACACCCAGACAAAAGGGCTAAACGTGTGAGTCAGATGGGTGAGCACAGCATCCGAACCAAGCAGCCCTCAGCAAGTAAACAGGAGTGCATTTTCCAAGGCAGGCAAACTGTGTTCCAGGGAGCCCTGGGTTCTGAGGAGGTACCCGGGGACCTCACAGGTCGAGAAAGGCAGGAAAGCTCACATCTCAGGAAGCTCCACCTTTATCTCTTAGATTAATGAGAGATCTGGGAAAGAATCCAGTTGAAAGGAAGGATCTATGGCTAAACACTAAAAAGTCGGAAAGACGATGCTCTTTTTTTTTTTCCAGTGAGGAAGATTGGCCCTGAGCTAACATCTGTTACCATTCTTCCTCTTTTTGCTTGAGGAGGATTGTCGCTGAGCTAACATCCATGCCAATTTTCCTCTATTTTATGTAGGATGCTGCCACAGTGTGGCTTGACAAGCCATGATAGGTCCACACCCGGGATCCGAACGTGCGAACCCTGGACCACCGAAGTGGAGCACACAAACTCAACCACTATGCCACCAGGCCAGCCCCAGGAAAGACAATGCTCTTGAGGAAAGGACAATTAAATATATATATTATTCATATAATATATATTTGTTTATGTAATATGTATATATTAAACATTTACATATATAAATATATATGTATATGTCATGGACCATGTATATATATGTATATGTGTAAACATAAATGTATATATATTTGTTATATAGCTAAATGCGTAAACGTATGTAATACATATATCTCAACAAATGGTGAGGAACATTATCATAAAAGCACTTGATTTGAATATATGCATGAAGGTTCTGATTGATTTTGTACGCACTCTTCCACAATATCTGATAATCGGGTATTTGGGGCACACAGCAGGCCATCAACAACGCTGTATTTAATGAAGGAATTAGTGGACTGAATTGGACATCAGGTAATGCAAACATCTCCTACAGCTGGCTTTAGAAAGTGTTTTCTGTGGGGGCGCCTGGCCGGTGAGTTTGAATCTATGCTGAGAAAAGCGGCCTCTCAGGGACTCAGGGAGCTGTCGTCCTTGTGTTGGTCCCTGGTCAGCTCTTCTCAGCAACTCCCTTGGCCTGGAATTGGTCCATCTTTTCTCTGACTGCTTCTGATACTCGAGTCTAAAGGATGCATCTTGCAGGACCTAATTGGGTGGGTCCTCACGAATGAAAGAAAGGCAAACACACCAAGTCAAGAAGCCAACAGAGCTCTAATGAAATGTTTTAAGCGTCCGTCTATACCAAGAGCCAGAAGCATCTAGTACGTCTTTATGAAGAGTAAGGAGTAGCAGAAAAAGCAAGGGGCACCGTTAGGGTCCCAACAGGCCACCCATGGCTCCAATTGGGCCACGTAAAGAGAGCTTAACAAAGGGACTGGACAGAGGTGTCAGTAGGATATGTAACACCTCAAAGGATGGTGCAGCACCCCCGGGTAGAGAGATGCCACCACCCCAAGCCTGAAGGGGCAAGAGCAGTGGTTTCCAGAATTCAGAGGGGGACCCCCCGTGGAGAGGGGGGAGCATGGAGCAGGGGCCTTCGGGGAGGGTTGTGCCACTCCCAGTGTGTTATGCTGTTATGTCAGCTGCTTTGACGCCCGCATCTCTCATCAGACTGAGAGCCCCTGGCGGGCAAGGGGGTGTACCCCTCCTGTGGTGTGCCCAGCACCTGGGACTGTTCGACTCACCGAGACTGTGTTCCTCCTGCGTGACACAAGGATACCTTTGCCACTGGATTTCTGAGAGATTTGTACGAGGCAACTGCAGAAGTCAAAATGCACACAAACTTTAGCCTTTCTCACCAGCTGTCTCTAAGCTTGAATGAAAGATCTGCTGGGGTCAAGGTTCCAGAAGGCCCTCTGCCTGTGGTAGCTGCAAGGAGCGGGATGGAGCAGTGGGCACATCAGCCCCCTTGCAAAGCCAGCTGCCTCAGTTGGTCAATGAAGATACGAGGAACTGACTTGTTGGTTGGCGTGACTATTACATAAAACCCTGCCTTTAGCTGTCCAGTGCCAGCACCCAATATATGCCAGATACCATCACCAACGTCAGGCCACCTTACGTTCAAAGGGAAAATGGGACTTCCGAAAAAGGCCTTCGGGACGTGGACACTTTACAGTCTAAATTATATGCCTTCTCTGGTCCTAAGTGAAAACAAACATATATGGCATGGTATGATCAGAACTAAATATTACACCCCCAACCTGCGTATACGAAAAAAAGACACTGGAAGGAGAATTGCCAAGATGGTAGCAGGGTATTTTTGGGTGACAAAAAAGAGGTGGGCTTTAAAAAAAATTTTTTTCCCCTATAAATTTTAAGATACTTTCCAAGTTTTTGTGAGTTTGCATTGCTTTAAAATGAAAGAGAGCAAAATAAACTTTCTTAAAAAGTAAAATAAAATTCATGCCTGGATAGAAGACAGCTTTTAAATATGAGGGTCTCTGAGGCAATTTTTTCAGACATGTAAAA
Organism: Equus przewalskii; assembly: GCF_037783145.1. Classification (NCBI taxonomy): domain Eukaryota; kingdom Metazoa; phylum Chordata; class Mammalia; order Perissodactyla; family Equidae; genus Equus; species Equus przewalskii. Next base: position 29,179,581 of record NC_091857.1, on the reverse strand, counting down.
TTTTCCACAATGTCATAATCAACTACTCTTTTGTATAACTCAATTGGCCCCAAGAGCCATGAAAAGTTTATCTAGGAGGAAAGATATATCCTTTGAATTTTCTTCTAGTTTATTTTTTTATTGCTTTTTTTTTTGGATGCACAGGATCCAAAAATTGGATATTTTTGCTGTCTTTAGGAGCCTCTGTATTATTTGGGGTTCTGAGTGGAGCATGCTTATCAGTTGAAAAAAACCCCTTAAATCTCAAGAGATCTGAGAATGGGATATATAATTTCTGTACAAGCTTTCTGCATTGGGAAGAAGTAACAGTCTGAACTATGGAACTATTCTTAGAAGTTGGATAAACTATTACTGTTTTTTCTGTTTCAAGATAAATATGATTATAGTTGAAAACTTGAAAATCTTGCCAAATATGCCAAAATATGCCAAAACTAGGAAAATAAAAATCCCCAGTAAATCCCACTATCAAGAAAAAAACTGTTGGGGCCAGCCCGGTGGCACAGTGGTTAAGTTCACACACTCCGATTCGGCAGCCAGGGGTTTGTTGGTTCAGATCCTGGGCATGGACCTACACATCGCTCATCAAGCCATCCCGAGGTGGCATCCCACACAGAAGAACTAGAAGGACATACAACTAGGATAAAAACCATGTAGTGGGGCTTTGGGGAGAAAAAAAAAGAAGAAGATTGGCAACAGATGTTAGCTCAGGGCCAATCTTCCTTACCAAAAAAAAAAAAAAAAGAAGAAGAAGAAGAAAGGAGAAAAACAAAAAAGAAAAGAACTGTTCACCTTTAAAGAACATCCTTCTAGTCACTTTTCTATGTATAAATGCCCTTCCCCCTCAGGGGATCATACACATATTACTTTGCGTGCTACTTTTTCCCATTTATTAAATATATTCGTGAAAGTTTTAACATGAGCATCATTTTAAAGAGCTGCATGGTCTCTTATTTTACGGATGTAGCAGCTCTATTTACAATATCCCCTTGGAGACACTCAGGTGATTTCCATTTTCTAACATCATAAACAGTTCTACATGCAGCATCCTTAGAGCTCAATCTGTGTGCACAAGCATGGCCGTTTCCACAGGAATTCTTGGAAGTAGATTGCTTTGTCAAAAGGTATTCAAAATACTAAGGCTTTTGATACACACGGCCGAACTGTTATCCAGAAAATTTGTGCCAATTCACGCTCCTGCCAGAACTGTATGGAGTGCCCCTGGAAGCTTCTATTTTCTTAGGACATGTGCCTGACCATATTCTTGAAGGCTAACAGAGGAAGAAAAAAAAAAACAGACTCCCGTTTATAAGCCCACAGCCCTCTCTGACCCAGGAGGTCTGTGCCCAGGGTGAGCTACAGCCGCATGCTTCTGCCACCCTGCGATGGAAGGAATTTACCTGGACGGGAGTGAAGGAGCCCACTGTGTGGTTTCAGGAAGAGGCCCAAGGTAATTCAGGTCTGATTCAAGTCTGACGGTTTCCTTGTTGACACTGAGCTCTGAACCGTTTGCAGGGTTTTTTTTTTTTTTGAGTGGTTATTTCCCTCCCAGGCTGATTTTGTTTGCGCCCTCTCTTTCCTGGCAAACTACCCTCCACCCCAATACGTGTGATAACAAGACATTCAACCATTTAATTTTTATTTCTTTGGCTACCGTTTAACGTGAAACTGAAGTTAATCACTCTTTACAACCTGTGTTTATTTAGATAATGAGGCTGCTGCTCCTAAGGGACTCTGTCTTGGCAGTGGGAGCCCCTGGCACCTTGATCTTTGGCTGAAAAGTCCTGGCCTGCCCACACTTGGCCTTGGGATGGCCTTAGCCCAGCCTCTGAGGCCCAGTGTGTGGTTTTCTCACTCTCTTAGTAAGGAAACAGAATCTCTGGAGCCCACCCAGAAAATGTAACTGCAGCAGGAAATGACGGGCCACAGCGGCTGCCCAGCCAGGGGACGGCTCTGGAGCCCTGCTTTCACGCCCAGGTCTGTGGCAGGTTCACTCCCTTCTGGGGTTGAGAGGCGGCTCCTCTCTTACTCATTGGGAGCCAATAATGATCAATCACTTTCATACCTTTCTTTCGGTTTCTCTTCCACCAGATGAGGCATGAGTCCTGATGGATCTGACTCGCTAGAAGATCTTTCAGAAACGTCTTTGGGTCAGCCCCCTCAAGATCAGACCCCAGACCTACTTTGTTCGAATTCGCGTGACTGTAAGATGTCACTTTTTGAAGCCGGTCTCACGGCTGGCTTGGTCATCGGCCTCACCGCTCTGCCTTTTCATTTGGTGGTTGTGGTGGTCAGCCTTTCGAGTGGCTTGCTAGGGCTGCCCTAACACGTCCCACACACTGAGTGACTTAAACCGCAGAAATTCGTTTCCTCTCCGTTCTGGAGGCTACAAGTCCAAGGTGTCAAGGAGGGTTGGTTGCTTCTGAGGCCTGTCTCCTCGCCTTGCAAACGGCCGTCCTCTCCCTGTGTCTTCACATGGTCTTCCCTCTGCATGCATCTGTGTCCTGATTTCCTCTTTTTATAAGGACACAAGTCATATTAGGGCCCACCCATATGACCTCAATTTAACTTAGTCACCTCTTTAAAGACACTATCTCCAAACACAGTCACATTCTGAGGTCCTGGGGGTTAAGATTTCAACATAGGAATTTTCGGGGGACACAATTCAGCCCATAACAGCCTTCAAGATGGCCCCCAATGATCTTCACCTCCTGGAATTCACACCCCGTGTAGCCTCCTCTCTCAACGTATCAGAGCTGGTCTGTGGGACCCGTAGACTATGGCAGAGGTGACAGTGTGTCGATTCCATTTGCCCTTGTGCATCACTTGCTCTGGGAGAAGCAAGCTGCCATGTCATGAGGACACTCAAGAGATCCATGTGGGGAGAACCAAGGCCTCCCGCCAACAACCAGTGCCAACCTGTCCGCCACATGACTGAGTCACCCTGGAAGCCCAGCCCTCAGGTGACTTCAGCCCTAGCCAACATCCCAACTGCCACCTCACCAGACCTGGTGAGACCCTGAGCAAGAACTGCCCCAATAAGCTACCCCAGAATTCCTGCCCCACAGAAACTGAGTGAATAAACGTTGGTTTTTGTTTTAAGCCATTAAATTTGGAGGTATTTCACTACATAGCAATAGAAAATATATACACATTTTGATACTTAGAAGTGGGTTGCTGGGCTAAAAAAATCCTAACAATGTGGGAGTGGCTTTGGGACTGGGCTTTGGGCATAAGTTGGGAAGACCCTGAAGAGAGTGAAAGTTTACGGCCTTGAAGAGAAGCCCAGCATCTGTCACCTTTGTGCCCAGAGGCCAAGTGCATCTTCAGGGCAGAACTTCCCAACTTCACCCCTCAATGCACACAGGTATCCCCGGGCTGCCCCCCAGCCATTGATTTTGGCACTGGGCAGCACCTCCCTTTCCCCCACTGTGCCATACGAATGTTAATTTTCTGTGTGTGATGATGAGGAAAAGGCACGGAAGCAACGTTCAGGGCCAGGCCGTGCTGTGTGACCAACGCCTCGCCACGGCCTCCCCTGCCTCCCACATTCCAGATGGGCCCAGCTTAGGGCGACACACACAGAACGTGGAGGCTCTGCTCACCCTCCTCTGGGCCAAGACTCAGAGCCTTGCTGAGGACAGGTGTGAGCATCCAACACCCTGGGAATACCCAGTAGGAGCTGGTCCTGAGAGCCAGGCCTCGGGCAGCCCTGAGGATGCTGTGGGAGCATGATGGCATCACACGACTCAGGGGCTCACACGCACAGGTCCCGACTCCCACCTGGGGCGTCCCCCTCTTCACCACCACTCAGCTCCTTCCTCCTGAACTTACCCTACATAGGAAGTCTACAGAATTGAAAGAGCAGCTGGCCCTGTATAACAGACCCAAACAACACGTTCAGAAAAATATACTGTGGGGTTGGAGATCGACAGCAGAAAAAGCAGGTGAAGGGTTAATACCTCTACTCTATGACGAGCTCATAAAAATTATGAAAAAAATAAAGATCCCAACACAAAAAAAGGACAAAGCCTCGAGAGACAATGTGTGCAACTCCAATAACCACAAAAACATGGGAAATGTCCCAGGTCATTAATATTCAAAGGAAGGCAAATAAAAAAATATACAGAAAGACCACTTTATAACTATTAAATTGGAAACAAGAAGAAAAACCATCCATTACTCTGCCAACGTTGTAGGGAAACTCACAGTTGTGCACCGCTGTTTACGCATATTAATTGGTACAAAAAGTTTTTGGAAAGAACTCTGGTGATATGTATGAAGACCTGTAAACCAGCCTACGCCTTCTTTTTTTTTTTTTGAGGAAGATTAGCCCTGAGCTAACGTCCACTGCCAATCCTCCTCTTTTTGCTGAGGAAGATTGGCCCTGAGCTAACACCTGCACCCATCTTCCTCTATTTCACATGTGGGACGCCTACCACAGCATGGCTTGATGAGCAGTACATAGGTCTGCGCCTGGGATCCAAACCGGCGAGCCCCTGGCCACCAAAGCGGAGAGCTCGAACTTAACCGCTGTGCCACCGGGCCGACCCCAGGGCTATGACCTCTTTTGGTCTAAAACTTCTGGGAATGTATCCTAAGGAAATAATCCAGAAGAAAGAGAAAGCTACAAGCACAAGTTCATTATACATTATTTATAATATTTGAAAATCAGAAACAATGAAATAATCCAGCCACTAGGGAATGGTTAAGTACATTATGTACTATATCCTTTCAACAAGATGTTAGGAAGTGATTGACATTGTTAGGATTATGTGGGCCACATGGGAGAATACCCATGATACAGACTTAAATTTAAAAGCAGAATTCCAATGTATCTGCTTTAGACTTGCCATTATGTAAAAACTGTTCTTTGCTCATCTACCAGGGCTTGGAAAACATCCTAAAAAAGAAAAATCTTTTCATCGGATGGGTAAAATTTGTGGCTGAATCTTTTTCTTATTTCTGTTAAGTGTAGTTATGGTGCTTGTGCAGAAGAACAATAACCATAATAATCATCTTTTAGAAAGAACTGGAAATGCTCTCCCTCAGTATCTGAGAGCTAAAGCCACACTCAGCTGTGCCTCCTGACCCTGGAGAGCTTCACCGAGGCCCAACCGGTCTTCACCACGTGGGCTCCCAACGGGGTACCAGACTCTGAAGCATCCGGGGTTTCACCAGACTTCCGCTTATCCTCAGGAGGAAAAGTACACCCCCACCTTGCAGAGGCGCACGGGGAGAACCGACCCCTCGGACCTCAGGCAACCATCTTACCCAGCTCCGGCCCGGTTCTAGGGTTCTTCAAAGCGCTGTGGCCGAGCCACAGTAAAGACTGGGAACTCAGAGCAGAGATCACACAGCGGCAGCCCATGGACCGGATGTGGCCCGTAGGCATGTTTTGCTTGGCTGGCCCAGTGTTTTAAAAAGTTGGAACATTTCACATGTTTAAAAAAAGTCTGGGTTTCCAGGATCTCATGAGCGGGTGGAAGCTGTGACAAGCCAGACCCACATTCCCGGCCGGCAGCTGTCCACCTGCAGGGCCCAGTGGGGGCGCCTCCCTTCCGAGGGGCCTTGACTCATCCACACATCTCAGTATTCATGTGGGCCCTCCTACACGGTGCCGGGCACCTGCGGGAGTTCCACAGCAAAGGGACAGACACCATCTCTGTGGGGCTTACTTTCTCCTGGGAGATGAACCGTACACACATAAGTGACAATTTCCATGTCATGAAGAGGATCAAACGGGGGACAGCTCGAGAGGGGACCGCAGGGACTAAATGCTGTGCTGGCAGGGTTCCCTGGGAAACCTCTCGGAGTTGACATCTGAGTTGGTTCCCAAATGACCAGAGGGAGCTGGCCACACAGAGACCTGGGGCGAGGACATTCCAGGCCAAAGGAAGAGCTTGTGCAAAGACCCCAGGGTATGAATGGGTGCGGACTGCTCCAGAGAGAGTGAGGGAAGGAGACCGGCAAGACCACAGCTGGGAGACTGGACTTACTCTAATTACAATGGGCAAAGTGGACGGCTCTAGGAAGCGGCATGGGAAGGGGACGTGATCAGATGAAATTTAAATAAAATGCCTCTGGCTGCTGGGTGAAGAAGAAACTAAGGGAGGGTAGGGAGTCAGGGAGAAGGGAGGCCAGGAGATCAGGCAGGAGGGGCCAGATGGTCCAGGTAAGACGCCCAGAGCAGGCTGGGAGCAAAGTAGCTGGATCAGAAATGACGCAGTGGGGGGCGCCCACAGGACTTGCAGAGGGAGGGGATGGGTAGCCGGTGGGAGACAGAGGGTCAAGAGCGTGCTTTTCAAAGTGGGTGATGTGAAAGTCTGTTTATACAAGAGGGATAAGCACATGATTTTGTAGGGCACCCATGCCAAGTGCAGTTTAAACTTTCACGCACAGTTTACCTGGGCCAAGGAGGAAACTCTTTTCAGCATTCAGTTCGATGGAGAGAAATGTGTCGGCAGGGGCAGCGCATGGTTTGTACTTGTGCACGCAGGCACGGCTCTGCCCTTGAGCGCTAGCCTAAAAGGTGAGAACAGAGCAGGGCCTTCTGCATGAGGCTGGGGGGTGAGACGAACAGGCACTCTCCAGGTGATGAGATGAGCTGAGCCTTCTCAAGGGCCCTGTCATCCCCCCTGGGAGCATCTTCCCACCGCAGAGCACAGGCCAGGGGGCTGTGGCACTTTGGCAGTGGCTCACCAACGCAGACGGGCTGGATCCCCAACCTCAGGCGTACTCACGGGGCAATGGACAGGAACACTTGACTGTGAGGGCAGGAGGGAGGGGAGAAGGATGGGCAGGCTGTTTTTGTGACTTTGCCAGGGCTCATGCTTTTCAAACTGAACAGCTAAGCAAGGGGCACTGTCTTCCACTCACAGACCTTTTCCATGTCAACAAGGGTCATTCACTGTGTTACCAGAGCCAATCTGAGGATTCCTCCAACTCTGTATGGAAACCTGTCTTTGAGCCACAGTGTCTGCTAGCATTTTATTTGGCTGATTACTTTTCCCTTTAAACCCAACTCCCGTCCAATTTTCCAGGAAGCTACGGCAGCGAGCTTCCGAGAGTCAATCATTGTTCTACATACAGAACTACCTACTTGGCTGGCCCACTTCGTCCGCTCAAAAGAACAGCTGAAATAGATGTGACTTATTGCTGCCTCCTGAAACACACGTGGCTAACTGAGACTTAGGAAGCCTGAGAAATGGGGTGCCCTGCCCCAATATTAAAAACTGGGGTCCCTTTTTGCAGAAATGGGTCGGATCACTAAGCATCCCTTATCCAGCCAAGGAGATCAGATAATATGGGGAGCTGGATGTTCAGAAGGGCAGTGGTCAGATCTGCCTTTTAGAAGGATGCCTCCAGCCACTCTGGCGAGAAAGACAAGCCTGGGAGTAGGGAGGCTCCTCAATGGCCAGGCCACGGTCCCTTGACTCAATGCAGCACCAGGAATGAGGGAGGAGGGAGTGAGACACTGCACACACAGGTGTTATATGAGAGGGGGAATGGCGTTTCAGGAATTCACAGGTCACTGTGGGGGCACGGGCCGAGGGTGTGCCATTGACAATGGGGAGCCACCCTCACAAGTACCTTTCTGCCCTGTTTGGCAGCCGAGCCTGCTAGGACGGGAGCCTTCCCCCCCAGATCTAATTAAGAGCAGCTGGATGCCCGCTTCAGCCTGCCTTTGTGGTCTGCAGGGCTGCCCCTCCAGAGCCCGGTCCACCCTCGACAGAAGGGCCTTCCTTCCCAGAATGCTAGGCGAGGGGCCTTGGCGGCACATGGTCCCCGGGATCTGCTCTCTCGTTCTCTCCCATCTTGCCTGAGAGTTTGCCTGGGGAGTCAGGTCACAAGATGCTCTTTTTCACATCCAAGATATTACTTATATATGAATTTCTTTTTAAAGTTCATGTAGAATTTCATATGTGATCCATGAATAAACTGGAGCAGTTTAATACATGAAGGAGCTCATTTGAGATTTTGAAGAATAAAGAGCAACTCCTCAGGCTGTTTCACAGCTGGGTGTGTCCTCTCTGATAATATGGGGGGTGGAGAGCAGGCTGTTTCACCACCACAGATTGGGGTGCATAACGGTTAGTTGTAACTGTCCGTTTGGCGAGGCTATGGTGCTGCCCGGTTGTTTGGTGAAACACTAGTCCAGATGTTGCTGTGAAGGTGTTTTTAAGCTGTGACTAACATGTCAATCAGCAGACTTTGAGGAAAGCGGGTCCCCCTCCATAATGTGGGCGGGCCTCAAGCAATCAGAGGAAGGCCTTCAAGCAAAGACTGAAGTTTCCCGAAAAAGGAATTTTTCTCAGAGCTGTAACATAGAACTTCTACCTGGGTTTCCAGCCAGCTGTCCTGTGGAATTTAGCCTCAAGATTGAACATCACCTCTTTCCTCAATTTCCAGCCGGCCAGCCTGCCCTGCAAATCTCAAACTTGCCAGTCACCATAAGTGTGTGAGCCAATTTCTTAAAATCTCTCTCTCTCATTCGTTATATATATATATATATAAATAAAGATATATATATAAGATACATATATAAATAAAGATATATATATGCTATATATATAAAGATACATATATATATGCTATATATATAAATAAAGATATATGTATATATGATATATATATAAAGAGCTATCTCTGATGGGGGCCGGCCCAGTGGAGTAGCAGTTAAGTTTGCGTGCTCCACTTCGGCAGCCCGGGGTTCACAGGTTCGGATCCCGGGCACAGACCTACACACCGCTCATCAAGCCATGCTGTGGCGGTATCCCACATACAAAGTAGAGGAAGATTGGCACAGATGTTAGCTCAGGGCCAGTCTTCCTCACCAAAATAACAATAATAATAACAATAATAATTAATAATAGTAATAATGATAGAGGATGACTTGGATGGGTGGCGCTGTCAGGCCCGCATCTCGGCCATCGTCTCTTAGCTCCAAACTGCAGACTTCTAAGAACAGCGACTCGCTGAACTCTTCCCCACACAGAACACGCTGGCTGCGTCCAGCCGCAGGGCCTCGCACCGGCTCTTCTCTCTACCTGGTTCCCCCCAAGGACGGGCAGGCTCCCTCTCTCTCCTCCTTCAAGTGTCCGCGCAGCTTGCCCCTCACAGCATAGAATGTGTCCTCCCTGAGCACACTCCCCGAAACGCTGTTCTCCTTAGCGCTCACCCGCACCCGAAATACAACAATTAGCTCATTTACCATCTGTTTTCTCATTGCCCCCTTGTCCACTGCTAAAGCTAGCTCCATGTAGACTCTGTGTTGGTCACTGAATCCTCCCCCACGCCTAGAACAAGGCCCCGTATACAGCAGGCACTCAATAACTGTTCAGTGTGGAATGACTGAACGACGGATTTGGGAATGTGGGGAAGAAGGAGGCCTGACCGTGGTGGGTGGTTCCCCCCAGCCCTCGACTTTCCCTCTAGTCCACGTACTGGCCGCTGCTGGCCTCCTTCTTGGGGAAGAAGCACCCTGATTATAGCCACCCGTAAACATGTACCAAAGGGGGGGAGCTGCTCTGCTTCCGGGGCGCAGACATCCCTCTCCTGAGTCCTCCTGCCGTAGGCCGCAGAGTAGATGTTGAGCAGCTTGGAGGGGTGGCAGTGCAGCGTCAGCTCCTGGTCTTCACACACGGTTTTGTTCTTTAATTCATCTGAAGCAGAAACAAACAGTGGCGGCACCATCAGCTTCCCTGGGCAGGAATCGAGAGCTCTGCCTGCATCCCAGCCGCTCATCCCCCCGGAGCTGCACCCTGAGAGGGACGATCGGGGGGGCCCTGGCTGCCCGTGGGGGTCTTTGACCCTGAAAGACCAAGCCTCTGCAGGAAGAGGGTGGGAGAGCCCATCGACGAGCGCAAAGACCCAGGAATTAGACTACAGCGCAAATGGCGGGGAGATGCCAGGGGAAGGAGGCACGGCTGGCCGGGCGAGGTCCTGGCGGATAGGAGGTTTCTCTCTCTCCCAACTTGAGGTCCCACATTCCTTCACTGAAGGGAACCTTTCCCTAAGTTTTAGTTAGCTTGGGACCCACACAGGTAAAGACCAGGAGCTGCCTGATGGAAGGTTAACCTCTGCAGAGGCCCGGTTAACCCTCACCCCCAACTTCAGAACGTTCTAGCGTCCCATGTATGTATTTAAAAAAGAGGTGATATAAACACAGATTATTTCCTTTGCTAGGAAAGGGGGAAAGTCAAGTCAAGGAGTCTGTGAAGCGTCCCTCTTCAGAGAAGGATAAAGAACCGGCCCCAAAGCTGGTGAACCAGCAGCAGCTGCCGCTCGGGCTGACGCGACGTCCTAGGTCAGGACCATCGGAACCAGGTCATACGTGGTTCCCAGAGAAGTTCGTGACAAGTTTGTTTGTTTGTTTCGTCTGAGTGCCACAGTAAAATTTCCCTTTGCAATGTCATCCGGAGTTGACATTATAAATGCACTGCTGAAGAAAATATCAGTTTTTCTTAAAGAGTGTACCGAAAAACTATTTAATGAATAAAAATGTTCAGTAAATAAAATTTGATTTTTTTAAAGTAATAATAGTGAACACCCCAGACACACACAAAAACACATAGCGTACGATTCTCTTTACGTGAGATATCCAGAAAAGGCAAACTTATAGAGACAGAATGCAGGTTGGTTGTCCTGAGGCTGAGGGCTGGGAACACTGGAGGATGATGGCAAATGGAGGCAAGGACATTTTTTGAGATGATGGAAATATTCTCCAGCTGGACTGTGGTGACAGCCGCACTACTCAGTACATTTACTAAAAATCATTGAATCGCACACTTAAAATGGGCAAATTTTATACTACGTAAATGATACCCCCATAAAGATATTTTTAAAATAACAATAGTGAATATTTATTGAGCACTTCCTTTGAACTCCATCTTCTTCTAAGATCTTTAAAAGGGTCAGTGAATTTAATACTCAAAACAGCCCATGTAGGAAACAGGTCTTCATATCCTTTGCGTGTTGTATTTTGAATTTTTGGAAACTGTTTGGAGCAGCAATTCAGATATTCTGGATGCTAAGTCTTGTCTCTTCTATGTTATAAATATCTTTCCCTAGGCTGCCACTGAAACTCTGCAAAAGCAAAGCAAAACACAAAGGGGACCATGGTCACTTATTTGTATGTGCACTTCTCTCATTCCCATCAACGTTTCGTAAACAAAAATCATGAAAAAAGCTAGCCACTCCATCACCTTCTGTCCTAGCTTTTTCTACTTTGAAATGGCAACCATGGGCACATTTTTCAGCCAAACAAGCAAACAAGAGCTAAACTACGGGAGCTGCTCGGGTCGTCAGGGGCTGCCTGGGATGCAGAGGGAGAGTGTGTCAAGAGTAAGGGAAACTAGTCTACCCCACCCCCGCGCCATCACACACACACACACGCACACATGCACACGCACACATACGCCGGCACTCACTTCTCTTCTTTCCTGGATGAGTGATGCAGGCTGATCCCAGCTCCCTGATACACCACAAGCCAAAGTTTTTCAAATTGTGATCTGAAGCCCATTCATGGGTCATGAAATCAATTTAATGAGTTGTGACTAGTAATTTTAAAAAATAAAGAATAGTTTAGAAAATATCAAAGTGTGTCACACCAAAAAAGGATAAACAATATTTTATAATTTTAAAAAAACTTTTTAGAGGCCAGCTTGGTGGCGTAGTGGTTAAGTTCACATGGTCTGCTTCGGTGACCTGGGGTTTGTGGGTTTTGATCCTGGGCACAGACATACACACTGCTCATCAAGCCATACTGTGGCGGCATCCCACATACAAAATAGAGGAAGATTTGCAGAGCTGTTACGTCAGGAATAATATTCCTCATGCAAAAGGAGAAAGATTGGCAACAGATGTTAGCTCAGGGCCAATCTTCTTCACCAAAAAAACAAAACAAAAACATCCCACAAAAAAGCAAAAACTTTTCAGTTGTACGTGTGTTACGCTGGGCTAAAACATAGAGTGTTCTTCTTACTCTGGGTTGCAATCAAACCAATTTGAAAGTTCCCACCTGAACCTTACAGGAAGGTGTGAATAGTTAACATCAGGGTGACGATGGGAACTTTGGGGACCTTGTCTCCTAGAACCGATGATGCTTAAGCCCCAAACTTAAAACACGCAAGAAAATAATTTCTAAATAGAAATTCCACTTTTCTGTAACTTGTAAATTCCCATCCCTTTCTACCCTAGACAGAGAAGCCACAGTGAGGTCAAACTTTCAGGCTGCACGAAGGAAAACTTTTGAGGATCTCAAGATGACCACCAGCTCCGGTGCTGGGAAACCTTGGCTGTTCTTTAACACGTGATGATGGGAACATTCAAGATGAACGAAAGGTGCGGAGCAGAAACCAGGTCACCGATGCTCAGAAAATCCCCCCCTCCGAGTACCCCAACACATAAGGAAGCATCAGAGGGGGGAAAATTGAAGCGGTGACTAAGCAAATGTTTAGAATGCCCTTTATCCACTAACTGGAATCTTAACACAACAGCTTAAACTTAGAGCCAAGAAAAGTTTTGTTTTCTTTTTCTAAATGAAAAGAACACTGACTCCAATTCTGACATCAGATGGTTTGATTTCGGTGAGTCATATCTGCACTGGTACAAGTTTTTCAGGGCATTTTATGAGTAACTCCAAAATCCCCCCAACACTGAAATATTGCCTGACTTCAAAGCCCCAGAGCGAATGACGGCCTTCGATGCTGAACAGAGGGCATGGGCAGACACCAAAAGAGCTCAAGCACCCTTCCAACCAGGAGAATCCCAAAAAATGTTAAGAATGCCTTCCAGCGATAGAGTTTGCCAAAAAGGAGGGCGAGAGAAGGCAGGACAAAAACACAGCCTTATCTTAGCAAACTGGAAACTTCTTTAACAGGAATGGTTTCTTTCTTCTTTTTTTTTTAATCAGAATTTTTTAAATTTTAAGAGTTGCGGTTTTTTTTTTCTTTTTTTTAAAGGCACAACAGGAAATGCATTTATGAGCCAGCATCCCTCTGGGGTATTAAAGCCCATTTATTAACGGCAGCCTCAATGCCAGCCCAACTCACCCAGAGCATGCCAACGCCCACCCGCAGAGCCTTCACGATCTGTCCCCAGATGATGGGCAAAGCATCTCCTGGAATGGAGGGGCCTGCGAGTGTCCCATTACGAGCTTGGGATTACTGTTGTGTGACGCTGAGTCACTTGGTTCCTTGGGAATGTGCTAAATCACTGTCGCCTAAGAGTGACATTTCTGGGTTCTAAAAACAACAGGATTACTAGCATAATTGCTGCTTTTCTTGGAGAAGGAGAATTTGTTTTCGGGCTGGGTTAGAGCGCTCAACGGTCCCAGATTAGAAAAGGTATGGACAGCCTTCTAGAAGTGGGTCGACAACTGCCCTGTGGGTTGGGATGGGGACAGTGACAGGACCCCGGGCAGAGGTGGAACCATGACTGCTTAGACGACAATAGCCACAAGTTCTGTGGGCCATTTCCTCCTCTTTTTTTTTGAGGACGGTTAGCCCTGAGCTAACTACTGCCAATCCTCCTCTTTTTGCTGAGGAAGACTGGCCCTGAGCTAACATCCGTGCCCATCTTCCTTTACTTTATACATGGGACGCCTACCACAGCATGGCTTCTTGCCAAGCAGTGCCACGTCTGCACCAGGATCCAAACTGGTGAACTCTGGGCCGCCGAGAAGCGGAAGGTGCGAACTTCACCACTGTGCCACCGGGCCTGCCCTCCTCCTCTTTAATAACACATAGACATATTTGCATAAAGCAGCGGCCTTTCAAAGGTGGGCAAGGGGAGTGATCTGTCACAATGGGAATATTTTATTACTGACATTATTTACAATTGCCAGTGCATGGCAATAGGAACCTGTAGCCAGATATCTAGTCACTTTTATTATGTTTTTAACTTTAGGCAGTGCACCCTGCTATTGCCTGAACCCAGGGCAGTCTACACCCCTCCCACCCTTGGTATATCACTGCCTTTCAGTCATTCGCACGTTTAGCAAGAATTGCCTATCGGAATAATAGCTACCAATTACTGAGTTGAACCCCACCACAGGTCCTGTGCTAGGCATTTTACAGATGGCACTGGACATTTACAGTCTGCACAAGAGCTCTATGCAGAGCTCTATGCAAGAGCTCTCTGCACAAGGCTCCATTACAATGGAGCCTTGGAGCCTCAGAGAGTTTCCATGCACTGCCCACGATCACATAGCAGACAGGGCTAAGACCCCAGAGCTGCCTAAGCCCGAAGCCTTACTGAGACCAAAATTCCCTGAAGGGATGAGACTTATGGAGGAGGTGAAGCATGGTGCACACTCCGGGAAAAGAAAGTTCTAGTGAGGATTGCTGGTGAAATAGCTCTCCAAACACCAAACACACAAACAAGCTCCGATCTGCAGTGTTTGCCCATTTCCCAGGTATAAATATGCCCATCGTGGCAGACTTCCCTGCACACGGGCAGAGGTGGGAAGAGATGCGCAGCCCTGGCTCTCCTGACAAGAGCTGGCTCTGCGTGCTGTGGGTGCAGCCGTGGACCCTCTGGACGATCAGAGCGTCATGCAGGGGCTGGGCCTGGGGCCAATGGAGGAGAAAAACCTCAGGAGGTGAGAGGGCTGCAGAAAAGAGGCAGGAGGATGTAGGGACAGCCGCACTTCCACCTCTAGTTCACAGCAGCCATAGGAGCCGCCTCCCCAACGAAAGGTTCACTCAGGTCACCAATGTCCAGGTTACACAAGCTGCTCGGGTCTGAATGTTGGTGTCCCTGTAAAATTCAAATGTCGAAATCCTAATGCCCAAGGTGATGGTGTTAGGAGGTGGGGCCTTGGAGGTACCTAGGTCATGAGGGCGGAGCTCTCATGAGTGGAATGAATGCCCTTACAAAACAGACCCCAGAGTCCCTTGCCCCTTCTGCTCTGTATGGTTATAGCAAAAAGACAGCCATCTGTGAGGAAGTGGGTCCTCGGCAGACATCAGATCTGCTGGCACCTTGATCTTGGACATCCCAGCATCCAGAAGTGAGAGGAAGAAATTTCTGGTGATTATAAGCCACCTAGTTTATGGTATTTTGTTATAGCAGCTCAAATGGACTAAAACACCAGGCTCGGTCCCTCTCATCTGTTAGACACGGGCAGCCAGAGGGGCCTCCAACCCCATTCGAGCACCCTCTCTGCTTAAATGCTGCCCCACAGATAGAGTCCAGCTCCTTCCGCGGCCATCAGGGCCCAGGTCCTGCTCCAGTCCTCCGGCCCAAGCTCCTGCTTGCTCCTTTCAGCCCGCTGCCCCCTCCGGCCATAGGCTTCTGGATGGAATGCTCTTTCTGTGCCCGACCCCCACACCCCTGCAGATCTCAGCTCCACCATCGCTTGTGAGGAACGCTTTCCCTGAACCCCTGCCAAGGTCAATTCCTCCTTTGAGCTGCTTGCCCAGTATCCAGGGCACAGGGGTCTTCTTTAGATGTTTTCTGGACAGATATGGTCTTTCTGGAGAAAGATAATATTTGGCCTGGGACCTAAAGGATGAGAAGGAACCGCCTATGTGAAGATCGCAGTACACTCTCACTGGATGAAGGAACGTTGGAAACTGCCATCCAGGAAGCTTCTGGAAGACACGAGTTCTCTCTGTATCCAACACCTGGCCCAACCTCTGTGCACAGTAGGTGCTTACTAAGCATTAGCTGAAATGAAATTATAAACAGAGAGAATCGCTAATCCTTCCCAACTGTTTTATTGTTAACATTTTGAACAAGGACCAGTTTAAAAGGGGTTATCTTGTTCACCACGGAGGAGGGTGGAAGCGAAAAAGGTGGCAAGTGGAGGCAGTCAAGGGCGTGCCCAGAGGCGTGGTCGTTTTTGAGATTCAGCCTCAGGAGGGAAGTGATTTAGAACGCGAAGACCTAGAAGTGATTTTCCAGAGTCTACTGAGTGGGGCAGGAGGTGATGAGAATTCCTGGGGGTCGGGGTAGGCTATTCTACAAAGTTCGGGCCTGCTTGTGGGTGTTTGTGACTGTGTGTACGTGCAAGTGAGTGTGTGCATGTGTGAGGACTTGTGCGACAGCAGGCACGTGTATAATAGGATATATGGGTGTGACAGTATGCATGTAGGAGTGACTGTGTGTGTGTTGTAGGTGTACGATAGTGTGTACATGCATGTGAATGAGTGTGTATGTGGGTGTACTTGTGAGTGTGCATTTGAATGCACAGTATGGGGGCAGAGCCTAGGGGCAGTTCTGAGGTACCTGGGCCGCAGCAAGGAAAGGCTTTGAGACAGAAGCCTGGATATTTGCTGGAAGGACCCAGGGCTTTCTCTGCAGATGTGCACTTGAGACTGTTACACGTGTGTGGTCCCAGCGCCTCACTCACTGCCTGCATCTGGGCCACCAGGGGTGGGGGCAATGCGGACTCCAGAGGCAGAAACCAACAGAGAACAAAATGTACAAACGAAAATGGTTGTGTTGGGGGGAGAGCACGGAATTTAAAAAATTATTGTTCCTTACATTTTTGTTAAATGTCGTTGCTAAAACACTGCTTTCTTTTCCACAAGTTTTTCAAGGAACCTCTAAGGCTACAATTACCTACGGCTTCTCTCAGGCAGACCCTCCAGGCCTGGACGCATGACCTACTCGCTGAAGAGCAATTATTTTTGGCCAGCAATGTGTTCATCACCAAACCGATGTGCATTAGAAATGGCCAAAGTCAAGGCAGAAAAGTACAAGAATCAGAATAAAAGAGGTTGCATCAGCCAGGTCCTCTTCCTCTTTTCTTCTCCTTAAGAAAACTGCATAGGGAGCCCCTGCTGGAGATGAAAGTGAGAAGAAACCAGTTCATAAGGATCTGAAACCGTGGGCTTGGGTGGCAGCTGTGCCACCACAGGCCCCCTTGGAAGAACAAGCTTTTCTTCAGCTGAGGGTCAGCCTCAGAGCTAAACTTCCTCTGAAAAGGAGAAGCGAGTCCTCATTTTGAAAAACAGCAATGGCAGCCTCCTGTCACCCTTGATATTTTTGGCATCAATACAACTGAGTTTCACATATTAGGAAAGATTTTTAAAATTCAAGGATTCGTAAGAATGCACATGGATATGTGGGTGTACACACACACACACACACAAATACACACAAACTGAAAAATTGGGTGGGATGGGGCCCCAACATTTCTACTAAGAGTTTCAAAGTTGGACGAACGCCAACTGGAAGAGAATTTTTGTCAGGGGTGTGAATGATCCAGGGACCCACACCCCAAACACACTGTCCCCCTCAGAAGTTACTTACTAGGTTGGCATTTAAAGGAGACCAGGAGGTATTTACTGCTTCCTGGACAAAGGTCAGGTCCAAAAACACGGCTATTGACCAGGAGGTGGCAGGCCCGCTGGTTCTGGCATTCGTCCAGCACCTTCTAAAAGGAAGGGGTAGAAAAGGGATAGGCTTGAAAACCACATGCGGTGTTGGCGAGACCCCAAACCTGGGCTGCTCCGGGCTCTGAGGGGGAAGGGACAGCTGCCCACCTGGCCTGGGGTGCACACGGAAGACCTTTGCGCTGGTATGAGCTGTGTGTAAGAGGACAGGAAGCACATGCACGTGGGTGAGCAGGTCGGCTCCCTGTCTCTCTGCCTTTCCAGAGAAAGCAATCCAACCCAAGAGTGCCAGGTCCCCATCAGAAAACCAGCCTCTAATTCCCCTCAACTGGCACCACTGCTGACAGTTTTGGCAAAGCTACATGGTGGAGGCTCCAGGGGCTGTGAGCAAGATCAGAGTGTCTTAGAGTGTCAGCCTGGAAGGGACTCTGTGGGGACCAGGAACCATAGTCACAGCTCCTCGTCCTTCAAAACAGCCCGACACAGTCCACAGGAGAGCTCAGCATTTGGGGAGGCCTTGGAGACCCAAACCCCAACACAGGCCAACGAGGGAAGACTAAAAAGCTGATTCCCACCCTTGCCAACCTCAAGGGCAGGGGACCTACTTCTCCCTGGGGAGCAATTTTCTTAGTGGAATGCTCAGGCTTTCTGTTGAACATTTGGTTTAAAGGCTTTCCTTCAAATCTCTCTCTCTCCTGAATTTTTCCAGGCTGCTCATTCCTTTGTGAATGAACCTGCTCTGTGGAAGCTCGTGGACCACCCTATGCTGGGCCACAGAAAGACCCAGCACCTCGCTGCTGCTCTGCTGGTTCCCAAATGGAACAAGCCCCGCCCGTGACAAACACAGAGGTCCTACACTTGGTTTTGGTCAAAAGGACACCAAGCACAGTAAAATGTTCTCAAGAATCTACTCATTACTGTTGGACTGAATTTAGCGCAGATTCACGAGACTGTCTGAGTCGCCATGTTCTCATAGTAGCTGGTGGAATATCTCTGTAGGGATGCTGGCCCTACCGGGTATCACCTGTCACCTCAGGGGCCCAGAAGACGTGTATAAAATCAGGAAAAACGTGGAGGGAAACCCCGAGGACCCCCAGATGACGGCGCACATTCTCATGGCCAAGGGTCATTGTGAAATGAATCAGCCTTTGGAGGGCTGTGTGTTATAACCACAGAGCGGAACTCAAGGCAGGGCTGTTTCCAAACTGTGTTACAGCTGAATAATGCAGACAGGAGGACCTCCTGTTGACCTTGAGTCCCGGGCTGGATCAGCTGAGGTGCTCCCGTGCGGACGTCAACCTGTTCTCTCCACGTTAAGCAACCTCCCTCTGAGGGAGCCTCATGCCTCAGCTCCCAAATGCAGTTGAAAGACACAGAGTAAAGAATCTCCTGATCTCTGGGTGAGAGCAGTGCACGGGGATGTTTCTGGCAAACAAACCCTCCAGACCACATCAGAATTGTGCTCACAAATGCTAACTTGGCCCGGTTATGGGAACATCCTCTTCCCCCAGGGCTGCCTGGCAGAGGCAGGCACCATGTTGGAGACGGATCGTGGTGTCCACACCCTGGAGTTCCAGGTGCCAGGACTTCATACTTTCACATTGGAAAGTAGGCATTTCCACCCTGTGGGCACTGGCCAACATTCTTTTTACGCACCTAGGAGGGCAGCAGACCGCTAGGGTACTAGGGATGGGTGGGCAGGGTAGTCGGGGTGAGGAATGAGGCAAGCCAACAGGGATATGGGCCCTGGAGTGGTACCCAAGGGGAAGGATTGCGGGTAGCGTGGGATGCACAAGAAAGTAACTGCTCTCCTCCAGGAGCAACATCTCGTCTCTCCTCCAGGGGATTCATTCAAACACATTCTTTTGACTACCCAGTTGGTGTCTTCACCAATCATATGACTACCCAGATACTACGATGCTTGGGATGGAAGCAATAAGTGGTGTGAGAAACAGAAACATCCTTACATGATCATATTATTTTTGCTTCTCCTCTTTGGGCCTTAAGGAGCACTACACAGCATTAAAGATAAGTCCGTTTCTCCTTAGTCGTCCTAGGAAATTTATCTCCACCCTCATTTCCTACGATTGACAAAATCAAACTGACATTTGCCGCACAGTCTGACCACCCTGACTTCAATGGATTCATACGGAACTTCGGAGGATTAAAAAAATCCAAATGACTCCATAGTCTTGGCCAATAGTTATAAATGTGGAGGGGCCAGGGACAGTGGAGGAGAAGTTTCTTGGATAATTGAAAGCCAAATGTATGCTACAATCGTCATTGAAATATCAATTTTGACCTCCTCCTATATCGAATATCTCCCGAATAGCAACCAAAAAAGAATGACTCAGCACCTCCCCCCCCCCCCCACCCGGTACTAACCAGTAGAAGGATGAATCAACAGAGGCCGCCCAAAGTAGGTTGAAATGAGAATAACACGATTATCTACAACTGGAGAAGCAAACCATCAAAACACAAAGACACTTATCAATATTTCCCTTCCTGGAGTGCCTTCTCTAAGAAGTTGATCCTGACCTCAGATGTCTGCCTCACAGAGATCCTTGTGGTTCCCACCAAAGAATCCACAGCCTTCCCTCTCTCCTGGGGTATTGATGGGGGCCGTGGGTCTGGAGGTTGAAGCCCAGCATGACTGTACTTTGCCTTACTGCAGAGAAGAGTATGCCTCTGAATAAATTCCTAAGGCAAGTGGATTCAGGGGGCTTTCCGGGAAGCAGGAATTCTATTTAGACTTGTTTGGTAAAGAATCCTTTTGAGAAGCGAATAATAGCTCTCCTGCAGAATTGGTGATTTGTATAAATGTGGATTTTCATGCATCAGGTTCACTTAGAATGAACTATGTAATCATAAGTATACATACAGAGAGAGAGAGAACCAATTTATCATCTTAAAACATCTACGAAAGGCAATACCTGCAATGTGGTGGGTGCCATACAGGTTAAGCGGTCTTCCCTCTGGGAGGCAGGCTGCTGGGCACTACACATTTGCTGATCTTGCCCATAAAATGCCGACTGGACACTTATCGTAGAATGCCGAGGGCACTGGAGAGTCAAATGGTCCCCATCACAGGCATAGGCGGTGTGGTTTTGCAGGAGTTTGGTTAGGTAACCTGGAAAATATTCAGCTGGGTTACAAGAGGCCCAGGAACTCACCACTCCTCCACAGATTCTGGAGCGGGAGGACCTCAGCTCCCCCAGGGAAGGGGCTGGTCAGGCAGGAAGACGGCGGGGAGGTGCTTTAGCAGCTCCCAAGGAGAAGACACCAAGCTAGGCCCCGAGCTGGGCCTGAAGGGCAGATGCCAGTTTTCCTGTCTGGGCTGGAAACCTCGGTCTGGGATGGCCACTGGAAGGCTCCGAGGGCTCTTTCCCTTCAGGAAGCACTAAGGGAGGGGCCAGGAGCCAAGAAGTCCTGAAGCATCGCTATAAAGCAGGAAAAAATTCTGAGTGGGTGTCCCTTGGGCAGTAGATGCCTGTCCTGAGGGAAACTCAGGTCCTCTGATCTCCCTCTAGCTGGGCCAGGCCTTCCTGGAGCAATGGGATGCCATTTCATTTTAGGAAACCACTCCTGGGACTGTCTCAGCCCTGGAAAGGCAAGCCAGGACACCCGGCATGGGGTAAGGGAGGGGACAGAGTGGATGGTGGGGCTCTATTATGGGTCAAACAGCATCTCCCCCAAATTCATGTTCACTGGGAACCTCAGAAGGTGACCTTATTTGGAAAATAGGGCTGGTATCGATATAATTACTTAAGATGAGGTCATACTGGAGGAGGGTAGGCCCTGAATCCTACATGCCTCGGGTCCTTACAGCAAGAGAAGAGACACAAAGAAGACAGTCCTATGAAGACTAGAGTGATGCAGCTACAAGCCAAGGAACACCAAAGATTGCCAGCAGCCACCGGAAGCCAGAAGAGGCAAGAGGAGATTCTTCTCCAGAACCTTCAGAGAAAGCATGGACCTGTTGACACCTCGATTTTGGATTTCTAGCCTCTGGAAGCGTGAGGGAACATCTTTCTGTGGTTTGTAGCCGCCCAAAGTTTGCAGTCATTTGTTACAGCAGCCCCAGCAAACTAATACAGGCTCCCCGCGCTGGCCTCCCGGCCACTTGTCGAGCAGGCCTGAGGAGCACATGGGCCTTGGGCTCTGAGGAGCCGGGTGGATGGCCCAGCAGGCATGGGCGGCCTGGGCTGTTTCTCAGAAGGGAGGAAGGAAGGTTCATCTGAAATGTAGATTCCTTTCCTCCTTCTCACACCTCGTGAGGTCAGTCGCAAGGCGGCTGGGAGGGAAGCCAGGGACTTTTCGGTGAGGTGTGTGGGAGCCGGGTTTGGCAGCCTGCGGCCTCTCAGGGGGTTGGGGGAGGCTGTGGAGGAAGACAGTTTCAAAACTCCCCAGTTCCCACACAGACTTCAGTCATACCCGGTTAGGGGTCAGAATCCTCTCAGAGCCCTAATTCTCTGCGGAAGGTACCCAATCCAGCCCCAGGGCTTCCCTGAAGGTCACAGGAAAAGGGATCCAGATGGTCTGCCGTGGGGGGGGGGTCGCACTTGCCAATCTGAAGATGAAGTCCGGGAGCGCCCACCAGCCCACTTAATCCAGACCTTAGGTCTCTCACTACAACTCCTTTTTCTCTTCCTGCTCTTGAAAACCATCATAAGAACAGCCAAGAAATCAGCCACCTGGAGTTAGCTGCACTTAGAGAAGCAGAGCCTAACTCAAGCAACAACACTGACGTCAGGCACCAGGCATGGGAGTCAGGGTCCTGTTTGTTGGAACAACATCATCACTCACACGGCATACCCCGCCAGGCCCCGCGAGAGGCCAGGCAGAGACCCCTTGGTGGTCCAAGGCCTGTAGGTCAGTGTTTTCCTGCAGGACACATAGGTGGGCCCTGTTAAAGCCGTGAGTTGTGCAAGTTCCAATCTCCTCTGTGAGATCTCAGAACCCTGTTATGAGCCACACCAGAGAACTCAGGGCCACCCAGAAGCTCCCCAGGCTGGTACCCCCATACTTGGGTCTTTTCAGTCTCATCATTAAAATTTTCTTGTCCATCACCCCGCCATTCCCCAGGACCATGCTGGATGACCAGCGGACTAAAATGTTCAATTAATTCTGGGAGTGTGACTTTGGCTTAATGTTTATGGTTTGTCCAAAGGCCATGTGTTACTCTAGCTAGATGAAGGTAATGGTAAGGCCCCAGGGGTCGTGGAGCCACAAGGTGGAAGGGGCCTGGGTCCCAGCTTCACGGAGGGAAGAGCTGCCTGCTCCACTGACTGTTACATGAATGAGAAAGAAACTTCTCTGGGTTTGAGCCCTGACTTTCTTCACTCTGTCATGCCGTCTGTCCCCAGTAACAGAACCTGATCTCTGTGATACCATTTATATCAAAACACGACACAAGTGCAGTGCTTCAGCCCGAGCCCCCTGCATACCATAGTCATATTTGAGAGTGATCCTCGGGAGGCAGAAGCTCCATGTGCAGAACTGACTAACTCGACGTCTTTCGGGCCCTTTGGCACTTTGAGGGGAGAGGGTAGCCCCCCTCCCGGTACATGAGTCCTAACAGGATGCAAGTACAAAAAGGAGACGTCAGCAGGAAAACTTGCTCTAGACTCAGTCCAATTCCTTCTTCAAAAACCTGCTCTTATGTCCAGGCAATGGAATACCATTCAGCACTAAAATGAAATGAGCTATGAAGACACAAAAAGATATGGAGGAACCTCCGATTCATTACGAAGCGACAGAAGCCAATTTGAAAAGGCTACCTACTGCACGATTCCAACTGCACGACCTGGTGGGAAAGGCAGGACTCGGGAGACAATAACAAGATGAGTGATCGCCAGAGGTTTGGGGCGAGGGATGACTAGGTGGAGCACAGAGGGTTTTTAGGGCAGTGAAACCGTTCTGTATGACACTATAATGATGGAAACTTGTCACTATACATCTGTCAAAACCCATAGAATGTGCAACACCAAAAGTGAGCCCTAATGTAAACTAGGGACTTTGGGTGATAATGATGGGTCTATGTAGGTTCATTGATTGTAACAAAGGTACCACTCGGAGGCGGAGGGATGTTGCTAGTGGGGGAGGCTGTGCCTGTGTGAGGGCAGGGGTATATGGGAACTCTCTGAACTTTCTGCTCAGCTTTGCTGTGAACCTAAAACTGCTCTAAAAAAGAAAGCCAATGTAAAAGGAAAAACATTTAAAAACCACCTATGCCTCCCCAGGATAGCATTGCCTTTGGGAGGAGAGGGGTTAGTGACACGGAGGGGACATGAGGGGGGTTCAGGTGAGCTGGCAAAGCTCTGCTTCTTGATCTGAAGGCTGGACACGGGTTTTAATTTGTGAAAGTTCACCCAGCTACACACTTAGGATCTGTGCACTTTTTTGTAGGTAGGTAAATAAAAATGTTTGTTTAAAAAATCTTTACCTACAGTTATCTGACCAACACTTTTAAACTAATAAAGAAAGCGTAGACACCGTGGAGCCTACGGGTGATTTATAGGGCAAGGGAAACACCTTCTTCCTCAGCCAACTAGACGCTCCTCTAGAGTGACAGCAGGAAATGCTCATGGTCCTCACTGGTGCCTTCCCCTACTTTGTCCTCGTTGACCTCCTGTGTCAGAAGCTGCTAAGAGGTCAGGAAGGACAACCAGAACTACCTATTGCCTTCAGCAACATGGAGGACATCAAGGACCATTCTGAGAGGCATTTGGGATGTTGGGTGGGGACAGAATCCTGTTTGGAAAAGGTTGAAAAGTGAGTGAAAGTTGAGGAAATCTAAGATGGTTCATGTGGTAGACAGAATAGTGGCCCTCCAAAGATGTCCACGCCAGCCCTGGTGGTCTAGTGGCAAAGATTTGGTGCTCTCACTGCCATGGCCCGGGTTCATTTCCCAGTCAAGGAACCACACCACCCGTCTGTTGGTTGTCATACTGTGGCAGCTGTGTGTTGCTGTGACGCTGAAAGCTATGCCACCAGTGTTTCAAATACCAGCAGGGTCACCCATGTGGACATGTTTCAGCAGAGCTTCCACACTAAGACCAACTAGGAAGAAGGACCTGGCCGCCCAATGTCAAAGAAACTGGACAAGAGTGCCGGCCCCGCGGCCGAGTGGTTAAGTTCGTGCACTTTGCCTCAGTGGCCCAGGGTTTCACTGGTTCGGATCCTGGGTGCGGACATGGCACTGCTCATCAGGCCATGCTGAGGTGGCGTCCCACATAGCTCAACCAGAAGGACCCACAACTAGAATATACAACTATGTGCTGGGGGGCTTTGGGGAGAAGAAGAAGAAAAACACCCCAAACCCCAAAGATTGGCAACAGATGTTAGCTCAGGTGCCAAACTTTAAAAAACAGAAACTAGACAAGAAAACCTTATGAATACCAGCAGAGCATTGTCTGATAGAGCACCAGATGGCAAGAGGATGGTGCAAAAAAGATCCGGCAGGGTTCCGCTCTGCTGTACACAGGGTTGACAGGTGTCAGAATCAAGGTGATGGCACTAACAACAACAAAAAGACGTCCACAGGTCCCAATCTCCAGAACCTGTGAATATGTAACTTGATCTTGTAAAAGGAACTTTGCCACTGTGATTAAGTTAAAGATCTTGAGATGGGGAGATGATCCCGGATGATCTGGGAGGGGCCTGATATAATTACAACGGTCCTTATGAAAGAGAGGCAAGAAGGTCAAAGTCAGAAAAGATGTGGCCACAGAACCAGAGGTGGGAGTCATGCGGCCATGAGCCAAAGAATGTAGGCGGTTTCTAGAAACTGGAAAAGGCAAGAAAACAGATTGTGCCCTGAAGCCTCCAGAAGGAACGCAGCCCTGCCAACACCTTGATTTTAGATTTTTGACCTCCAGAACTGCAAGAGAATAAACTTGTGCTGTCGTAAGCCACTAAGCATGTGAGAATTGGTTACAGCAGCCACAGGAAATGAATACAGTTTATATACACGACTCTTGCAACAACTTGGTGAAGATGAGAGAAATAGGGCTAGAGTTATAAGAACCTATGTCCAGGGTGAGATTTTTAAATAATTATGATTGGGTTAAATTTGGAAGAGGCCTATGCATGTATGTATGTGTGTGTAATAAATATATATGCATATGAATCCTAGGTCATATGTGAATTATATTTCTTACTGTGAGTTGAGGTCAACCAAATTTGAAAGTGGGTATTAGCAAGAGAGAGCTTGAAATGATGGGCTGTAGGCTCCAAGCTAAATATAGGGCAGAAAATGAGCACAGGAGAGGCCCAAAGGAATAGAGGTCCTGCTGAGATCCAGCAAGGTCAGATCATCCCAGAAAGCTGGAGACGGAGGAGCTTGTGCCCCAAGTGATTTTGAGGTGGAGCAGTTGCAGGTGATGGAAATGTCCATGGAAGTGGCCATGGAAGAGGGTGTAAGAGGTGGGTGGAGGGGAAGGTTGCTGGAAAGGAGGATGCCAGGAGCTGAGAAGGAAGATGCCCTCTGGACCACATGTCTCCCAGGGTGAAGGCAGGAACCATGGTGGAACAGGAGTCTGCTGCCAACGTTAACCTTGAACAAAGGGCAGACGATAGATGACCAACTCCCAGTCTAAAGCCCTTTCCAGGGTGCTGACTGCCTTCCCCAATGAGCACGTGCACCATTTCTAACGTGTTGGGTAGAGTCAACACATCACACAGTGTCTTAGTCCATTCCAACTGCCACAACAAAACACCACAGACTGGGTAGCTTATAAACAACAGAAATCCATTTCTCATAGTCTGGAGGCTGGAAGTCCAAGATGAAGGCCAGCATGGTCAAGTTCTGCTTCGGTCCCTCTTCCTGGTTCAGAACTGGCACCTTCTTGCTGTGTCCTCACATGGTGGAAGGGACTAGGGAACGCTGGCTTCTCTTTTCTAAGACATTAGTGGGATTAGTGAATCCCATTCCTGAAGGCTCCATTCTCATGATTTAAGCACCTCCCAAGGTTCCCCTCCTCTTAAGACCATCGCCTTTGGGGGTTAGGATTTCAACACACGAATTTGGGAGGGACACAAACACTGAGACCATAGCACTTAGCTTCCCCACACCTCGGTTTCTTGGCTGGTTCAAATGAGATTCTTGTAAAAGATGCAGCTTTTGATTAACGGTTCTCTCTGGATCAAATGCCCCATCATGTTGGATCAATCAAAAATGCTTTATTTCTTAATACTCCGGGCCAGAGTTTTCACAGTCTAACTTTATATTTGTGGGCAAATATGTACCATCCTGAAAGAAGGCAGAAGTGAACACTCTGTTAAGAAATCAGTCCTTAGAGCCTGGTATAGCCTAGAAATGCTCTGTTGATCCTTGTTAAACTGGGAGAGAGGGGGAAATACGAAGGTGTAGACTCTTCATCAGCTTCTCATGTCTCAGGGGCCTTGGTACAGCTCACATTTAACTCCAAGGCACTCTCTTTCCTGTGAATCCCCTACTGTGTATCAGCAGCTCCTACAGCCACGGCCATGGCTAGAACTTTCCTCAAGAAACATCCTGAAAGGCTTGGGTTGGGCAGATCTTAGAGTAGTTGAGATAAAGGCTTTTATGCTTTCCTTTTTCAAAGGTAGGTGAGGAATTCATGGGAAATGAACCCCCAAGAGTGGCAGGAGCGCTTCTCTGTCTTCAGAAAGACATGGAGAAGTCATTCTGGGCATCATCATCCCCGTCACGTTTACAAGGAAAACCCATTTACACACAAATAATCCAGGGACCAGAGAATGACCAGAGTGTAAGTGACTTGTTTTCAAAGAATGATGGAGTGTGTCCCCAAGTGTTCTATGGGAGGAAGAGGGTTACACAGGGAGGAAAGGAGCTTCTATGGTACAATAAGCTTGGGACATAAGGGTTAAACCGAGGTAAACACAGTTCTTTCCCTGCAGGACTTCTCAGAGCCAGAGATGCCAGTGTGCACTGGGACTGTGGAGGAGTAGACACAGTAGATAGAATCTCTCATACATATTTGACCAGCCCCCCATTTTTTTTTCATGAAGCATCTGAGGGTTGGTGTTAAGCACAACATTCATAAGGGAACATTCACAGAGCACCGCAAGGCACGGTCAGTGCTAAGAGCTGCGTGTAACTTGGACGATTTCAGAAGGCATTTCAGAATCCCATAGGGCTGCGGAATCCTCATCATGGGGCAGGTGATGGACAGGCAGCAGGAGGGGAGCGGAGGATTAAGAGCCCTGAGACTAGGGTTCAAAAGGGGACTAAGGAGTGTGGACGTGACCATCACCTCTCAGCATTGGTGTCCTCCTGTTTTACTGTGAGGATCAAACGATATAATGGGCATAGCATTTTCTCACCACAAACCACTGTGCAACTCTAAGGTACTGCTATTGTACTGTAAACCTTAAGGAACATGAATTTACAGAGAGCTCTCATGGGTGCAGTGCAAATCAAATGACACTCCCAGCCAGCCCTCTCCAGTCGGAGCACCGATGGTAGGATGGTCAACTCAGAGACAAGGACACATGGTCCAGAAATGTCACTGCTGAGCTTAGAGGGAAAGGAAATTCTTTTTTTCTCTTTCTCTGTCTCTTTCTTTCCTTCCTTTCTTCCTTCCTCCCTTCCTTTCTTCCTTCTTTCTTTCCTTCCTTCCTTCTTTCCTTTCTCTTTCTTTTCCCTCTGTCCTTCCTTCCTTCCTCCCTTCCTCCCTCTCTCTTTCCTTCTTTTACATAATTAAAGTTTAAAAACTTATTAATATTTAGAAGAGGCCAAACAGCTTGCAAATTCTTCCTCTCTCTTTTCTGAAGCCAGAAGCCCTCTGTGAAAGTCATGGTTTCCCAAGGGCTGATG
Organism: Equus przewalskii; assembly: GCF_037783145.1. Taxonomy (NCBI): domain Eukaryota; kingdom Metazoa; phylum Chordata; class Mammalia; order Perissodactyla; family Equidae; genus Equus; species Equus przewalskii. The sequence continues at coordinate 29,151,414 of NC_091857.1, read as the reverse complement.
TTGCCTGACTGACTCTGAGCACAGGCTGTAAGTACATCAGTCGCTGGCCCCACATCCGTGCGCTGAAGTCCCCTAATGACCAGGGGCCAATTTCACAATCTTACTTCTGGGAAGAGAATGGAATTCAACTGTATTGTCCTTGCTTCCTCTCCCCCGCTTTTTTAAATAAAGGGGCACCCTCCACAGGTTAATGCTTTCGATAAGAGACCACACCCTTTTATTCACAAAGACTCAAAGGTGTTTCTACATGTTTAAAGCTCTTTTCCAGAAAAGAGTGTTTCTTTCTTTTGTGTCTGTGAGTGTGTTTAGAGAATTGGCAAAAGCCCACACAGCTTGAGAGCCATGAGTCAGTGTTGCTCAGGGTGCAGGAAAGGCCCCACCACGGATGCAGGCCTCGAGACTGGGCACCACACACCCAAGAGCACTACGATCAAAAAGTGAATTTAAACCTTAGTTTGGGGCTGGCCTGGTGGTGTAGTGATTATGTTCACATGCTCCCCTCTGGTGGCCCAGGATTCACAGTTTCAGATTCCAGGTGCAGACTTACACCACTCATCAAGCCATGATGTGGTGGGAACCCACATACAAAATAGAGGAAGATTGCCACAGATGTTAGCTCAGAGCCAATCTTCCTCACCAAAAAAAAAAGTGAATTTGGATCTTGGTTTAAGCCCCTTCTCTGGTTCCAGGTCTGGTAGGAAAACGTTGAATCTGGAGGTTAATTATGAAGACAACTAGAACCATTAGCCCATTTCTTAGATATTCAAGGGGAGTCACAAGTGGTGGGATGATCGAGGTAGCTATTACAGCTCTTAAGTGATGAGCTCAGATCCTGGTCTCAAAACCAACCAGAGGAGGACAGAAGGTGAACTGACAGTCTAGATGGGGCAGCGACAATACACTTGCTTCCTGAGCACAAGGGAGGAGCATGGTTTCCAGCCCCCCTTGCAATATAGTGGGCCAGTGGAAAGTTCTGGCAATGGAAAGAGGACAGAAGTGATGCTTATCACTTGCAGGCCTGGCCCTTGAGACCCCTATGTGACCCTCCACTCCGTCTCTCCCCATACACTGTCACATATGGAAGAGAGAAGGGAAAACGACAGACTCCGAGGACCAGACGATGGGGGAGGCACAAGATGGAAGGACTTGTGTCCCTGAACGAATGCATGGAGCACAGCCTCCGCTCTTTTCCAATCACATTGGACCACGGCAGGAGCAAGAAACAATCCTTTATTCTGTTTTTCCACTGAGATTTGGGAGTTGTTGGTTTCAGCAGCTAGCCTACCCTGACTAACACTCCAGCATTCTGTCAACTGGTACTCCTGTCAAGTAGAAAACTGGTAGGTCTTTGAGACATACCAAAAACTTTCACAAAACACATCTCGCTGGTTTGTGATGGTGTCGTTGACACCATTCCACGTGACCTTCAATCCTCATTGGGGGAGCCATTTCTTTGAGTTAAGATCCTGCTACCAAAAAGCTGTAATTGAAGTGAGTCAAATTACCAAGGAGATAAAAGGGATTACAGGCCTCATTAATTAGCCTACCAGTCACCACTCCATAATGCCACTAACTTTAAAAAACTGTACTAGCAAAAGTGGAAAGCAGAGACTAGTGGACTCTGATGGAATGCTCATAGGCAGGCAAGCTTCCATATACCGATGCATGTGGCAAGCAGGATGGGACAGACTGGTGTGATGCTCCTGAGAGCTGGCCCTGGACAAGAAGTGTCAAAGCACAGAGGTGGAGGCCACCGGCTATGAGGCAGGGAATTCAGGCTTTGGAACTCCTTAGATCAGATGCTTCTTAGGCTATGTTGAGCATAACCACTTTAGATCTCAGTTTCTTCACCTGTAAAATGGGAGACTGATGCCTACTTTATAGGGTTGACATGCAGGTGATAAGAAATAGTATATAAGTAGGGCACCTTACACAGGGCGTGTCCCTCAGGAGAGCAAGAGTATACCAGAAGGAAAAACGATTGGGCCTCCAATCTCTGCAAAAGGGAGCCCTAAAGAAGGCAAGGGCAGGAGCACCCCAAATCCACTGCTTCCCAGCTTAGCCTTGGTTTGGCCTTAGGACAAAGACATCTGGTAAAAGAGTAGACAATGCTCTCTTTCATATTCTGTAAAACTGCCCCAAAAGAGGGGCTCACCTACATGATGGAGACTTTGCCATTAATCATTTGTCCCCAGGTTTGAGGGTGCCGTGGAAGCATTTTTTACACAACACTCCTCGAAAGGAATCAGCTAAGTGCTAATTTGGATAAGTTGGCTGACTTCTAATGTTATTTTTGAACCTACAAATTGCGGAAATCCAGTTTCTGACCACTTTTTCTCAACAAACTCAGCTACCCTTTGACAATAAATCTGCTTGGTTTTCTTAAAGCCAAATAAACATTCTATTTCCAAAAGCATAAAACCCACAAACTTCCCATGCTTGTCATTGTCTCAAGAGCATTTAAAGGAACTCCAGAATATAAGTGATTAAAACACTCTCAAATTTCTAATCAATAATGGAAAAAATAACCCCGGAAGTTGGCTGCTAATGTTTGACAAGTCAAGTGACAATGACCCCTGGCTCTCTCTGTGATTTCTCTGCCTTGAGAGATGAACACATTTTCATTCTTTGGGAGTGCCACATGGCACCCATTTGCTATTTTCTATGTACATAGAAGAGAACTTTTCCACTTCCCCCCGACTTGGAATTATTGTTTTTAACACTGGTTTCTGATAGTTACTTACCCAATTATCTCTTGTTACTTTTTCTCCCAACATCTCCTTCTTTTCTCTTTCTACACACCGATCTTCCCATTCATCGAGCCCCATAGTTTCCCCTATAGGTTCACATATATTTTTAAGTGGGTTTTTCTGTGAGGATACCCATGTGTCTATTTATGTGCATGGATTTCAAATCCTTGTGTCTGCCTAAGCATTTGTCTACACACGTCAACCCGTCATATGGCTTTCCAACTGACTCAAACAAAAATCTGAAGTCCTCACCTGACTGGGGTCCCTTCTACACACGGGACCTCATCTCCTCCCATTCTCCCCATCGGCTCCAGCCACGGTGGTCTTCTCGCTTCTCAAAAATGTGACGCATACTCCATCTCAGGACCTTTGCTTTGGCTGTTCTCTGCACCTGAAACCTTCTTCCTCCAAATGTCAGCTTTCTCCCCCGCTTCACCTGCCCTTTGTTCAGATGTAACCTTACAAGACAGGCCTTCCTGGCTGCTCTGCAAACCAGCCCCTCTCCTGCCCCATCAGCCCTCACGCTGCTCTATCTCACTGCATGGAGACCTATTGGTTTCTCCCCTTTTGAATGTAAGTAGGGACGTTGTTTTATTTATTGCTCCACTCCCAGCCCCTAGAAAGAGTCTGACGTGTAGTAGGAGGGCAATGAGGAGCTTCTGACTGAGTGAGAGGGAGGAAGTCCAGCAGAGCAAGAGCAGACCAGAGGCGAACGGGTGAGCAGCGGATTCTGATGAGTCCTCACAGCAACCAACGTCACCCCGTCCTTACAGAGCTCTCTGTATAACTGCATGGTCAGTTTCTAAGACTCCTTATTTTTCTGGTGTCTCAACATCCCCACAAACAGGCTGTGAGCAGTGACCACAGTGATCAGGCTGGCCCCTGCCAAGAGTTCCACTTCTTCGGCTCCCCTGTGACCTAGTGACATTCAAACCACCAATAAAACCCTTCATGCCTTTGCTTGTATACCCCACTTGTCCCCCAACAAAAGCACTTGCCCACAGCCCTCTCTCTCAGCTCCCCACTCGCTTGGGGGAGCTGTCCCCTGGGTGCTCCTTCTGTATGGCCCCCTGCGTGGAGTGCCATGTCTCCCTCCTCCAGGACCTGTGAGTGTAACAAATCCTCTAATTTCATACATCTCTCTGAGCGTAATTTCCATGGCCATGTTGGAATGATCCCTAAAGACCCACAAGGAGGACTTAGTCCCCCATTTACAACACAATAATACACTATATTCTACATACATTTATAGACTTACACATATGTGTACGTAATAATACACACATATGTATACATATTTAGACACACATATACAGAGAGAGAGAGAAGGATATCAATCAATTGATTATAAATTACTCTAAACATGCTGTGCTGGACTTGAATTACAATCTTATGATTACACTCACTATTTTATTTTGAACAGGTCTGGTGGGAGCTCCTCCGTGCTTTTCAACTAAAGGTTTCAAATCCTATAAAAACGAACACCTTGTTTGGTAACCAGGTACCAACCCACCCCAGAAAGTTATTCAGCACACACCATCTGGATTAGATTAGTTTAAAAGTAACTAGATCAATCCACATTTTCCCCAAGCCTCTAAAAGGAACACTTTTGCTTTTCTTCGGGATGCAGAGAAACCCCCACACGACAGAGCCACTTGGCGATGAAGGCAGGATCGCGGTGCATTTGATAACATAATGCAACTTTTTACCAGCACTTAAAACTCAGATATGAAATCTACACTTGATCGTTTCTGCTTGCAATTGGCCAAATTAGTGGCTCTTTCCCCATGGACAACAAAAGGCTCTCAGAAACACTCAGGGAAGCTGACCAACCAATAGGCCCAACCCAGGGATGCGGAGGCGGACAGGTGCTGTCTCCCCGCCCCGCCCCTCAACAGCCTTTTAACTCCAGGCTGCTCATTTCATGTCCGCCCGCTTCCAGGAGGTGTAGGACGATCAAGGCACATGGGTTGTTCAAGGCAGAAATGATGGCTTCGGGGCATGCGTTTTTTGCTTTATTCAGTTAACTGGAAAATTACATAGTGATTTCACTGCTCATAATCACGAAACTTTCCTTTTTTCTTTAGGAACCATGATGTTTGGCAAGTAGCACTATAAACCTCAAAAAGCTACTTGGGGGGTCGGCCCCGTGGCCGAGCGGTTAAGTTCGCGCTCTCTGCTTCGGTGGCCCAGGGTTACGCTGGTTTGAATCCTGGGTGTGGACACAGCATCACTCAACAGGCCACGCTGAGGCGGCGTCCCACACCAGAAGAATCCACAACTAAAAATACACGACTATGTACCGGAGGGGGCTTTGGGAGAAAAAGGAACAATAAAATATTAAAAAAAAAAGCTACCTGGAAGGTTAAAAAGATCAGATTTAGGGGCCGGGGACAGGACAGCTTTGCTGCACTTTTCACCAAACATGCTTTGTTCCCTGAGCAGTTAACAAAACCGGAGTGGGGAAGTTTCGAAAACTTGGAGCAAATGTGAACAGCGCGTCCAAAAGGCTAGGCTTAGGAGCGGGCTGGGAGACCGGCTGTATCTGTTCCAGCCCCCTCACTGGTTTACCGGAGGATTTTGGACAGCTCATTCTGCTTCCTACTTCTTTGGTTTCACCTTAGAATTAGGGAAAGTAACAGCATTTCTTCCTTTGTGTTGCACAGAAACAGCGAGTCTGATAAATGTAAAGAAATATGGGTGCCCACACAGTAATTAGGCTGGCCTGGCCTCAATCTTTATATGCACCCTTAATTGAGTCCCTGGCACGCTCTTCCCAGGGCGTGGTTTAAACCTTCTCCAGTGGTCTCAGCTTCACTGAATGGCCCCAGGGGCCTCTGAACTCCTTATTTACTCTTCTGTATCCTGCCTTTGCTTACACTCGTTACTTCTGACTGCCCTCATTCTTGCTAGTCTTGGTCTGTGACCTTATTTTATATACAACCGTTTGCGTGACAACTGACTAATTACATCCCTCACCTGTGAGCCCTGTTATGTTTACTTTCTTTCACCACCATCCACGAGTCTTTTTTCTAGCTATTGGTCCCTGGCCATCTGCGTGGTTCAGCAGAGGAAAATTAGACCCGGCTTCACTAGTATATATAGCCGAGCCTCATTATTCACAGATTCTATGTTTGCAAATTTGTCTTCTTGCTAACATTTATTTGTCACCCCCAAATCAATACTCTTGGGGCTTTCCTGGCCATTCCTGGAGATGCATGGAGTGGTGAAAAACTTGCGTTGCCCAACGTGCACGTCCCAGCTGAGGTGGAACGAGGCGACGTTTCACCCTCTTGTTTCAGCTCTCAAAACGTAAACAAGCATCCTTTTCATGGTCTATTTGATGCTATCCTTTCACGTTTTTGTGCTTTGTGTTGATGATTTCGTTATACAAAGTAGACGTAAGCATGGTCCTGAAGCTCGGTCCAGGATTCCTAAGCCCAAGAAGGCTGTGATGGCCTTATGGAGAAAGCACATGTGTTCCGGAAGCTTCATTCAGACACGAGTTAAGTGCTGTTGGCCTTGTTCAGTGTTCATGAATCAACAATATATATTAAATAAAGTGTCTGAAAAGGGTTCCTGGACCCAATTCCAGTGTGTGTGTGTGTGTGTGTGTGTGTGTGTGTGTGCGCACAGAGGGCTCCCCACACCAACAAGCGGCTCTCAAGATACTCAGCAGGCATCTGAGAATTCAACTCAATTCTGACATTATCTACCCGAGGACAAAATCAGATTCCACAGGGAAAGGGCTTAGTCCCATAAGACTGCCCTCCACGTCAGACGCCAGCAGCAAGCCCAGGTTGTCACCTGTGCTTCTGACCAACCAGCTACAAAGTGGAGCTTCCAATGACCCCCTCTAACTCAGGATGCCAATCCCAAGTCCAAGTTGTCACCTGTACTTCTGACCGACTGGCTATAAATCAGAGGGTCTCATGACCCCCACCTTGGGTTCCATTAATTTGTTAGAATGTCTCACAGAACTCAAGAAAACTCATTTACCCTCTAGATTACCAATTTATTACAAAGGATATTGAAGGGTACAAATCAATGACCAGATGAAGAGGTACGTAGGATGAGGTCCCGAACAAAGGAGCTTCTATCCTCGTGGAGTCGGGGCCCAGGCACATGGAATGGTTCTGGTTCCCCAATGTGTAAGTTCTCTGAAAAAGGGACTGAAGAGCTGTCCTTTTGGATTTTTATGGAGACTTCATAGTCGTGACTGACCAAGTCACTGGCCATTGGAGATCAATTTAACCCCAAGTACCTCTCCTCTCCCTGGAAGTCAGGAGTGGGAGTGAAAGTTCCACCCCTCTAATCACATGGTTGTTTCTCCTGGCAACCAGCCCCCATGCTTGAGTGGGGTCCAAAAGTCACCTTCAGTAACATAAACAAGACACCCATTTCACCTTTATGGCCCTGAAGCATTTTCAGGAACTAATGACAAGAGACCAAATATTATAACAAATGATGCTCCCATTGCTCTTATCTCTCAGGAAATTCCAGTGGTTCTGGGAGCCGTGAGCCAGGAACTGTGGATGAAGACCAAATATATCTGAAATATATTTTGGTCGTCCGAGTGACCAAATATATATACTTCTTATAAATCATAATACCGGCATGTCTTCAAACAGAAACACACATACAACAAGGTTATCCATTTCCCTAGGAACAATGGTTCAATATTTGCCAATTCAGTGCTATAAAGCAGTGACTGCAGAGAATGTAACTACCTCAAATAACGAGAATCAAGTGTTTTTTTATATGAAATAGAGTGGGATTTATATATCCACATGAGTGCTAGCTTTCCAAATGGTTACTCTTTATCTATAATTCAAACATGCACAAATGCTTTCTGGGATTACCAGCAGAACAAGTCTCAATGTGGCAGAACTTTGTCTTTGATTTTTAAAAAAATGTAATTATTCATTTTTATACATTCTCTCTGTTTTATATATATACTCTTTTCATACAATTTTCAACCCTTAAAAAAAGCCTCGCCGTGCCCTAGCTCATTGTTATCCTCACAACAGCTCTCTGAGATGCCAGGGAAGTTCCACTTTTGGCTGCACGAAAGGTCACACAGCCAACTGGTGAGGGGGCCAGGGCAAGTCCCTGTTCCCACTTCTGGTCCAGAGTCTCTCCTCCAGATTCGAGGGGCTCCTCCCTAACGCCGAGTCCAGGATGCCAAATGAAGCAGGAACTGCTTACTGCTTCTCTCTACATTTTGTTATAAGATGCTTAGTGTGATCTCAAATGCTGTGGCAGAGGAAGCACAGGGGGTGTACGTGGTGAGGGGGACAATAACAGCAATTATCTGACCCATCTGAGCGGTGAGGAGGGCTTCCAAGTGGGAGGCAAGGCCTGAAGAAAGAGCAGGAGCCAATCAGGTGACAATGAGCTTCAGGCAGCAGGGACACCCGAACACGTGGATTTTGGGGCTTTATGAAAGTGGGGTTTTATTAGACCTTGAGCAAATTGCCCATGGTCTCCGTGCCTCAGATGACCATCCATTACATGAAGATAATAATAACACTACTTATCTCAGAGGATTGTCATGAAGATTAAGTAATCTACTATATGTGAAATGCTCAGAATGCCTGCACTAATTTCCTGTGGCTGCTGTCACAAGGTACCACCAACTGAGTGGCTTAGAACAACAGAAATGTGTTGTTTCACAGTTCTGGAGGCTGGGGAAGGATATGTTCCAGGCCCCTCTCCTAGTTCTGACAGTTTCTTGCTTCGTGTCAGTATGACTCCAGTGTGCACAGGGCGTGTCTCCAGTGTATGCGTTTCTGTATCCAAATTTCCCCTTTCTATAAGGACAGTGATATTGGGTTAGGGCAAGCCTAATAGATGAGGGGCAAGGCTTCCCCAGGGAGAGAAGTCCAAGGCATCCAGCCCTACATACCGATCTATGTCATCCTCTGGGAAGTAAAGGACGTCCTGACCTGATCCAACCTTATCCATATCCAAAGTTATGAGACCACCTGATAACCAGACCCCACCTGCACTGATACCATTTTAACGATTTTTTTTTCATGATCTTTCCTTTGTCTTGTAAAGAAATAACTCACATACCTATGCCTTATAAATTTAGCCCTACCCTCAACCCAGTGCAGCTCTTACTGCCCATGGGTCCTGTCCCCGTGCTGCAGCTCTTACTGCCCATGGGTCCTGTCCCCATGCTGCAGCTCTTATTGCCCATGGGTCCTGTCCCCATGCTACTCCATGCTATTCTCTGTATAAAAGAGCACTACTGCCAGACCTTGAGAGTCCAAGAAATCTTTCTTTCGACTCCTCGCTGAGCCCGCATCTAATGACCTCGTCTTAACTTGATAACTTCTGTAAAGACTCTCTCTCCAGATAAAGTCACGGTCTCAGGTACCAGGGGTTAAGACTCCAACACCTCTTCTTTGGGAGGATGTCCAAGTTAGCTGTATATAAATATTTATCTTTATTATCATTACCTCCATTGGTTGTTTTGTTCAAAGGTATGAGGAAGAGACAACTCGAGATTGGGGAACTTAAATTTGTTGTGGCCACAATCTCCATAACAACGTGACGTTTCTCCAGCTGCACTCAGCAGCCCAGGAGAAGGTAAATATATGAAGTAAAGAGAGGGAACAAAGAAAAGGGGATGACACATCGTGTTAATGAGCCAAAGACAACTGTGGGCAGGAATACTGACGGCACTGCAGAGAGGGAGAGCTGCTCGCTGCCCTGTCTTCCTCCGTTCAGGGGCCGCAGGGGGCCTGATGTACCACGTGGACAGAAATAAACTCCATCCCCTTCTCGACCTCAGCCGAAACCCCTTCCCTACACACACGCAGAAGGAAAACCGAGCTTTGATAACTTATTAAAACAAATGATAGTTTCAATCTGTGGAGTAAAAAGGTCTTCTGAGCCAGCAGCAAAGTGGATGCCTCGGGCCAGGTGTGGTCCTAGTGTTCTTTGAAATGGTCGGAATCATCTCTGATCTGGAGACAAGCAATAGTAATCAACAGGTCGAGTTACCGCAAGTGTCACCCGGGCATCATTGTAACAGAAATGATTTCTGGGGATAATCTGGAAGTCAACAACCCAAAAGGGAGAGACAATGGGAGCTGAGAGGTGGGCCAAAGCTTAGAAAGAGAGTTGCTCCGTTTTAGATGGAGGACTGAAAAGGAAATCGTTAAAGCACACCTGTAGGCAGCAGTAGCTCTCAGCAAAGCCCCAGGGAAGCAGACTCTCTCTTCCACGCCTCCTTCCCTCCTCTGAAGACCCTTCCAGACCGAATGCTCTCCTGTCCCTTCATCCCAACACCAGAAGCAACGTTGGCGGCGCCTGTTCTGGATCAGCTCCCTTTGCTAAAGTTCCAGCTTCCAGAACCTTTCCTTCTTTCCCCTCTTCCACTTTTAAGACTTGTTTATCCTGAGTTCAAAACCCTGAGAGCTTTGCTAGATAAACTGCTAACTACAATGGCCAATTAATCTGTGCCAGCATGGCTGATGGTGACATCTGTCTTCTAAAAGAGGCATGAGCTGCCCCTTAATGGAACATCAAAGATCGCTTCAAAGGAACAGGGTGGACCGACATCACGTTCCTCCCAGTGCGATGCACCGAGAAGGACACAATATAACAGCTGGGACAGTCCTGCACAAACGCCTAAGAACATAACTGCGGGGGCCGGCCCGGTGGCACAGCGATTAAGTTCTCACATTCCACTTCTCAGCAGCCCAGGGTTCACCAGTTCAGATCCCAGGTGTGGACATGGCACGGCTTGGCAAAAGCCATGCTGTGGTAGGCATCCCGCATATAAAGCAGAGGAAGATGGGCATGGATGTTAGCTCAGGGCCAGTCTTCCTCAGCAAAAAGAGGAGGATTGGCAGCAGATGTTAGCTTAGGGCTAATCTTCCTCAAAAAAAAAAAAAAAAAAGAACATAACTGCAAAGAAACATCAGGCAAATCCAAATGAAGGGACATTCTATAAAATAATCATCTTATAATCCTCCAAAATGCCAGCATCATGCAAGATCAAGACTGGGCATCTGTTCTAGGATGCGAGGTGACTTAAGGAGACAGGAAAACTGAAAATAATGCGTGAGCTGGGATTTTCTTTTCCTCTAAAGTACATTATTGGGACAAGTAGTGACATCTGGATGAGTTCTGTAGAGTAGACAACAGTGTTGACACAGGGTTAACTTCCTGACTTCGATCGTTGTTCTCGGTTTTGTAAGATTTGTCCTCGTTCTTAAGGAACACACACCAAAGTGTTTAGGAGTAAAAGACATCTCGTCTGCAACTTAGGAAAGAATAAAGCAAATGTGATAAAATGGTAACATTTGGGAATCTGGGTAAAAGGTATAAAGGAGTTCTTTGTACTATTCTTGCAAATTTTCTGTGTCTGGAAAAATAATAATAAATAGTTAATATTCAGTGGATATATAGATAGAATAAAAAGTGTGCAATGCTTTCCAGCAGGTCCCAACCTTGGCTGCACATTAGAATCACCTCAGGAGATTTAAAAATACCAATGCCCAGGCCCCTAGCTAGAGACTCAGATTCACTTAGCCTGGGGTGAAGCTCCAGACATCAGCATATTGGAAAAGCTCCCAAAGGTGATCCTGGCATGAACCCAGAGGAATAATAAACAGCCAGTTCAGCCCGTGACATTGTCAGGTGAAGGGAGAGCTCCAGGCTGGGGTCCTTCTGAGCCCCTCATGTCTGCTCCTTTTAAGACTGATCCTGGGGGGCAGCAGAGACTCAAAACAGGAGCAGAGTCCTGGGTCCAATCTTGGTCCTGCCACTAATAAGCTGGGAGACATCCCGGCAAATCCCTTACCTGTGCCCAGCCTGGGTTCCCTCCACTGTAGGATGAGGCCAACCAAGAGCTGCCTTCGAAGTGAAGTGAGCATTTCCAGGAGGGGGATGCACAGCTCAATAACTCTTGCATCCCTGGGCCCTCATGCCCTGCAGTGGGTTTGCACAGGATGACAGCCTGAAATCCTTGTGAAGTCCAGGTGGCAGAAACGGATCTGGGATAGTAGGGCCGATCAATTTCTGGTATTGCTGGCTGGCTCTGTCACAGCTGGGTGACTCCCTGCACAAGGACTGAACTCTGCAAGGGTTCTTGGTAAAGAGGCTGGGGGAGATAGAGGGCACCACCCTCCTCCAAGCAGCAGGGATGCAAGCTGGGGAGGCCAAGCTCCCACGGAGCAGCTGGGGCACCTGCCACTGGCCCCTTCGTGAGACAGGCCTGACCGGGCTAAGGTGCCCTCACTAAGAGGTGAGACCTCAGGTTCCCCCTGATCCCAGACTTCAACCTCGGCCCCACTCTAAACTTCTAATGACTTCTCCACTCTGCTCAACTTTCTAAAACTGCACTGCTCAGAATGGTCGCCACACGTGGTTACTGGGCACTTGAGATGTGGCCAGTCTGAACTGAGATGGCCCGTAAGTGTAAAATCCACACTAGATTTCCAAGTCTTCATAAGCAAAAAAGAATATAAAATATCTCATCAATAATTTTAAAAATATTGATTAACGTTCAAATGATAATATCTTGGATACACTAGATTAAGTAAAATTTACTAGGGAAATTTGTCTCACCTCTTTTTTAAAATTTTTCCTCCTGTGGCCACTGGAATATTTAATATGACATATGTACATTAGATCATATTTCTATTGGATGGCTCTGTCCTAAAGTCTGCATACTGTCCTTTTGTGACTTATTCCCCAGTGATAATATTATTAAAACCCAATGGAGGGGCTGGCCCCGTGGCCGAGAGATTAAGTTCGTGTGCTCCACTTCGGCGGCCCTGGGTCTTGCCAGTTCACATCCTGGGCATGGACATGGCACCGCTCATCAAGCCATGCTGAGGCGGCGTCCCACATAGCACAACCAGAAGGACCCACAACTAGAATATACAACTATGTACTGGGGGGCTTTAGGGAGAAGAAGAAGGAAAAAAAAAGATTGGCCATAGATGTTAGCTCAGGTGCCAATCAAGAAAAAAAAACCCCCAATGGAGGAAGGATGCAGGATAGGCAATGGCATCAGCCCTGGGCCCCAAATACCCTCAGTGAGAATCACTTAACCCTGTGGTTCTCAGGCTTCTGTGATTCCAGCCAATTCACCCTTCCCCACAGCCTCCTGAAGTGCAGATATTGTCAGGGAATGTCCACTCCTCGCAGCACTTGAACAACAATGATAATTATATTAATTTACAACCAAACACTCAACACTGCACTTTGAACCCAACCTGTGAGACTGAATCACGAACGTCTGACATTCCATAAAGTAAAGCTTTCAACTAATATATCAGATGCTACTCCACCTAATAATTTACCTTCCCAGAGGAAGAGAATGTGTGGATAATGAAGGTCAATGGTGCAGAGTAGACTCAAGTCACGTTCCAGAAAGTTCCACAGGTTCCACAGAGTCTGTAGTTTGTTTTTGCTCCAAATGGCGCTGTCTGACTGTCTTCTAAGGATGAAAGGCCCCTCGCTTTTGTGTGTGTGTGTTTTAGCCACATGCACAGGAGCGATTAACTAAGACATTCCCTTTGGTCAGGGCTTCCTCACAATAACAGACCTGGGACTGTGGAAAGCTGAGGTGGGTTTCATCTGTGTTCTGTTTCCAGGGACTGATCTTGTCCATGGACCGATTTTATGTTGGGTCCAACCTGGTGCCATCCATGTTGTGTATGGGGTCTCTGCGCTGAATTTCCTGCTGTAAAAAAAGCCTCTTAAATTCAGTGACTGTCTCGGTCTTCAAGGGAGTTTTCTAGAAACCAGGAAGAAGGAAATAGAGGTATTTTTGCAGACGACCAGTGGCGCTGGACTCAGGAACCAAATGACTGGTTTGGGCCAATAGAAAGTCCAATAGAATCCAATAGAAAGTCACTCCCACCACGTGGGCTGGTGCTCGGTAACACTGTGAGAAATTTTCCCAGCCCAGAAGCTTATAACCTATTCCCCGTTCAGCTGGATCCGGGGGTTGAACGTGATGCTTCGGTTCTTTCTTAAAAAATATATAGTACATAATCTTCATTAACAAGAGAAGGCAGACATAGAGGACAGAATGCATACTCTACATTAAAATATATACGTGATGAGAAAAATCACTGTTCACTATTTAATGTCCTGGGGAAAAAAACAAGGAAAGAGCAACTTCATAAAAAAGTTATTCCTGCTTATTTTTATAACATCTATACCCAGAAGTAAATACTGGATGCATAGGGTATTTAGAAAAAGCAATAATGTGTCTAGGCCTGCATCCTCAAAATTGTATTGAAAAAAGAGAAGTAAGGTCTTGCAAGAGGATGCTCTGAATGTATATATAGAATATATATACATAGAAAGAAAGATAGATGGATAGACAAATATCTTTTAAGATCTTGCAAGAAGATGCTCTGAATAGGTATATATTATATACTTAGAGAGAGATAGATGGATAGTTGAATATCTTTTAAGATCTCAAAAGAAGATGCTCTGAATACATATATAACATATATATATTAGATATATACAGACAGAGAGAGATAGATGGACTGTCGAATATCTTTTAAGATCTTGCAAGAAGATGCTCTGACTATACATATGCATTATACATATATACAGAGAGAGAGAGAGAAAGATGGATAGTCAAATATCTTTTAAGATCTTGCAAGAAAATGCTCTGAAAATGTATATAACATATATATATATTATATATACAGAGGGAGAGAGATACATGGATAGCCAAACATCTTTTTATATATCTACATACACATATGTATAAATCAAATAAGTTTCTACTTTATTGCAGAAAGCCATACTCATTCTAAAGACATACTACTCTTTGCTTAGGAAAATGATGACTTTTTATAAAAAGGGTGTCAAGGGAAGATGCGTCGATTTCTTAATACGAACCCATTCTGCACCCTCTGGTTCTATCATGTCCACATGGGCAGGAATGAGAAAGGAGCAAGGCCCTCTGTGGACGGCATTCTTGCATCACCCACTTTAAAATTAAATCTGAAACGGAGTTCTGACAGGCCTGCTATTTTCTTCAGTGCCAAGAGCCACACAATGGACCTTTTTTTTGGACAAAGCTCTTAAAATGCTTGGAGATTCAGAGGTACTGAGTCACGAAACTGTAGAAACACCGCACACCCGTTCCTGCCGGTGCCCCTGCTCACTCTTTTGGAAACAATATTATATTTTCTCTGCGTTGGGCAGAAGGAAAGAAATATTCTAATTAGAGTTGCAACCTGTTTGAGAGAGGGGTGACAGAGGAGGACAAGCTCTGACAGTGGGTGGCTGTCCTTTGGTCTGGCAGCCTCTGAGCAGGGGAGGCAGCAATGGTCTCAGAGGAATCTGTTTGATTCTCCTTCTACTCAGGTGGGCTCTACCAAGATGCTGGAGCCCAGCACCACATAAGCTTCAAATGTGCGCTCGTAAGTATATAACATTCAGCATAGAGTGGTGGACAGCGTGGCACGGATTCATCACTACGCAGATTCATTATGCCAGTTAGCACTCTTGGAAACATCGTTGAACCTGTGTCTTTAGAGAGGGTGTAATATGCAGCACAGAGAGGTGAACACAACATTTCACAGAAATATCAGTGGGTATGTGTATGTGTGTGTATGTGTGCGCCAGGAGCCGTCTGCATGTGGGCGTGCAGAGGTGGCTGAGGGTGGGAGAGAGAGGACTAGAAGGGATGGGAGCAGGAACAGAGGAGGAGAATGTGGCGTGAGGCAGCGGGAGGCCCCGAGGAAAAGCGGATCTCCACACAGGCTTAACGACTTCTTCTCTCTCCTTTTCAAAATTTCAAAATCAAATTGGCCCCCCCCCGACATGCAATTGTTTCACTGAGGTTGTGAAATAATTGAGAGGTGTTGCAAAGGCATCCTTGCATGGCGAGCGAGGGACCGACTTCAAGTCTGAACACTTCTCAGAGCGATATTTAGTTTGACATTCATGGTGGTGAACATTCAGCTTGAAATGAGGAGGGCAAAAGGGTCAAAGACGGAAGCAAGTTCCATAGAGGAAAGAGGAGGGGAAAAGCCTGAATTCAAACCCACTGGGCGAGAGGGTTCGTAGAAGCACAGCTGTGGCTGGATTTCCATCTCCTGGGCTTCGAGGAACGGAAGCCTTGAAGAAGAATGCCACAGAGCCGTCTCTAGGTACTCCAGACTCCACTTTGGCTTTTAAAAATTTTTCCACCTTGCTCAGATTCCAAATATGCAGAAAATAAAACAAGACAAGCCTGCTGGTCTAGCCCAGAGTTCCTCAACTCCAGCGTGAGGACCAGATCATGCTTCGTGGTGGGGTCTGTCCTGTGCACTGTGGGATGCTGAACAGCAACTCTCGCCTCTCCTCACTCGATGCCAGTAGCAACCCCAGTTGAGACAAATAACACTGCCTCCAGACATCGTCAAATATCCTCGGGGGCAAAATCTCCCTGGATTGAGAATCACTGGTTTAGACTCAACCTTAGGCCAAGCTACATTTTCATCAGGTGAAGGTTGCCATCTACCATAGGATTACATGGCACTTTTTGGTGAATATTGATAACTCAACCCACGTTGAAGAGCCACAGAAGAACAGAGCAGTCTGAGACAGGGACAGACCTTTTGCCTCAAGGTGCTGATTTATGGCATCAGGGAGCAATAACACTATTTAAAAATAACTCTGGGAAAAAAAATAGTCCTGTAGGGCATGTAGCTTTAAAAACAAAAGGAAATCAGAAGAGATCTCCGATTTGCACGTGAATTCTAAAGTTTCAACAAACACAGAAACTCAAAGAGGCAGAAGAGGCAAGACCACAGACCTGCTCTGTGGAACTCTCCACAGCCTTCCAGAACCAAGTCCACATAAAGGGTCCTTTTCAACCCAAGGTACGGATGGCGCTGGGTCTTTGCATCGTGTCTGATCTGTCCACAAAGCATTCAGTGCTCTGGAAGGTGTGTTTAGTCACTCAGGCCTCGGAGGATAGAGGATAGAGGAAGGTGTTTAAAAACGACTGTCCCTTCATTTCACAATCAAATTGACAAAAAGAGGTGTGTAAGCCTGAACGTGGGTTCGGTGTACATATTTTTTTAATAGAAAAGGGACTGTAAAATTGTGTGCATTCCTCAAAGCGTATCCCTCAAAAGCTGTACAAATTGGCCTTCTAGATAAGATCATGCATTCTCATTTCCACCTGTCTCCTGTCGAACAGGCAGAGAGGGAAGAAGGCCCAGTGAGCTGGGTCTCTCTTGTTCCAGAGTCTGATGACTTATGATTTCTAAGCCTGAGAGCTTCAGAAGCCGCTGAGCACAAAAAGAAGGAAAATCTTCTACGTCAAGAGGAAGGAAAAAAGGATGTCGTAGCATAGTGCTCTTCTCAGACTGAAACACTACGCTGAAAGCTGTCACGAGAAAGCATCACACAGGCCCTTGCAGACAAAAAGGGTTATTTTACCCAGATTATTCCCCCACATTGCAGGGGGAAAGGGACTCATTTGTAATCATCAAAGGAATGCTGACAGACTTGAAACAGGATTACATTCTATTATACTCATCCGAATTAAAGATTTGTTTTGGAGATCATTCTTAGGTTTCTTCCTCCCTGCTCCTCCAACCCCAAATGAGGCAATTTGTATTCACAGGACATCTGAGGCAGACATGAAATCAGACAGTTTGCAAACATACGTTGCAGATTCAGCGGCCTGAATTTTAATATTGCCTTGTTCTCTGTGTGTGGAAAACTCGGCTCTCAGATTGAAAGGAACCCCAAGCATCACTTCACTCTCTAACTTGTTAATACAGGAGGAAATCAATTCCAGGGGCCTGAGGGAGCAAGTGATACAGGTGTCCAGAAGGGCAGGTATGGAAGTGTAAAATCTACGTATGGGAAGAGTTGTCTGGTAGGTCTGTGGACACACTACTAAACCCTCAATTCCAAGCTTGTGGTTTGGGTACCACTTGGAATGTGACCTGCCAAATCTACTATTCCTCCCTCAAACTGTTTTATCTGTGTATCCATGAACCCAGTGAGAAGGAAGCTTCCCCAGGCTGGGACTGATTCTTTGGAGTAGCCCTGTATTATATCTAGCACAGCATCTGGTACTTAAAAGATTTTAGAATATTCTTGTTCTTTGGTACTGAACTCCCATTGTGTAATCACCATGAAACTGATGGTCCCCTGGGGAGGAGTCTTGGGTACCTCAGGGCTGGAAGTCATAAGTCAGTGGGAGAGCTCAACTGGGTCAGAAAACTGTCTCCTGACTTTAGCTGCCAAAAGGACAAGATGTCTTAGAGAACACCTCTCTCAAGGCAAGGAGATGGCACTCTACAAGTAGAAAAACAGAGCGAAGAATGTGGGTAAAATGCATTAGAAGTTGTACCATTTCTTTTCTTTATATCTCAGTCCTTCCTTCTAGACTCAGTGTCCTTCTTCATGAAGTGCATCCTTTAGTAGTTCTTTCAGTAAGGATTTATTAGTGGTAAATGTGTCTTTATTTCACACTCACTCTTGAAGATAGTTTAGCTGGGTATGAAGTTCTGCACTGACAGTTTTTTTCCCTCCAAAACCTGGAAAATATTTCACTGGCTTCTGACTGTTGTTCTGGCAAAGATTTTTATAGATGACATTGTTTCTCTCTGATTGTTTTAAGACTGCCACTTTTTTTCAGTATTTTATAGTTTTAATATAATAGGTATAAATTTATTTTTATTTATCTTGCTTGGGATGCTTGAATCTGAATCTTTCATCAATTCTTGAAAATTGATCCCAAGGTATTATCACTTTGAGCGTTGCCTTTCAAACATTTTGAGTGCTTCCTTATTCTGTCTTTCTGGAACACTGATCAGATTTTGTTGAACCTTCTTTCCATACTCCATGTCTTATAAACTTTTTTTTGTATCTTTACCTCTTTTGCTGCATTCTGAATAATTTCTCCAGCTCATTGGTCTAATGCCTTGTCTCCTGCCCTCATGTACCTGTTAAGTCCTGGTTGTAAAGACCATTAAAAGACCCCAGTGTAGCAAGAGGATCAGAGCCAGCTAACTTCTCTGGTTGCCTGGTCAGTCTTCATTTTTGTTGCCTGAATGTGTCTCATTTTTAGTGACTTGCTCATGCATTTAAAGAGTGTTTGTTATATTTTATTCAGCAGCTCTAGGTGTTCTGTTGGGAAAATAATTTCAGAACACCAGTTCTACCATATTTCCAGAAACAGATTTCAGATCCTATTCGGTAATCAGTTCTCTGAGGCCAGATGGTGCTATCTTTAGACAGGACATGGAACGGACAATATCTCTAAGTCCTGGCAAAGATTTGACTATGGTAGATCAAGAGATAAAAACATTACAGAAGTGGTGCTGCTCCAAAGGACTTGTAATTTATTCACCTTAGTATTAGAGAAGCTGCATGGGTTCCAATCCCCAAAGTTACTTAGTCTCTTTTTTCCTCGGTTTCTTCAATTTATTATAATAGTGTCCCCTTCATAGGATTGTGAAGATTAGACGAGTTAATCCACATGAAGTTGTTAGAACGGTGTCTGGCACACAGAGCTTTATGTGCTTGATACAGTAACACCATTTTTAACTCACCAACTTCTCTTACTTGTGCTGAGTGAAGCCAGCAAAGAAGTTACTGCCTATCCTGGGGCAGAGCTTTAACTGAGATGGTGCACACATAGGGGCCAGCGAGGGGGAGCAGCAGCATGAGGACCTCCAGGGGAAGGAGAAGTTCAGAGAGAACAGACTAGAGTGACTTGGTCAGCCCCCATCTGAGATTCTCCTTTTGTTACTAAAATCTTAGGATTTATGTTATTAAGGAACGTTATTTCCTCCCAGAAGGATACAAACACACCAGCTTATTAAAATAGCGACCCAATATCATAAACTTCACAGTGTCCTCACCCCCATTACTTAGCTCGAATGACAAGAGTATGGATTTTTGAAACCAGATAAGTACTGGGTTCAAATCCTGCCTCTAAATTTTACTAGCAGTTGTGGAACTGGGATAGGGGGCAACGGAGGGGATGGGGTGGCTAAGAGGGGAGCAGTTGTCTTTCAATGTCCATCACCCCCAAGGTGGTGCCTTTTCAAGAATTTTAAAGGTGCTGACAGGATGGCTGAGAAGATCAGTGGCCTCCAAATTTTTAAAATCACGAATCCTATCAGTAAAAACATTTTGAGAACACATCTCTCCAATATACGTACATTTAGTTTTAAGTTATGTACTGTTCAACAATTTATATGTAAATTATAAGCAAAACAACTCCTTTTTTAAAGAATAGAAAAGAAACAAATAGAAAAGAACAGAAGTTGTAACATTTTTCTCCTACATCCACTGGATTGCCTTGTGTACGCACCTGCTTTGGATGGAGTGGGATGAAAAGATGCTAAAGGAAGAAATGGGAAAAGGTCAGTCTACTCAGCGGGCAGTTGAAACAGTGGCAGTCACTCTGTGAACTATCTAGAAAGGTTAGGCAAATTGTGGCTCCTTTTTTTTCTGGCTTTGCCCCCCGACTCAGCACCCACTCAGGCCAAGTCCCCCAACCTGGCCCCATCCCTGGGCTCCTGTTAGAGTCTGCCTCTGCTCTGCTCCCCAGATAGGTGGTCTTGGGCAAGTTAGTTAACTCTCCGAGGCTGGGCTCTCATCTGTAAAGGGAGACTAATACTTACCTCATAAGGTTGCTATGAGGATGAAATCAGATAACACCATGCTTATGTGTTAACTTTTACTCCCTTCCTTTCTGTTCCTTCTCTGAAACTGCTGCTAGGCTGCCCTTTCCAATAAAGTGCCTGGGAGACCAAAGCCATCAATAATGGGGCCACTTGCTCGCACAGACTCCTCTTCTTTGCTACAGAAAGAGATGGCAGAACACTTTTCAAATGTAGTTACTTTCCATGGAAACAGACTAACAGTTTCAGATGCTTGCTCTTCATCTCTCTTCTTCTGTGACAGCCGGACAACTCCTTCAGACATTGGGTTTGTTTTTCTTTGGTTACGAGCTGGCTTTTCACTCCATAAAATTTTTGAAAGTGAAGACAATTCCTGAATAAAAGGATGATGTGACACGAAGTCATAATAAAATGGAGAGCTCTGTGTGTGTGTGTGTGCATGCATACATGTATGTTGGGATACAGTGACAAACTGACAGCTGGGAAAATACAATCCTGACCTCCTTGGTGGTGAGCCCGGGATGCGGGTGGGGGTGGTGGTGAAGGGACACCCCCCCGTCACGCCTGTGTGCCTGTGGATGAAGTGGTGCACAGGCAGAGGCAGCCTTGCCCTCTGAACACCAGAGCGGTGTTCTCAACTCTGGCTGTACACTAGGATTGCCTGAAGAGCTTTTAAAAAGAGATCAATGCCTGGCTCTCCCCAGACCAATTAAATCAGAAGCCCTGGGGTGCTTCTTGAGCACCCACACATTTGTTTAGACTCAAGCCATTCCAATGTGCAGCCAGGGTTGAGACTCACTGCTTACCTAAACAGAACAGAAGGGTTCAACCGCTCCTAAATGGACTCCATCAGGACCTGGGTCCCACCCCGGAGGCCCCAAGATCAACTGAATTACTATTTTTCTACATTCTGACATTCTTGGCCAGTGAAATAAGGAGCTAGGGTCGGGCTCATTTGCTGGGCTGCAAATGATCTGGTAACAAGCACTATTTCGTGCTTGGGCTACTGATGGCGGGGAGAGGACATCAACCCAGAGACCCCCTTCCAGCATGCAATGACCTTTCTTTGAGGTCTGGGGACATTTGGCCCTAAAGGCTGCCCCACTCTCCTTGCTTCTCATCTCCGTTCGCTTCTGCTTCCCACATTCAGCACTCTGTGCCCTAGAGAAAACCAAACGTGTAGACATAGGTCACGACTACTTTGTGAAAAGTCAGGAGTTTTCTCTGAATCCAAGTGGGAACTAGAACAATCTTTCACCCTTTCCTTCCCTCCCCATCAGCCCATCAATCGCTTTGAACTTCTTTAAGAAGAAAGAAGAGAAAGGGAAGATGCAGGGAGAGAAGAAAAGACCCTGCTTGCTCTGAGCAGAGAGTAAAACCACCCAAAAAATGAACAAAAACTGAGGGACGTGCAAACTAAGTTGAGAGACACATTGAAATAGCACTCTTCAAGGCAGGGCAAAATGGAGAGGATCCTTCACTTTTTATGGCTGGAACCCCAAGTGGGACCTCTCTCTCCTCTCAGCCTTCACCCCTGCCGTGCTCTTTGAGCAAAGTTGATGCTGACATTATACTTTTATTAAAAAAAAAAAAAAAATCAATGATCAGTTTGGACCTCTCAGGCCAAATCCTCAATTTGGGAATGCAGTCAAAAGAACAGAACTCCATCCCAAAGAGGAAAATGGATGCCAGCCAAGCACATTTGAGTATGGGATTAAGGATCAGAGGCACTAATTTTGCATGAAATGCTCCTGTCTTCCTGGGATCCGTTTTTAATGCAGTGATGATAGCCTTCCAGTGGTCGCTGGCAGCATCTCAATATCTTCAGGGATGAGAGAGAAGAGGGTGTTTGGGGAGCCTGTTTCCCAGCAGGCTTGGAGGTGATTAGCACAAGTCACGAGCGTGGAGGGGGAGGAGGAAGCCAGACACAGCTTCTGGCTTATTAAGAGTGAGACCCGATGCTGGAATCCCCAGGGCTCAAAAACCCAATGACCCAGGAAAACTACACCAGCTGACAGCCCCAGGAAAAGGCTCAAGGAAGAGCTGCAAAGAAGAGAAAGGCTTAAGCAACTTTCCAAAACTCTGCCCTGCTAATCTCCCTGGAGGCCCTACACTGTACAGACAATGGCTGGGACCCCCGATACGCTGGCAGTTTCTTTCACATGGCTATACCATCTTTCCTCCATCCCCTTCTTCACAGAGTATAGGGGTCCCAAGGTCCCTCCATCCTCCTCCCCCCCTCCCCCGCGTTTCAGTTTTTGATGTTTCCCTTTTTTAGGAAAACAAGCATCTGCATTGCCAATGCCGTTCTCCAGTGCTCTGCTATTGTAAAGCTCCATCGGAGAGAGTCCACTGTCTCTTTACAGGCACTGGTTTCCACACACCCCTCCAAGTTCATAAAAAGGAACAGGACCGCCTGTCCCCGGGAAAGCAGGCATCAGGCTTTGAGGACTTGGGTGTTGGGGGAGGAGGGGGTGCTGGAATTATGTGATCAGGATCCACTGGTTTGACTAAAACATTCAGCCCAACACTCAGACTATCTTTGGAGCTTATGAATTTTCCTTGATGCCGTATATCACATGGTTAGGGGGTCCCTAAAGGTTCGTTAAGTTTCAAGGGAAACTAATCAACTTTGGAAGACTTCATCTTTCTTCCCTGGACCTTTTCTCATGTTTCTCTGATGCCAACACAATACAGAATTCAAATTTAAACTTGAATGTGTCTCTGGTTTGGGAGGACATTATTTTTCTCTTCTTCTCCCAAAAAGGCAACCTGGCACTCTCTCCCCAGTCCTCAGATCTCTGGAGGGCAGGGCTGACCAGAAGAAAAATGGGGGCTGCTTGTGGATGGACCTGGCAATATCACCACCTACCTACTGCTGGCTCAGGAAGTTTTAAACCCTGGAATTCCGGTTCACACCAAAAGCAAAAGGAAATTCCTTTTATCATTTACATAATTCAGAAGAACATGTACCAAAGCATCTATGTATCAAAGCACCCATTTCCCTTAGGATGCAGCGTCCCTGTTCCATAGCTCAGGTTTGCTCACCCTCTGTAACAGCTGCCACACACAGAAAATTCTAAACTTGGGTGGTAACCTATAGACCGCTACAAGTATTACAATTGCTTCACTGAAGAAACAAACGCAAAGTGTCTATAATCTGGGAAAACAATCTAATGGTTACACTGCAATTTACCTAAAGCAATATTTGTTCAGTTGCAATGATGTCACACACACAAAAAGCTTGTCTGCTTTCACTTCTTTCCTTAACCATATTCAGAGCTAGACGGTAGCTGAATTCAGAACTGCTCTTCCATAGCTTAAATCAGCAAATCAGGACTTTTCTAGCAGCCAAGAAAGTTCTATTACCAAAAAAAAAAAAAGTCAATAACACTTCAAAAGCATTTCCCCAGCACATTTAACATCCACAGCATTCTGATGCTGTGGTGCTCGATTTTAAGGACCACGGTTTGCTTGCCAAATAGGCATATTTTGGCTTCCTCTGCTTAGGTAGAAACACTGCCTTGATATTAAATATTCAAAGCAAAGAACCTCTGACCTAAGGGCTCTCAGCTAACAATGACATTCTCTGTAAGTAAACTAGAAACTCAACTCAGCTTCTGGTTTGCCAGGGTTCTCTGCCATGTACTAGTCTACTGCACACACAGGGCTGAGGAGTGACTCTGTTTACCATGATTATTTTGCAAAAGACCCTGCTGGCAGGGCCCTGCCGTGATATGCAAAACCTGGACTTGGCAGAAGATCCCGGAGAAGGGGTAGAGTGGGATTCAGAGCTGCTTCCTGGGCCGGGCAGGGGCTGGGAAAGGCTGAAGGCCTCCAGCCTGGTCAGAGGGAGACCCATGTCTGTTACAATTGCAAGGACGTTTGCGACTCTGAGCAAGGGCAGCGGTAATATAAGAACGCGGCTCCTATAGCCATCATCAACCCAGAAACTTCTTTCACTTTGCGGCGCCACACCTACAACCCCAGAACTACCTCAGATCAGCTGCCAGAGCCTTGGTCCGAGTCCCCGGAAAGAAAAGCCTCACCGTTTACCGGGAGAAGGAAGTCGTTATTGTTTAAGGGTCACTGGGACTGGAGAGGGGGGACGCTGGTACCTTTTGGCGATCAAGTCATGCCCCTCAGTCTCCTCTCTGTTCGGTAAACTTCTGCTCATCTCTCACCGCTTCTCTGGCGGACCTCCCGTCCCCGCGGGGTTCCCTCCCAGCCTGCCGGCGCAGACTTTAGGTCAGGTAACTCCCGGGCAAGTCTCATTACGTGGACACCTGGGAGGCTGGCTGGGGCGCACCTGGACTACGCGGGTGGTAAACCAAATGCAGCTCGTCGGACCACAACACGTGTATTTTACAGCGCTGGGCGCGGCAAAGGGCTCAGCTTCGGGAGCCTCCAGAGGACACGCATCCCTCAGAGTTGGGTCGCTGATGCCGGGAAACTGACGAGGTCAACAGCGGGGCGAGAAACTCCAAATACTGTTACCCACCTTCCTTCTAAAGGGGCTCCCCTGCCACCACCCCAGACGCAGCCACCTATATATACCAACGGCTCACACCAGGCAAGAAAACTGGCTATGAGCGCGCCCCAACTTTAATCCAACCTGGCCGTGCCCCCTTCGGGCGGCTGCCCCCAGCCGAGGGCTCACCTGGGCGCACCGCGGCGCCGGGCGCGCAAGGCCAGAGACCGCGCTTCTTACCCGAGAAGTCGGTGAGCGCTGCGATCTCTTTGGAGCAGACCAGGACAGTGCAGTAGAAGAGGCGCAGGAGCTGCCCCGGCGGCTCTACCTGCCTGCGGAGGCCGGGATGCTGCGCGGGCTGAGGCGCGGGAGGCGGGCGCGCGTGTCCCGGCAGCAGCATGGTGCGCGGCGCTGCGGAGCGCGGGCGCGGGCCCGGGGCGCGCGGGGGGTCGCTGGGCGGAGAACAGCGTCACATGGCGGGGCGAGTTGGTGGCCAGCCGGCTTCGCCGCCCCCCGCCACTCCCCAGCCTCGGCTGCCAGAGCCTCCTTCCCGGCGCGGGCCAGCACCGGCTGCCCAGCAAAGGGGAGGGGGCGGAGAACCGGGGCGGGGCCAGAAGCCCTGGGAAGGATCCGCGCAGTTTCCCCGAGAGGAAATCTCCGCTGCCGCCGCGCGGGAGGAAACGAGGGGGGCCGAAGGGAAAGTGTAGCCTTCGCGTGCCCCGCGGCAGCGGAGGCCGGTCCCTGGCGCACTGCCCGCCGCGGAGGGCGCCCCCCACAGCGTGCCGAGGGCCGCGCAACTGGAGCGCCTTCCACGCCCGGGTCCCCGCCCCGGAGACGGCCCGGCACCCCTGGCCCGGCCTGCGCGGGCCCGGTGCCAGCCTCGCCCTGGCCGCCGGAGGAGCGCGGCCGGTGCCGGTGACGCACTTCGGAGCCAGCGCCGCGCGTGGAGCCCGAGCGTCCCCGGGGCGGGGCCGGGGCCGGGGCCGAGGCTGTGGCGGGGGACGCGAGAAGGTGGGGTCCTGGAGGTGTGAGACCGCGGAACTGAGGTCCCTGCGACCCGCCGCGCTCCGTGTGCAGAATCACCAAGCACGCATAGTTAGCCCCATTTCACGGAAGAGGAGACTGAGACCCCGCGCATTGCCCAGGCTTACGCAGCCAGGAAAGGAACGAGCTTGGGGGGAGGGAGGGGTCTCAAAATGGGTCAAATGGCTCCAGAGCTGGTGCCTTTCTCTCCGACTACGCTTCTTTTGGGTGCCGGTTGTCTGTAGCGCTCAGAGGATCTGACACTGGACCGGCAGAAACAGCCACCGAGCGCTAATAATTGGGCTTTGTTTTAAAATGGGCCACAGCATCTTTCCGAACCTCTCGATTACGCGCGGCGTGGACGTTTGGACGCCCAGCCCGTGGGCGAGGAGCTGATTTCTTGGCCCCGGCTCGGGGGAACCGAGGACAAGTGCGTGGGGGCTCCGTGGCTGCGCGCCGGGTGCGGGAACCTGGGTCCAGCGACCGAAACCCCGCGCGCCGCGCGTGGCGTCCCGGCCAGGCGGCGCCGGCGGGAGAGAGGGGGCCCAGGCCGGCGGGCGCTCCGCATAAAGTGTTCCCGGACTCCGCGGGAGGCCCTGCCAAATTCGCGCGGGCCTGACGCGGAAATGCAGATAATGAGGTCCCAGGGCGGGCCCAGGCTCACTGCCCCGGCCGGCCCGAACAGCCCCGCAAACGCCGCAGAGCGCGGAGGGAGGAGGCGGAGACGCGCTGGCTTACCTGGAGGACCGCGAGGACGCCGGAGGGCTGGATGACATTGGGTCCCACGCGGTGTTGCAGCAAGGGCAGGGTCGGCTGAATTGGGATTCTCGGCCCCTTCCTCCCTGTCGCGGGGTGGGGCGGCAAGCGCTAAACGTCAGTATTTGTGGAGTGGGACCCGGTTGGCCAGGCACAATGCTTTTAAAAATCTGCATTAATGGGGCTGGTCCCGTGGCCGAGTGGTTAAGTTCGCGCGCTCCGCTGCAGGCGGCTCAGTGTTTCGTCGGTTCGAATCCTGGGCGCGGACATGGCACTGCTCGTCAGACCACGCTGAGGCAGCGTCCCACATGCCACAACTAGAGGAACCCACAACGAAGAATACACAACTATGTACCGGGGGGCTTTGGGGAGAAAAAGGAAAAAATAAAATCTTTAAAAAAAAAAAAAAAAATCTGCATTAAAATACTCAACTTTCTCAATAACCCGCGGACTTATTAGTATGCGCTTTCTAGATTGGGGAAACTGAGTCTGGGATGGTGAGTAAGGATACCTAACACTTAGGAGCCACTCAGTAAGTAACCTGTTCTCAAAACTTAGGTCCCTCATATACTCTCCATTCCCTCCTTTCATTCATCCATCCTGTTTAGATACGAATTGGGTAGCTTTGTGTGCCAGATCCCATGCTAAGGGATGCTGGCGCCGCTGGGGATGCTGGCACAGGAAGGGACCCATGCTGCCTCAGGGCTGGGGGCTGCCACCACTGTCCTGTAGGTTTGCACTCCTTCCAGCTGCCAGCGTGGGCGCTGTTACTACCCGTGAGAGCTCCCCTGGGGTTCCCTATCTGTGAAGTGCTCAGGCTTGTTGTGAGTCTTTAAGGAGTTGATACAAGTGACATGGGTGGGACAGGGCCTGGAACTAGTGAGTGCTCAGTCCATATTAGTCATTGTTACAGCAAGGAAGGCAGGCCTTGAACAGGTAATGCCGAGTGAGCTGAGAGTCCTGAATGACAAGGGGCCAAGGAGGCAAAAGAGGGGAATCTGAGCAGAGGGAGGGAGGGTGGTGTTAGGGACCTTTATAGCGCAAGATGGATGAGAAAGATGGCAAGAGTTGGCCAAGAAAAAGCTGGCAAAAGCTAGGTGTTTGAGGAGGGTGAACATTTTAGAAAAAGGAACCAGCATGTGTGAAAGCCAGAAGAAGCATGGCTCCAGAGAAGGATGGAGAGAAGTCTAGAATGGATGGAGCAGAGAGAAAAGGGAAGGACGAGGTGATGTGGAGACATCGGCAGCCGGAGCTCGGGGACCCGGAGACCTTGGTGAGCACTTCCACCTTTATCCCCCCCTTGTGAACATTCCGTCTTTATCCTAAGCCAGCAAAGGGTTCTAAGCAGATGAGTGACCTCATCAAGTGTATGTTGATAAAAATTACTCTGGCTGCTGAGTGCGGCGGGACTGGAAGGGTCAAAAGTGGGTCCAGGGATCATATGCCCAAAAGAATTGAAAGCAGGGACTCAAACAGGTGCTTGATGCCAATATTCATTGAAGCAGTATTCCCACTAGCTGAAAGGTGGAAGCAACCCAAGTGTCCATCAACAGATGACTGGATAAACAAAATGTGGAATATTATTCAGCCAT
The DNA here is from genome assembly GCF_037783145.1 of Equus przewalskii. Classification (NCBI taxonomy): domain Eukaryota; kingdom Metazoa; phylum Chordata; class Mammalia; order Perissodactyla; family Equidae; genus Equus; species Equus przewalskii. The sequence goes on along the minus strand of NC_091857.1, from coordinate 29,123,183 downwards.
AAAAAGGAATGAACGTCTGATTCACAGTATAACATGGATGAACCTTGAAAACATTATGCTATGTGAGATAACCCAGATGCAAAACCATGAATATTGTATGACTCCACTTACATGAAATATACAGAATAGGCAGAATCATAGAGGCAGAAATTAATTAGAGGTCACCCAGAGCTGGGAGAAGGGGGAATGGAGAGTTATTGCTTAATGGGTACAGGGTTTCTGTTTGGGGTGATGAAAAAGTTTCAGAACTATATAGTGGTGATGGTTGCACAACATCGTGACTGTAGTTAATGCCACCGAATTGTACAGTTAAAATGTAAATTTTATGTTATATGTACTTACCAAAACTTCAAAGCAATTAATAATGAAATATGCCAAACCTGTTGAACTGTACACTTTAATTTTTTTTTTGAGGAAGATTAGCCCAAGTCAGCACCAATCCTCCTCTTTTTGCTGAGGAAGACTGGCCCTGAGCTAACATCTGTGCCCATCTTCCTGTACTTTATATGTGGGATGCCTGCCATAGCATGGCTTGACAAGTGGTGCATAGGTCCATGCCCGGGATCCAGGCTGGTGAACCCCAGGCCACCAAAGCGGAACATGCAAACTCAACTGCTGCACCACCAGGCTGGCCCCTGAACTGTACACTTTAAATGGGTGAGTTGTATAGTATGTGAATTATATCTCTATAAAGCTGTTTTTTTAAAAATAAATAAATAAATAACAACAAAATGGGTCCAGGGAGATGGTCAGGAGGGGAGCATAGCCATGCACTGGACTGGGGCTTTGCAGGCTCAGAGAGAAGGGGAAAGTGGCCAAAGTGGGAAGACGTTTGGGAAGAGTGGGCAGTGCAGTGTGACCGAGCGCTGACTGAGTGGGACATAAGAGAGAGGAACCCGCCTTCTTTCTGCGTGGCCCCTCAGCCAATGGCTCTTCAATCAGATTTTAGTCCTAACCTGATTTGTTTAAGAATTTTGGAATCGTGCAAGAAAATTAAAGAATTCCATTTCTCTTCCTCTCTGGACCCCATACTTCCTAGTCCCTTTGTGCCCCCAACGAAATGGAAACCAATGACCTCCCTGTCCCGTTTCCTTGTCTTTAAATATTGTACAGCCAAATACCTAAACTTTGGGGTGCAATAAAAACTCAGGACAGGAAAATGGGGAGGGAAGCACAGGCTTCAACAAAGGGGAAACTCTTGTAAAATCCACCTGGGGCATGACGAGGAATGACCTTTTCCACCAAGGCAGTTTTCCCCTAAACTCTCTCCTGTGACGGAATTTAAAAAATAAAAAGCAGTCATAGCTTGGTTGTTCAGCACAGTCAGAGGAGCTGCAACCAAAGCGAATCCAGGCTGAAGAAGGGTGAGCCAAGTCATAAAGTGCTCCCCAAACAGTAATACTCACAACAGCCCTTCGAGCTAGGTACTAACCAGGACCAGCTACATACTTTACTGGCCCGGCGCAAAGCAAAAGTGTGGGGCCCCTGGGCGCTGCCCGGTGGCCCAGTGGTTAAATTCACACACTTCACTTTGGCGGCTTGGGGTTCTCTGGTTTGGGTCCTGGATGTGGACCTACACACTGTTCATCAAGCCATGCTGTGGTAGGCGTCCCACGTATAAAGTAGAGGAAGATGGGCACGGATGTTAGCTCAGGGCCAGTCTTCCTCAGCAAAAAAGAGGAGGATTGGCGGCAGATGTTAGCTCAGGGCTAATCTTCAAAAAAAAAAAAAAAGAAAGAAAGAAAAAGAAAAGAAACTGTGGAGCCCCTTGTTCGAAAATCATTAAGATAATTAAAAAAAATATATATGTAGCCCATGTTCATTGCAGCATTATTTACAATAACCAAGATATAGAAAGAACCTAAGTGTCCCTCGATGGATGAATGGATAAAGAAGATGTGGTATATATACAACAGAATATTATTCAGCTATAAAAAAGAAGGAAATCTTGTCATTTGTGACAACATGGATGGACCTTGAGGACATCATGCTAAGTGAAATAAGTCAGAGAAAGATAAATACCATATGATCTCACTTATATGTGGAATATTAAAAAAAAAGAAACAAAACAAAATGAGCTTATAGATAGGGGGAACAGATTGGTGGATGCCCAAGGCATCGGTAGGGGGTGGGCAAAGTGGGTGAAAGGGATCAAAAAGCACAAACTTCCAGGGGCCAGCCTGGTGGCACAGCAGTTAAGTTCGCATGTTCCTCTTCAGCGGCCCAGGGTTCACTGATTTGGACCCCGAGTGTGGACCTACGCGCCACTTGTCAAGCCATGCTGTAGCAGGTGTCCCACGAATAAAGTAGAGGAAGATGGGCACGGATGTTAGCTTAGGGCCAGTCTTCCTCAGAAAAAGAGGAGAATTGGCAGCAGATGTTAGCTGAGGGCTAATCTTCCTCGAAAAAATTAAAAATAAAAAAATAAAAAATAAAAAAAGTACAAATTTCCAGTTATAAAATAAATAAGTCCTGGGATCTAATGTACAGCATGGCAGCCATAAAGTACCGTATTGCATATTTGAAAGTTGCTAAGAGAGTAGATCTGAAAAGTTGTCATCACAAGAAAAATAATTTATAACTATGTGTAATGACGGATGTTAATTAGACTTATTGTGAAGATCACTTTGCAATATATACAAAAATCAAATCATTGTGTTGTACACCTGAAACTAATATAATGCTATATGTCAATTATCCCACAGTAAAAAAAATATTAAGAATTTCAAGATAGTGACAGCAGGGCCAGCCCGGTGGTGCAGTGGTTAAGTTCTCATGTTCCACTTCTCTGCGGCCTGGGGTTTGCTGATTTGGATCCCGGGTGCGGACATGGCACCACTTGGCAAATGCCATGCTGTGGTAGGCGTCCCATGTATAAAGTAGAGGAAGATGGGCATCGATGTTAGCTCAGGGCCAGCCTTCCTCAGCAAAAAGAGGAGGATTGGCACTAGTTAGCTCAGGGCTAATCTTCCTCAAAAAAAATAAAAAGATAGTGACAGCCGATCGTTAAACCAGTTTGGGCTTTGGGCATGGGGCCCTGAGTGATTGTGCAGATCCCACGCCCATGGTGCCGGCCCTGGTACCGCAGGCATCTCCCTGTCTCTGAAGGGAACCTAGCATGCAGACTCACACCTCACCTGTGGCAGGATTTGAAGCCTCTTTCACTGCAAAGGCGCAGAAATTAGGGGATGGATGCCGAGATGGAGTAAAATAAGTGTCCCTTTCTATGCGATGGCACCCTTGGCGATCTTGCCCCTTCTTGCACACGAGTTTGAGAAGTGCCTCCATAGCCACGACATTCGTTCTGTGTGTGAGAGGCATCCTTGCAGGACATTGTAAGTTATAGGTCTTAATTCCTGACTTTTTTTTCTTTCGAAGCAACCCCGCCCCTTCTTTCTAGTTCTAAGTTGCATCCCTATTCTCCCTCTTTCTTGAGATCCTGGTTACCTCCCTCCCCACATAGCCAAGCATATTTCGAAGGATGTTGTGTGCTGGGCGCTCCAATTCCAGCCCTGAGCTGTCCTCTCACCTGTACCATCAAGGGAAGGATTTGGGCTTTCAACAAAGACAGGCTGCAACCGTTCGGAGAAGACATAAGCCCCCATTTGTCAGCCTCAAAGAAACCAACCTTTCAGCTCAGGAGAGGGAGGCCAAATGTTGTCCAGAGCTAAAAAGGCTTATTTTTAGAAAGCAACAAATGGTGGTTTGTTTATAGAGCTGGCACCAAAAAGCCGCATCAATAGCAGAGAGCCGGCTCGCTGAGGACTGCGAACACAGGGGCTGCACTAGAAAGCTTGTGTGGGGAAAGTTTGGCCCAAAAGCCTACGGAAGGAGGCCTTTAAGAATATGGGTGCAGAACTGACATCCGTGCAACAGTCCATCCAAGGTCAAGGGCGTCGATCAAGTGCTGTAGCATCTCCTCTGCCACTGGTCCCACGGAGGAGCCTCTCACGGAGGAGCCACCCATGGGGGCATTTGACCTCCCAGCCTCCCATTTTTTCACATCTGCAAAATGAAAAAGTTGGACTCTGCAGTCCATTTTGACTCCAAAAGCCCATAACCTATTTAAATTAGACGTAGGATTTCAGGAAATTGGGCTAAATCTGTACTGCTTCCTTGACGCTCTCTAACGTTTTCTTAAATACGAGTTTTCGTTTATTTTTAGAATGTGCTATCAGTTTGCTTATATGTGATTCATATTTTACTCTTCGTAAAAGAAGAATGCAGCGCAAGCAAACTTTTGGGGGTTCCTGGAGCATTGTGAATGACTGAATTCTGATCCATGGGAGTTTTCAGTGGGAGATTTCCCAAGTATTCAAAGTGGTAAGCTCAGTTTCTGGAGGAGGGTGTGGAGTCCACCCTGGGAAAAGGGACACTTCCTCCTCGCTCGGAGACTGGAAGGTGCTGGCCTCCCGTGGAAGCCCTGAGGCTGCTTCTGCTGCCAGTGACTCACTGCCTTCAGCAAAAACTGCAGGGAATCTGGCCCTCCCTGAGCCCTCCCTGAGAGCGAGGGGCAGTTTGCTCCAGAGACCCCAACCCCCTCTCTGCCCTCTTGTCTTGTCCTTGCTTCCCCACCCGGGGGGGTGGGGTGGGGCAGGCACTCTTCCTACCCAGTTCTCTGCGTTCAGAAAGGAAAGTGTGCCGAAGGAAGGAAGGCTCTGAAAGACCAAGCTTGGCCTGTCAGCTGACATAACCCACTCTGGCCCACTCTGTCGGCCTCCTCAGTCCTGGCTCATTTCCTCATCCTCTTCCTCTGTCCAGAAGCATCCCTGGTTCTCAGCCTTCTGTGACGTGCCTGAGTTCTGGGGCCTGGCTTCCCTCCAAAATGCCAGTCAAATCTCAGCTCTTCAAATCCTCAAAGGCCTCACACTATATAACCTTTACTTTTTTAAAATTACTTTTCACTGTGGCAAAATACACGCAACATAAAATTTAGCATCTTAGCCATTTTAAGTGGTTAAACGTATAGACCACATTGGCTTCTCTCGTGACTTTGTCTCTCCCAGAAGGAAGAAAAGAGAAGGGTAGTCATGGATTTGCCAGTTGGTCTCCCTTTGGTCAACAGTAGCAAAAACCCTTCAGCAAAGGTCTCAGGGTGGTGAGGGAGAGGCTGGCAGGCTGAGGACTGTGGGGCACCGGTGCTGGGAAGAGGAGAAACCTGGAGCTTCCCCCAAGGGGGATGCACTGGGACCTGTCAATGGCGCCCTCTGTAGGTGAGAATCTTAATTTATGTCTTAGGAATGGCGACCGTGGCCCATGAATTTCAAAGACCAATTTTTTTATTGTGATAAAGTTTACCATTTTAATCATTTTTTAAGTGTACCCTTCAGCGGTATTAAGTACATTCACGTTGTTGTGTAACCATCACTTCCCTCCTTCTCCAGAACTTTTTTCATCTTCAAAAACTGAAATTCTATTCCCTTTAAACAATAACTCCCCATTTCCCCCTCCCCCCAGGCCTGGCAACCACTGTTCTACTTTCTGTCTCCATGAATCTGACCACTCTAGGTCCCTTATGTAAGTGTAATCATATAGTATGTCTTGTTTTGCTTCTGGCTTCTTTCACTTGGCCTATATCTTCAAGGTTCATCCATGTTGTGGCATGTGTCAGAATTTCCTTCCCCTTTAAGGCTGAATAATATTCTGTTGTATGGATATACCACATTTTGTTTATCCGTTCACCTGTCCATGGACACTTGGGTTGCTTCCACTTTTTGGCTATTGTGAATAATGCTGCTTTGAACATGGGTATACAAAATTTTTTTTTAATTTTTAATAATCATTCCCAAGGGAAAGCTTAAAGCTACCAAAAAGAAAATAAACCCAAGTCTATCGAAAGGAATTCAGAATCAACGAAAGTGAGCTCCAATTAAGGGCACAGAGCAGAGCTTCCCAAACTGTCTCAGCTCAGAGCACCTTTAGTGTCGCAATGATTTTTCACAGTGCCCGTGGGGCAAAAAAATAAAAAAATTGTTAAATAGCTAGACCCAAACAACTAATAAATATCTATGTTATAACAGCTAAGTAGCTGTTTGAAAAAAATACACGTTCATTGAAAGAAAGAGTATTTTAATTTCATTCTTAACCACAGTCGTTTACTAATGGGGTAGGTGCACCTGTTGGACATGTCGCTCTTTCTCCAGCCTTGAAATTAGACTGGACACCACCACCCTCATTTTCTGTTCCATGTTGATTTTTCTTGCTACTTGCTTTTTATCGCAGTGACCACTGAAACCCCAGCTTTGTGAAACTATGGCATCTTTGAAAGAAAAGGAGGACAATCTAATGTTGAAACGGTGAACTACCTTGAGTTAGTTAGCAAGAGATGTCAGGAATTGCTGTATTTCCTTCTACTTATAAGAACATTCCCAGGCAATCTGTGAGTTTCTTGTGGTGCCCTGGGCTCCTTGGCACCCAGTTTGGGAACTGAAGAACCAGACAATTCGAATCCTGCAAAGACCTCACCGTGTCAACAAGGGCTTCACAAACTGTTCCAGGTCAACTTTCCAACTGACCTCATGTTTACCGCTCTGGGCCTCCCTCCACTGCCCACACACTGGCCCTTCTGCAGTTTCTTGACCTCTCTGATCATGTTCTCACCTCAGTGCCTTTGCATTTGCTGTAGTTTCTACCTGGAACACTCTCTCCCCACGGTTGGCCCTGGCTCTCCTCCCTAACTTGTTCAGGGGTCTGTGTTTCCTGTCCCCCCAACCACCCTCACCTACTTTACTCACCTCCAGAGCACTCAGGGCCACCTGCCTGCCATTCCATCAGTCTTTCTGCACCCTAGGATGTAGTTAGCCCAAAACAAACCTCTGAAAATATAATTATGTTTGAAATTAGTGGTCTCAGATTACTTCAATCGTAAGGAAGCAAAATTGTAGTGTTGCTGCAATTAAAATGCTAACGAACGCAAAAGGAAGTAAACTGAATAATAAAGACCAAAGAAAGTAAAGGAAATAATGCAAACGGACAAAATTGTCACAATTTAATCTAGCAAGCCAGGAATACTCAGAGAGGAGATGTCAAATGAGGAGAAGATGACAGTGTTGTGGCACTGGCACTCGGCTGCTTCTGGAGACCTCGAAATCCAAATTGCTCCCGGACATGTGAGAAATCAACTCCCCCTCGGGAGGGAGGAAAGTCAAAGTCATGTTGCCAAGAGGCAGCGCACAGCAGGCTGGGAGGGCTTTGTGGCTGTGCTTTGTAATCTAAAACATCATCCTTTTCCCATTGATTTTTGGTGCCGCTTTTTTTCCTCCTTAAACTTTGTTTTAACGGATCTCAAAGTTCTGCAACAGATTTTTGGTCGTTTCCATTAACAAGTGTTGATTTTAAAAACTAATAACGTAAAACTGCCACACACACACACACACAGAAACAAATGGTCCACAAAACATTGTCCCTTCCTTCTGGAGGTTTTACCATGCATTCTTGTCATTAACCAGTCTTTTACTATTAAACTCAAATGGTCAATCCAGACAAATAGTTCTGAGACCATTCTTCCACCCCTGATTAAGATGATGGGGGTGGCAAATATTAGGGATAATATTCATTTAGCTTTTTGAGCCTTCCGGACAGACTTGGTGACCTTGCCAGCTCCAGCAGCCTTCTTGTTAGCTGCTTTCATGACAGCCATAGTAACTGCCTGTCTCATGTCAGTAACAGCAAAGTGACCCAGAGGAGGACTGTCAGAGAAACTCTCAACACACATGGGCTTGCCAGCAATCATATCAATGATGGCAGCATCACTAGATTTCAAGAATTTGGGGCCATCTTCCAGTTTCTTCCCAGAACAGCAATCAATCTTCTCCTTCAGCTCAGCAAACTTACAAGGATATGAGCTGTGTGACAATCCCTCACAGGCACGTATTCAGCACTGATTTGGCCTGGATGATTCAGGGTAGTTACTTGAACCGTGAAGCCAGCTGCTTCCATGGGTGGGTCATTTTTGCTGTCATCAGCCACATTGTCATGATAAACATCTTTGACAGACACGATCTTGACATTGAAGCCCACATCGTCTCCAGGAAGAGCTTCTCTCAAAGCTTTATGATTCATTTCAACAGACTTAACTTCAATTGTAACGTTGACTGGAGCAAAGGTGGATTTGAGAACACCAGTCTTTACTCATCCCATAGGGACAGTACCAATATCATCAATTTTGCAGATGACCTGGAGGGGCAGACAAAAGGGCTGGTCAGTTGGACGAGCTGGTGGCAGGATACAATCCAGAGCTTTAAGCAGCATGATTCCACTGGCATTACTATCTTTATGGGTGAATTTCCATCCCTTGAACCAAGGCATGTTAGCACTTGGCTCCAGTATGTTGTCACCATTCCAACCGAAATTGGCACAGATGCTACTGTGTCGGGGTTGTAGCCAATTTTTTTAATGTGGGTGCTGACTTCCTTAATGATTTCCTCGTATCTCTTCTGGCTGTAGGAATCCATTTTGTTAACACCAACGATTAGTTATTTCACACCCAGTGTATAAGCCAAAAAGGCACGCTCATGGGTCTGCCCATTCTTAGAGATAGCTGCTTCAAATTCACTGACACCAGCACCAACAATCAGGACAGCACAGTCAGCTTGAGACATGCCTGTGATGATGTTTTTGATAAAGTCTCTGTGTCCTGTGGTATCAATGTTGGTCATTTAATACTTGCCAGTCTCAAATTTCCACAGGGAGATGTCAATGGTGATACCACACTCATATTAACCTTTCAGTTTATCCAAGACCCAGGCATCCCTTCAGGATCCCTTCCCCAACTCAGGAGCCTCCTTCTCACGTTTTTTAATGGTTCATTTGTTGATCCCACCGCATTTGTAGATCAAATGGCCAGCAGTGGTAGACTTGTTCAAATCTGCATGTCCAATGACAACAATGTTGATTTGAGTCTTTTCCTTTCCCATTTTGGCTTAGATTCAGCAGTGGTTTTCACAACACCCATGTTCTGGTGGCAAACGTTGTGAGAAAGTGGTACCATCTTTATCATATATCAAGTCCCTATATGTGCATGTGTCTTTGTTTGGCTTTGAATAAACTTTTTATTTTGGCGTAATTCTAGGTTTACAGAAAAGTTGAAGAGAGAGGGATTCTGTACATCTTCATCTAGTTTCATCTAATGGCCATATTTTTCCTGCTTATATGGTGCATTAGTAAGAAATAAATTGGAAATCAGCATTGGTACGTTGATATTAACTAAACTCCAGACTTTATTTCTATTTCACCAGCTTTTCTCCTAGGTCCTTGCTCTGTTCCAGGATCCAGTTCAGGGGATCACAGGGCATTTAGTTGTCATGTTTCCCTGTCTCATCTGGACTGTGACAGTTTCTCAGTTTTCCCTTGTTTTTCATAACCTTGACAGTTTTAAAGAGCACAAGTGACGTATTTCGCAGACAGTCCCTCAACCTACACTTGTCTGATGTCTTTCACATGATTGGGCTGGAGTTATGAGTCTGAGGAAGGATACTGTAAAGGCGAAATGCACTTCTCATCATAGCATGTCAAGGGCACGCCATAGCAACAGAGCTTATCATTGGTGGTGATAACCTTGATCATGTGGTTAAAATAGTTTTTGCTGTGTTTCTCTGCTATAAAGTTACCATTTTTCCTTTTTCATACTCTAATCTTTGGAAGCTCATCACTAAGTGTACACAGGGGAAGGAGGTGGGTGTGTATGAATTAAGCTCCACCTCTCGGATCAGGAAGTATCTACATATATTATTTGGATTACTTCTGTAAGGAAGATTTGTAAGGAATCTTACTTTGTAAGGAAGATCTTCTCACCCATTTGTTTATTTATGCAGTCATCTTTTATATTTGCATAGATTTATATATATTTATTTTATACATTAGATTATAGTCCAATACTATGTTAATTATTTTGTCACTCAAATTGTTCCATTGGGAATTATTTCAGGTTGGTTCCTGTGTCCCTTTGATATATCCCTTATATATATATTTTAAGCATTTCTTACTTTTTGGTGCTGCTGGATGCTCTGGGCTCATTTTATCTAGGGCCCTGACCCAGCCCTAGAATCAGTCATTTCTCCGAGGAGCCCTGGTTTCTTTTATTTGGTAATGGTGTTAGAAACCAAGATCTGGGCACCAGAGGTGCTCATTGCTCCTGGAGTGCCACTGCTTCTAGGGCCCACCAGTGAACAGAGCTGGGAAATATATGCATCTGTACAAACCCAGGTAGAGTTCATATCTATACTTATTTCTGTATCTATCCATCTCTATTTCTATTGAGCTAAATATGAGATTATATCAATGTCTCCAACTCTAATCCAGTTCCACAGGGTTCATTCTAGTCTTACCCTATTTTTTTTTTTGGCTGGGGAAGATTTGCCCTGAGCTAACCTCCGTTGCCAATCTCTTTTTTTTTTTCATGTGAGGCACCACCACAGCATGGCCACTGACAGATGAGCGGTGTGGTTCCATGCCCAGAAACCGAACCTGAGCCACTGAAGTGGAGTAGACCAAACTTAACCACTAGGCCATAAGGGCTGGCCCTAGCCTTACCTTCTTATGTGTAACTTCCTACTCCAACAATGAGTAACCTGGCCCCCATCATCTCCCCTCCATTAACTTATTTGTTCCACTCCAGGATACATAGAAAGCAGTTTCAGGGTTTTTAACCCATGTCTCTATGACATCGGTCTGTTTTGGGGTCTGTATTCTGTTCCACTAGATTATTTGTCTATTCTTTTATCACTACTATTCTAATTTGATTGTTATAACTTTGAGACATGTCTTCACGCAGTATAAGGAAAACTCATTTTATTCTTTTTGACTTAGGCATTCATGGACCTTTTTATTGCCATAATTTATCATGATTTTTGAGTTTCTTAATTTTCATTGGAGTGGCAATGGTTTTATAACTTAATTTAGGAAGAGTTACCAAATTTACAATGTGAAGACGTTCGTTCTTCCATGAACATAGATGTCTATTTAGTCAGATCTTTTACAATTTGCTCCTCACAGGTGATGCACAGTCTTTTTTAGTTTGATTTTGAGATATTTACAGGGTTTTTTTTTTCCTTTGTGAATGGTGTCTTGTTTTCTATTATATTTTTAAATTAGCTATTGCTACTATTGAGATAATGATACTGATTTTAGTAACTTGATCTTATATCTGACAATTTTGCTAAACTCTTATTTAGTTTATATTTATGTCACATTTTCTAAGCAGATGACAGTTTTACCTCTTCTACTTCTTTTATATCTTATTTCTTTGTCTTACCTTATCTCATTAACCTGAATCTCTGGTAATAGATAATAGCATAGATAGTGGGCATCCTTGTCTTTCCTAATGTTCCTGGTCATAATTTATGTGCATCTAAAAAGTTTTTCCATTATCCATGATGGTTGCTGCAGGTTTTGGTACATATAGTCCTTATCAAGTTAAGGAAATTCCTTCTATTGCTAATTTTGTGTGAATGTATAAATCATAAATAGATATTTTTATTCAAATGCCACTTTTCATCTGTTGGGGTAATAATTGATTTTTTCCTTTAGTCCATTAATGTGGTGAAAAATGTAGAAATGATATTAAACCATCCTTGTATTTCATGGGTTTTTTTAAGTGCAGTGTGGATTTGGTTAGCTAATATTTTATTTACACACTTCTATGTCCATAAGTGAAATAAGCCCATCATTTTCTTACTTTGTATTATCCTTAGCTGGTTTTGTATTTAAAGTTACACTAGTCTCATAAAAGATGTTGAGATGCTTTCCTTCTTTTCTGTTTTATGGAGCAAACTGAATAAGGTAAAGATTATCTATTTCTCAAAAGAATGCTAGAACTGACCTGAAAAATCAGCTATTCTTTGGGAAAGGTTTGATGATCATATCATTTTATTCAGTGATTGTTGGTCTATTCAAATTTTCCAGTGCCTTTTGTGCCAATTTTGGGATATTTACCCTTTTCCAGAAATTTGTTCATTTCTTTTAGTTTGGAAAGTTTTTGTGAATAGTTATTTATAATATTCTTTACTATTTAAAATCTATGTTTGTGTACTGATTTCCCCCTTTGCTTCTATATTTTGTTTTTTAATGTATCTTTTCTTTTTATCCTCCCCGTTAATCTTGCCACAGATTTGTTTATTTAATTTAAAAAAGAAAAACAATCAGCTTTTGGATTGTGAATATCTTCACTGTTTTTTCATTCTCTCTGTAATTGATCTCTGTCCTTATCTCTGCTTTCTTTCTTTCATATTTCTTTGGGTTGGTTCTATTGTACTTTTTCCAAGTTTTTGATTTGAACATAAATTATTAGCTCATTTGTTTTCAACCTTTCTTGTTTTCTGATAAATTAATTTTAAGCTATAAATTTTCCTCTAAGCACTGTGTCCCACGGACTTTGCTCTATAAAGTGTTCTTTTTGTTGCATTCCAAGTCTTTCATAATTTCCCTTTTGCTTTCCAAGGATTACTTGGTAAAAGTTATTCTTCCCCTCCCAGGCTTAGGGGATTTTAAAAAACCTATCCTCTTATTATCTGGGTCTAATTTTATTGCTTTATGGTCAGAGAACATGGTCTGTATGATGCTGAGTTTTTGGAATTACTGGGGCCTCCTTTGTGACCTAGAACGTGGTCAATTTTTATGACTGCTCCATGTTATTTAAAAAGACCACGTGTTCTCTGTAGGTATAATGCTTTCTTACTGTCTATTAATTTGAATATATTGTTATTCAGTTTTTCTGTATTTTCTCATATTTACGTCTAGTGATTAAGATGGTAGACCAGACTCCACAACACCTTTGAAATTTGTCATCTGATATTTTAGTCTATAAATTGGGTATGGATTTTGCTACATTTTGTTGTTTAAAGACTAGGGCCATCAACTCAATAACCTCGTATTTCTGAGTAGTCCAATCTGAGATCATGGTCATAAACATAATACATATTTATGGAGGATATGGCTCTTGTAGGCATTGTCCTAGCAGGATCAGTGCATATTTCTCAAATGGAGGTGAAAGCATATTTTTTAAAAATTGAAGCATGCCCCCTAATTATAAAATATAACATATGGGATAATGGCTGGAATTCACAGACAGATTTATGCACAATATTCAGAAGCTCCTCTTCTCCTGGTCCATGATCTGCCTGTTCCCACCACCCCCACCCTGGACACCCCCTCCCCCGGCCCATATTCAATGCCACAGTGACTAAAACACATCTACTAGAAATTCATTTGAGGGGTTGTGACCTCCCAGTGTCCTGTTTGAAAGTATAAAAACATTCATGAGTTGGCTGCAAATTGTTATTATTCTCCAACAGCTTATGGGGAATTTATCCAATTTCTTCATTTTCTGATGGCTAGCTAAAAAGGCTTTTGTGAAGGAACAGGTTATGGAGGAAGGGTGGACTTAGCATAGGGAGGGAGGTAAGAAAAGGAATAATTCTGGAAAAGGTATTTTCCAGGAAGATGAGTTTCGGGAAAGCTGTAGCAGTTGGGGGTTTGGGAAGATGGGGGCAGCAAGAAGGTGCCATGTATGCGTGTGTGCGGAGGTGGGCGAGCAGGAATTTAAGACAAATTTTATCTATGTTGTGACTTTTATCAAGACTGGTTTCACACTTATAACTCGTTTATTCCATATTGGACGAGAGGGGAACATTTTCTACTCTTCTTTAGTTTTGTCTCACAGGAGAAAAAAAGCAAATTTGATGCCTCTCTTTTCTTCTCTGCTTTATTATCACCTCAGTAAGAAGCCCACAACCATCTAACCTGGATGATACTAATATGCTATGTCTGTTGATCATTCATTTGGTAAATATCACATGGCCTCATAACGTCTCATATCATCTCGGGTTCTTGGTTAAATTCTTTACTGCTATTGACCTTATTAGGTGTGCCATCTTCTCAATGATACTCAAACCCCTGGGGGTAGGTATACTGTATTATATTTTTTGGAATCTATTATGGTTGGTTGTATAATGCAACACCATAGCAGATATTGGTGGATGCTGGTGTTTTGTTGACTTGAACTGAGAAGAAGCTGTAGGTTTATCTATCTTTTCTAGCCTATGAATACAGCGTCCTTCACTAGAGTTCATGGCATCCGTCTTTGAAAAAATACTTCATTCTTCTCACTGCTAAACAAGCAGATAATGGAACTTTCTTGATCTCAGTAAATGCCACACTAAAACATTCATCATTAAAGAGATTCAAACTTGTGTCAGAACAGAGAAAGGAATTCCATACCTCTCCCTCTATAAGTGATTGCATCAATGAGCTTTCTTCCAGATGAAATAATGCAGAGTAAACTGTCAAGACAACTTCATCTTGTGTACAGCAACGTACATTTCTCCCATTGTGAGAGTCCGTGGTAACATGTTTTAATATGAACTTGATATGGGCTCTGATTGAGCTTCTCCTTTTACCCCTTTCCAGAGCTTGAATTTAAACTTATAAGATTGAAATGGGAATGAATAAATACACGCACATAACAGGTGTGAATAAGAAGTGTGCCCACTGGAGATGAACTGGTTGGCTATTAGAGATTGGACACTTCCCTTGGTTAGTTTACCACAGCCTGGGGCCAGTTCATAAGCTTGTAGCCTCAAAAATATTTATCCTGAGGCTTTTTGACAGCATTCCAAGGGTCAACCTGCCTTTTAGGACAGATTGACATTAACCAAGCTCAAGATTCAAGTCTATGCGTTCATTTAGATAGATATTTATTTATTCAACAAATATTTATCAAGCACTGCAATGTGCCAAGCCCTGTTCTAGGCAGTGAGAATGGGGCACTTAACTCTGGTTTGCGCCATTGTGGAGTGCACATTTTAGTAAAGGAGTTTGACAAACAAATGAATGTTTACTATCACCAACAGGTGATAAAGGCAATAAAGGAAAATAGAGGGTAAGAAGATAGGGAGTGAGGGATGGACAGGAAGAGCCCACATGAATTGAGAGTATGAGCCACATGAGGTCTGGGCAGAGTTTTAGAGGGAGAGAACAGAAAGTGCAAAGGCCCCGAAGTGGATACCAGCTTAGAATGGCCCAGGAACAGTGATGCTTATCGTCAATAGACCAGAATGTTCTTGGAGGCAAATAAGGTCTTTTCTCTCCAAGCAGGCCTTTTATGTAGAAAGCCATGTCACTATCCAGAAGTTGGTTGGTGAGCCTGGTATCTGAACAAGTGGAGTTAGTGACCTGGCATCAGTGATTCATGGCATCCGGGTGACCTAGTCTGAAGCATCCATCTGTACTTCTGAGCCATACCTCATCCGGTATGTCTCTGGCTAAGGCTGGGATGGACACTGACAACTTCTGTTTCTTTGTTCCTATTTGGGTTATGATACAGTAAATGAGTGGCTCCACCACTTATTAGGTAAGTAATGCTGGCAAATTCTCTCACCCTCTCTCAGTTTTCGTAAAGAGAGATGATAATTTGCCCAAGGTCACACGGCAGAAATGGTTTTGCTACCTCTCCCTGCTGCCTCTTTGATCAGGTCCGCCCTGGCAGAAAACAAAGTTGGCGGTTGGCAATTAAACACAGAAGAGCACTAGCATGGACAATTAGTCAGAATTAAGTCTCTGTCTTGACTATTCAGAGTATTGCCCTTTACAGCCTGAATTTTGCACATATCCCTGTCTTTTAATACTGCTCCATCAGCTCACATGTGCTGGGGTGACCCTCTCTGTCTGACCTGCCTACAACACAGGCATTTCCACAGGCTCAATAGTTGTGCCAGGCCAGAGGCTCAGACTCAACACCACGAGCCTTTTCTACTAGGCTCTGAAACCCCAACAGGCCATAAAACACTACGGCCTCAGATGCTCACTACACATCCTTTTACAGAACACGAGACAGTATTTCCTCAGACCAGAGGACAACCTGATAGAGAATTCCAGGAATCACCAAATTACCCATCTAATGAGCTGGTTCATGATTTATTTGAACACATAACCAAGTATTGATGATGTCGTATTTAAAAATGCACTAGCCTGGTTTTACTCATTCATTTATACCTCCATTTTATTTGAGAGCATTTAATCAGACTCTCAAGTCAATTAATGACATCTTACAAAAACACACAGTACTTTTTTCCCGTCCAAGCAGTTTTTCATACATTGCATCATTTTCTCAGCTCAGGACAAGCCCCAAGGATTAGGTAGGGCTGGCTTTGCTGTCTCCATTTTAATGTCGGGAACTTAGGTGTGGAGGCGGATGCGTTATCCACGAAGGGTTTTCACAGACGTTACTTCACTTGATCCTCTCCTCCCACCCTGCATGGCCGAAAGGAGGTCAGTCTGGGGCGACATCGCACCAGACAAGCTGGCCTGGTTCGGCTGTGAGACGAGCTAAGGGTCAGGGTTAGCGGCACCCGCACGACCCTCTGCCCGGGTGCCCCAGCGAGGACCGCCCCGCATCCGCCCGCCTGGTATTTCGCCAGGGGCATCCACCCTCCCAGCCAGCCCGCGGGGCCTCGAATAGGCAAAGCATCGGATGCCGCTGCATGTCAAGCAAGTTCAAGAGGCGCCACTGGGGCGCCCTCAGGTCCAGACCTGATCTGATTGTGCTGCTACGACGCCCCGGGGATTGCGCCCTCCGGGAGCGGAGGATCTGGGCGTTCTTCCTGCCAAAGCCCCTCGAGAGGGCCGCCAGGGGCAGCAGGCGCGCCCCGATGGGCCTCTCCCCGCCGCGGCTGGGCGGAGGTGTCACAGACTGTCGGCCGGGACCGCCGCACCAACCGGGAACTCCTGACCCCACGCCCCCGCAGCCTCACCGGGGCCTCCCCGCCAGACCGCCCTTTCCACAGGCCCCGCCCCTTCCGCCCGTCCCGCCCCCCGCGGGCCCGCCCCATCCGCCGGCTCCCTACCGAGGCCCCGCCTCTTCCGCCCGCCCCGCCTCTTCCAGCACGCGTGTGGGCTCGACCCGCCCGGGTGCTCTCCACGCCTGTCGTCTTGCCTGGTCCCCGGGTGTGTGGATCCTGGCGCGCTCCCACCCTCTCGGCCATGGGGGTCCCCAAGAGGAAGGCCCCGGGCGGCCAGGACGGAACGGCTTCCCCCGCGGGCGCAGCCAAGCGGGTCCGCACCGAAGAGCTCACGGGCGTGCGCTTCAAGGCCCAGCTGAGGGACCCGCAGGGCGCGGGGCCGGGTGAGTGCGGGGCGGACCCGGGCGGGAGCACGTGCGTGCGAGGCGCCTCCCGGCCTCGGTCAGGGTGGGCGTCCGTGTGCCAGACACAACCCTCCTTTCTGCAGCTTTTCGGTCACCGAGGGTCGGAGCCTCACCTCCGGATTTGCAGAGGGGAAACCGAGGCCCGGGTGATCGGGCGTCCAGGGGGCCTGGGTGGGACTGTGCGCTGCTCTTCGTGTCCTGGGCTGGCTGTCAGCGACGGCAAGAGGGCGCGACCTGCCTGGTTGTGACAGTTCTCTGCGATTGCGCGCCTCCCTCGCCCAGGCAGCATCCCTTAGCTAGCTCTGAAACCTGGGTATTGCAATTGACAGGAAAGTGAATAAATGTACTACTCGTTCGCACGACGAATGTTTATCGAGTCCCGAGTGTGTCAGCTCGGGCTGTGCAGTGAGACAGTTTGCTGCTACTGTGGCTGTCGGCACTATTTTCAATAGCTTTGATCCAGCCACACTCACTAGCCTGATAACGTGTGACAAGCTGAAGCCACCACAAGGACCTGTCAGTTGACCAAGATTGGCCTAGGGACTGACTGATATGGAGCAGATTCTGTAATTTCACTTTTGAAAAGTGTGGCCACCCTTCCCAACTCCTCATAGTCCTTTAGAAAGTATGTAGGTTATCAGGAAAAAACACAACAGAATGTCACGAGGAAAGTGACAGTGTTTCTCCCAGGTTAAAGAAATTAAGTTAATGCCCAGAAGAGCCTCAATTTCCAGTTTTTCTCCCACAGGTTTTGTTAGCAAGCTTTTGATACCTGCAACTGCTAGTCAGTGTTAGGAAGATGATACTAGCTTTAGCACAGAATTGTGCTTTTCATTCATTTATTCATTATTTACTAGGGGCTGTTATTTGCTAAGGTAGAGAGAAAATGGTGAGTAAAAATCAGACAAGGGCCGTGCCATTGCAGAGCTTACGAATAGTCAAGTGGGAAAGATCAACCAGCAAAGTCACACAAACCGTTCTAGGCTAAGTTCTCCAAAGAGAGGGAGAAACAGGGTGCCTGAGGGCCTGGGACCGAATTTGGGAGACCACAGAAGGCTCCCCCGGGAAGTGGCTTTTCAGCAGAGCTGGGGGAGGGGGACAGAAACCTTTCTGGCAGGAGAAAAAGCATGTTTAAATATTTAAAAGATTGTATGCATATTTCATGATTTGGCACCGAGAGCGCCATGACGTTCAGGTGCCGCATCATTTGAACAGGTTTCGTTGGGACACCCCTGGTTGACAGGCGATGGGTGCAGGTAAAGTAGTTCAGAGATGTGGCAAAGCTGAAGTCATTGGGTCAAAGCATGAATCCCTTCTGTGAGGCTGGATTTGTGCTTGACTCTGGTCTCTGTCTTGGATTCTCTCTCCCTTTTGGTGTATTCTCATAACTTCCTGTGATAGGTTCGCCTCCCTGGAAGGCAGGGGAGTGGAATTGATGGATATTAGGGGGTTTTGTTTGCAGCCAGGCATTAGGGAAGATTTTTGTTATTGTTCTTTTGTTTTGTTTTCCAGGTTTATTGAGATATTATTGCCATATAATGTATGTAATTTTAAGGTGTACAGTGTAATGATTTGATATATGTATATATTCTGAAATGATTACCGCAATAAGGTTAGTTAACGTCTCCATTTCCTTACTTAATTACCTTTTATTTGTGGTGATAACATTTAAGATCTACTCTCGTAATAACTTTCAAGTATATAATACAGTACTGTTAAACTATAGTCACTAGGTTGTACATTAGATCCCCAGAACTTACTCATCTTATAACTGGAAGTTTGTACCCTTTGACCAACATCTCCTTGTTTCCCCCAGCCCCACCCCCTGGCACCCTCCATTCTGCTCTCTGTTTCTATGAGTTCGGCTTTTTTAGATTACACATATAAGTGAGATCATACAAGATGTGGCTTTCTCTGACTTATTTCACTTCTTGCCCTTGAGGTCCACACATATTGTCACAAAAGGCAGGGCTTCCTTTTTTTAAGGCTGAATACTATGCCATTATATATATATATATACACACACAATAATATTACACATATAATACAAAATACAATACTGTTTATAGATATACCATATTTTCTTTATCTGTTCTCTGATTATACCCCCTTCACTTGTGGGGAGGGAGGGGAGACAAGTGCAGATTGCTAAAGACCCAGAGGGTGCTCAGGGGTGGATCAGTGTCAGCCTCAGGGACGGTCCATGGATCAGGAAGGGTTCTGCTCCAAACCAGTTGTTTTGAAAGCTGTTGCCCATGACTTAACTGGCGATAGAGAAAAGGCCGTGTCCTCACTCTTGATCTCACTGTCTCCACATTGCTCCTGTGTTCTCCATCTCAGCAAGTGGCAGTTCCAGTCGCTTGGATGTTCCCGCCAGAAATCTCCCTCTGTCACAGTATTGGCTGCGATTGTTTCTAAGGAGACTGTCCTTGTTAACGTTTGAACATAACTCTTTTTCAGCCTTGGAAGCATTTGTCTCTGCTGCCAAGAAGCTACCACGAGAAGATGTATATGACGTTGTGGAAGGGTACATAAAGATTTCTGTTGAGTGTGCGGAGATTTTCCAGCTCCTGAGTGGGGAGAAGCGACCTGAAAGTGAAGTATGTTATTCCTTACCTGGCCTGAAGAACGGAATAAAGCCTTAATGCTACTATTGTGTTAAGCTCGATGAAGAGAAATGTGATGTAAATTTCCAAGACTTTACCAGCTTTCCACAGAAAATGATGCTTTGTCCTTGTGCTGTAGGAATGCATTCATTTTTGCATCATGACCTTTGAAAGCATTTTAGTAGGAAGCGCTAACTTCTTATTGGTGAATAATACCAGAAGAAAGGATCATAGATCTTAATCTGAATGCACTTGGTTTGGATATGGTTTGATTTAACAAGAGAGAAATAGGTGAAACCTGTGTGTCATAGTTTCAGACATTTATTGAGTTGACTGTTGTTTTCTGGTTCCAAAGGATTCAAAATTTGGGATGTTTATGAACCTGTTGAAATCTCAGTGTTATTGCCGTAGCGCTGTACACCTGAATATCCTCAAGACAGTGAGACCCAATCATTAGTAGAAATTTCTCTTCATCTCATTTTGTGTAATTGTAAGCAAGCTACAGTCTATTGACTCTGAGAGCAAGACTAATTCCAGAGCCTGGGGCCTGGCGAGGCATCCTGCTAAGCTGTCACCTTCCTGCCTTTGGCCCAGGATCTGGGTAGGCCTAATTCTGCAAGTCGAAGGTTTTATACTTGTAAGTGACTGTGGCTAAGACAAGAGCAGCATGTATGTAGAGGAGGAAAAGAGATAAGATGATTCATAAGTGTTTCCATTCTGTCTTTGCAGATGCTATTAATATTTCAAGCTTTTGAGGCCATACTATTGCGGACAGCAGGCGATCTTTCCCATTTTCATGTTGTGGGTACCAACATCGTGAAAAAGCTGATGAATAACCACATGAAGCTCATCTGCGAGTCCCTCTACGCCTCGGGCTACAGGTCAGTTGCCCGCCTTTATGTGGCAGGACTAGCCTTGGGTTTGGTCTGTGTGCGGCTTTCCACGAGGGCATCTGACCTTTCCTCCACTCATAGAGTAGAGCTGAGCCATTTCCGAGGCCATCGTGATGTGGCTCTGCCCTTCCTTCCTCTGTTGACCAGCCTCTCACTGTTGCTGACTCCTCTCCTACCCTGTGTCCCTCTCACTCTGCCCTGGTGCTCTCCTTGCTGTCCTGGGGACACTCCAGACATCTCTTTTACATTGCCCGTCCTTCCCCAATGGCTCTTTTCTGAGACTGTCACAGGCTCCCTCCCTCTCTGCCTTCAGGGCTTTGCAGAGTGCCGTCTCAGGGAGACCTTCTTCGACCATCCTACGTCCACTGTCACTTTCTGTCCCTTTAGCCTGTAGGGAAAAATGTCTGTTTGTTTATCTATTTGTACAGCTATACATCTGACATAATATTCTGTATTAATCTCTTGACTGTCTGTCACCCTCCACTAGAATGCAAGGTGCATGTGGACGGGGCCTTGACTGTCCTGCAGGATGCTGTCTTCCCAGCCCGTGGAACAGTGCCTAGTATGTAGTAGGCACTCAGTAAACCACGTATCCTGGGTAACTGCAGGATGGAAAGGCAGCCAAGAGCTCGTTTTTGGAGATGCCTCCTACAAAGACATCTTCCTCTGTGCCCTGCAAAAGCAGGGATGAGCTGCGGTCTCCTAGTTACATGACCATTTATGGGAGAGAGAAATTTCCATCTTCTTTGTATCTTGCGTTTTGTATCCTCTCTGATTCAGTATTTTAGCCTCATTTGAAGTTTTTATTATGATTCTTTTTTTTAAAAAGGAGCATGTTTGTATGTCTCCTGTCTTTTTCTGGTTTGGGGATAGCACACCTCAGCCAGGTGTGCATTTGGCTTCCTGGGGAGATGGCTTTGTGCTCTATTCTTCCTGATATGCCTGATTTCCTCCTTGTCCCCATGCAGGATGGCTCGAGCCTGCCTGAACCTGATGGCTGCCATGGTGACCCAGGGTCCTGAGGCCGCCAGGGACGTCTGCAGCCATTTTGATTTGAATAAAAAGACCTTGTACACCTTGGTGACCAAGAGGGATTCAAAGGTGAGGAGCCCTAAGCATCTCCTACCTCATGGGTGTTCCTTCCCTTTGGGGGGCAGTAGGGTTTGTTTTCCCTCCTCTCCGGCCTTGGTCCTCAGGTAGGTGGAGTAGGAGCCCTGTACAGAGAAGCATCTGCCTTGGAGCCTGTGAGGAAGGAAGGCCTCCTGGCTGGCAGTGGGGGCCCAGTCACCTGGGAGAGCCTGAATGACAGGGATGTCTCAGGACAGCTTCTCCGGGGCCTCAGCATCACAGTGCCTTCCTGGCCTGTGAGGATGACTTAGCTTTTGAGTGTCTTTGCTGAGTAAATGAAATCATCTCCATTCGCCGTGTGGCGTGGACCTTGAGGAGAGTCCCAGTGCCCCTGTTCTTATTCTGTCCACTTTGGAGAAAGCCCAGAGGACTTCTATGGCTTTTTAATAGGTGACTTATGCCTCCCAATTATAGCTCTTGTAATGAGTAGGGGCTGCATTATGCCAAGGAGAATGGACGTGTGATTGGTTGGTTTTTAAAAGAGCTGTAAAGAAAGTTCCTTGGTGGCTCTACAAGTTTCACTTAAGTTTGGAAAGGTTTTTGAGGCGAAAGCACAGGTTTGAGGACTTGTAAGCTGGAGAGGGGACGTTCTCCCAAAGCGCATGCCAGTGCAGGTTGGCAAAGCTCTTCCTTCCGTTTGCCAGATCAGCTCTCCCTGCTGGCGTTCCAGTGCCGTGAACAGCTGTGCCTCAGTTCCCCACGCCCTGTTCCTGAGCGCGCAACAGACTGACAGAGAGCAACCCCGTCTGTCGAGGGGGAGAACCACATTAGAATAATGCACTTCTGCACCCATGTGTCACCTTGTTCTCTGACTCTTCCTGGGAATTGAGAGTTTCTGCATTGTGGGTAATGAACTGAAGCGTTGATCATAGTAACACTGGGTAACTCTTATGGCTCTTTGAGGCTGGCCTAGTATTGAGGGTTTTCTTGGAGTTACAAATAAGGTGTTCTCTGAGGAAAAACATTCCAGGACTTAATGTCTCGTGGATGCTATCCTTTATTAATGTGTCAGCAAATTCTGTTCAATGAGTTATGGCTCCTGACATGTAAATGCATTTCTGATAAAAAGAATTTGTGTGCTCTTTGCACACTAGGGAGATATCATGCTTCTTTGGTCTTCCCTGGCAGTCAGCCTGGCAGTAATTACTCATCAGATTCCCTGCCCCTTCCCACCCCATCTCTTTGGACCTCAACCAGCCCAGCCATCTAAGTAAAACATACGTCGCTACCCAGGCCACCTACCAAGACACACGCGCTGGCAAAGCCCAACCAGGGCCTGCTTGCCACAACCCCAGCGGCAAGGCTGCATATGCGCCACTGCATCTCAGGGTCTTTGCAGGTGGTTTTGCGTCTCCCGAATCTGTGAAATGGGAGTTATTGTCAAGATGAAAGTCTCTTACTTTCTTTTTTGTAATCTTTTATATCAAGTATCCTAAATACTTTGTATGGTGTAGGAATGGTTTCCAGACATTAAAAAAATTTTGTTCTAAAATACAGGAAATGTCAGGGACATTAAAAAATAGAGAGCAGCACAATGAATCCTCATGTGCTTGTCATCCAGCTTCAGACACTGTCACCTGTCCCACCTTTTTGGTTTGTTTTGGGGCAGTCTGTTACAGCAAATCCCACACATGAATCATGTTTCACCCTAAATATTTCAGTGTGTGTCTCTCACAGAAAATGACCTTTTAAAAAACAAAACCGCAGTACATTATTGCACCTAACACCATTAATAATTTCTCAGTATCATCTAATGCTCAATTTGGTCTCAATTTTTCCCGACTGTCTCAAAAATGTCTTTATACTTTGTGGTTCAAATCAGATCCAGACAAGGGCCACATGTTGTGTTTGGTTGATATGATTCTTAAATCTCCTCGAATCTTTGAACCTTTTTTTTTTCATGCCATTTAGGTTTTGAAGAAGCTGATAGATAAGTTTTTTAATGAATGTGTTTTAACATTTTGGGGGGAATTATTAAAGTCTTGTGAAGAGAGAGGATTGTGGATATATTCACCCAGCCAAAGAAAGCATTGTTAAAATCCTGTGCCAAGGGTCAGTTTTACCAAATATGTTTTGGTCTATTTTAGACAGTGTTTTGCAGAACGAGCCATAAAGAGTTCAGGACGCTTCCTTCCTGGGATAATAACCCTGTGCAGTCACAGGGTAGGAATGAGGGGCAGGCATGTGGGCCTCTTGCCTTTGATGGAGTGTGCTGGAGACGGAGGGTGGGCCAGGCAGGTGGACGAGCAGGGGGCATGGTGCCAGCTGCCTGCAGTGGGGCAGACACTGTGTCTTGGGGCTCTTGTTCCTCCACAATGTTAGGGATCTGAAAATTGAGGTTGTCTGGGATACCAGGAGGTGAGAACTAAATTCTGTTTCAATGTGAAAATCATTGCTGGAGGGACCCTTGAGAGGATCTAGTCCAACTCTGCTGTGTACAAGCAGGATAGAACTAGAATGGCAGATAACTGGGACCAGCATTCCAGGGCCCCCAATACTGTTTCTTCAGGGCACCAAAAAAAACCCCCAAACCTGTGGAAGCTTTCCATCTAGCCAGGAAAAGATGAAACCTAATTTAGTTTTACTAGGCCAGCTTTAGCATTTTACCAGTGTCCTTTGGAAACGCAAGGTATGCATAGACCAGGATAACAAGTTAACTCTATTTAAATTAGGTGACTCATTGCTCTGAACAATGAGGCATCTAAATAGCTCGGGAGCAGTGGTTTCTTTAAGCTTCCTGAAGGCAGGGCCGATATCTTGTCATCCTTGCATCCTCTCTCAGCCTGTGAGTGTAGCACCTTGAATGTAATTGGTGTTTTACTCACATTGAGTTGATGACTGAAGGCACTGGAGTGCTACTGACACTCTAAGGAAATGCAGCTCATTTTCAAGACTTTGGTGATCAGTGTCCCTGGACCTCATATTGTGAAGGGGCCCACAGATGAGCCCCAGGACGGAGAGGACAGTTTGGAGCTCTTAGGGTGTTTGGAGTAAGCCAGCATTGGTGTAAGTGCTGCGGTGCCACGTGACATGGATGGAGACAGACTCAGTAAATACAGTGAATATGCAAGGCCTCCATCCTGGTGTCACGGGCGTGGGTCAGACGTCCTTTCTCTTCTCCAGAAGAAGCATATCCCCAACAGAACAAGGTGCGCTTAATTATGTACTCACATGGAAGCCTCAGTGGTGCGAGTATGGTCCTTGCCCCTTGAGGAAAAGTGAAATGAAAATGCTGTGGGAAGAAGGAACTTCCTGTAGTCAGATATAAAGTCGAGCACGATCAGTCTGTTTGTACAGTTACTTCTTATTATCCCAGTTCCAGTACTTACTCCCTTAGCAGTTATGTGACCTTGAGTGAGTATTTTAAAGCCTCAGTTTCCTCATCTGTACAATGGGTGTTGTGGGCATCTCCACCTCAGGTTGTTATAAGGAGTAAATGAGGTAACGTGCAGCATTTGACATAGGGTCTGGCACAGAGGAAGTGCTCAGTAAACATCATTGCTGTCATCATCATCATCATCATCATCACCATCACTACTGCCACCACTTCTGCTGCCATTACTAAGTGGAATGGAACCATCTGGAAGACAGAGACTCCTTACTCTTTTCAGGCATTTAGAGCCCTAATTCTCCGTGATGTTAACTCATTTCTTGGCAGCAAATTAAAGTCCTTTGGAATAACTGTGAAGTAGAGAAAAGTTTCTTTTAAGCTGTGCAGGATCTCAGCATACGTGCTAGTTCAGGTACAGCTGACAGGAGACCTGCATGGCCACATGCTGTGGTTCTTTGGGTATGAAACAGGGATGAGGAGACACAGGTTTGGCTTAAAGTTACTGGGAGGGAAGACCCATCAGATGGGTCTGGTGATGTCCCATGAAGTTCTGGTGCTGGTCCTGGCCTTCGGGCCCTCGTTGAAGATGGTCACTGTCCTGGGTCATGGCTGACGCCTGCACGACAGTGCAGATTGTCATCCTGGGAAGGCCACACTGGGTGTGTAGCATGACAGCGTCTGTGCTCTGGTGTTGGGTATAAATTTATGATAGCTAATAAAAACCAGACATCACCTCATTGGTGTCTCATCAAAGGCAGCCTGTCTTTCCATGATCTCTGGATTTTCAAAAATTTAGGTGGATTATTTCATTGGAAAGTGAGAGTGGATGATAGTTAGACAAGCTGAGCATCTTCTGCTCTATGCCAAAGTGGTCCGTAAACTAAAAAGGTTTATGTATTACAGTTGGGGAAGGGGAGACGCTGTGTCATACCCATACTTTTGTATTTAGAAAGAACTTGAAAGAGAAGGAAAAGTAGAGTAGAAGATTGAGGGAGAAAGAGCAAAGAAAAAACCCTTTGTTTCCGTAAAGAGATGACCATTGGCTTTAGACTTAGAGCCCTCTGGTGACACAGGCCCTGGAG
This sequence comes from Equus przewalskii, assembly GCF_037783145.1. Taxonomy (NCBI): domain Eukaryota; kingdom Metazoa; phylum Chordata; class Mammalia; order Perissodactyla; family Equidae; genus Equus; species Equus przewalskii. The sequence continues at coordinate 29,097,006 of NC_091857.1, read as the reverse complement.
ACCTTTGTGACCCAGGGACTTGAGGGGCGTGCATGCCTGCCGTGTTTCTGGTCCCTCGGGTGTATGTATGGATGCACGTGTGACACGTGGTCTCCTTTGTCCCCAGGGCGTGCATGACGTCCGCCTGGCCTACATCCAGTTCGCCCTCTCCTTTTTGATTGCGGGGGATGACAGCACCATAGTGCAAGTGCTGGAGTTGAAAGGTAGGTGTGCCTGTTTGTCTCATAGCAGAGCCTGCTTGTGATTGTTCTGAAAAATCTGCAGAGCATTTTCTCGGGGTTAAAGTCAGCAGCTGTCACAGCTGCCGTGTGCACTAGAACGCGGGCTGCTGGTGTGGGAAGCTTTGCTCAGGGCGGTTTCGCTCCCGCTGGTCAGCGTGGACAGAGGCATTCCTGTTCTGCTATCTGGAATGCTGAGCGATGTCCTAACAAAGGATAAATGCAAACTTCAGAGGCTCGTGCAAACAAAGGAGGCTTTATGGCCCCAGAACATACACTGATTCATAGCCCTGGCACCTGGCTCCCCTTAGTAATTGTGTGTAAAAAATAAAGTTTAATTACTTTGGTGGCTTTGCCTAGTGTTACCAGAATAGCAGTAATAGCCTCAGAGAATCCCAGCTGGACCACCTTTTGGTGACTGTCTCCCTAGAGCAAGGCTTGGCATTGGTTAATCTAGTAGGGCCACTTGCATTTTATTGAGAGACTCAGTAAGATGGTAAGTGGCGGCACCTGGACCACACTTAGCACATGGCAGTTGTTCAGTAAGAGTTGGTGGAATCGAGTCCTTCTGGAGGTGAGGAGCCGTCTTGTGTCCTGGCCAGAGCTCTGGGAGTTGTTGGAGGTCGACCAGCATGGTGCTGTGGCCCAGTGTGGTCGGATCTCCAGCCCTTCTTCCACCTCTCCTAGGGTGGGAGACCTGAACTCCTTCCAGAATGTGACCCCCTGGGGCCTTTTGAGAGCCGGGTGTGGGTGGTGGTCACCCTGAATGTTGTCCCAGGTTCAGGCAGGAGATGCTTTGTTTGCCTGATGTGATGGACAGGTCTTTTCCTGCACATTGCAGGGCTGGGGTTTCCTTAGAGTTCCCCCGGGTCATCTCAGCCATCTGGCCGTCTGTTAAACTGCATGACTTGGGGGGTTCATCTGCAGTGCTCGAGGAAGTGGGGTGTACTTCCTGTTTCTGCAGGGCAGTGTGGCGTATGCATCAAAACTTTGTACTTGTTTGATCCAGCAGTTCCATGTCTTGTCATTTATCTTAAGGAAATAATTAAGGGTGTTAGTAGAGGTTTTATTAGGGGACTTTTTTTTAATATTAGCTGAAAATCAGACTCCTCCTAACTATCCACCAACAAAGGATTGGGTGAGTAAATTGAGAACTAGTCCTAAGATGGAATGCATCTATCAGAAGTCGTGTAGAAATACACTTAGGAACATTAAAGTTTGTAACAATGTATATATGACATATGATTGGGTGTAAACTGAGTTATAAAACTGTAAAGTGTGGTCCCACGTTACTAAAAGTTAAATGTAACAGAGTATTGATACATCAGAAGGCTAACAGTCAGCTGGTAACCTAGATGTTAACAGTATTAACCTCTGGGTAGTGGCGTTATGGTTTATTTTAAATTTTTTCTTTTGGTTTGTCTGGTGCTTTCTGATTTTTCTTTTGTGAAGAATCATGAATTTGTGTTTGTAGAAGTTAGTGTGCCCATTGAGCACGTGTGGAGCAAGTGGAATTGGAATTGCTTGATGCTTCTGCCTGGGGCCACCAGCGCATTAGTGATGATAGGGCACATGCTGTGGTGGCTGATTCCCTGGGGATCCAAAAGTATGAAGAGAAAGCAAAAAGCAAACAGACGCCCTACATGCCACCACCAGTCAATAAAGCAAGACCGTCATTTTTTTTTTTTTAAAGATTTTATTTTTTCCTTTTTCTCCCCAAAGCCCCCTGGTACATAGTTGTATATTCTTAGTTGTGGGTCCTTCTAGTTGTGGCATGTGGGACGCTGCTTCAGCGTGGCTCGATGAGCAGTGCCATGTCCGCGCCCAGGATTCGAACTGACGAAACTCTGGGCCGCCTGCAGCGGAGCACGGGAACCCAACCACTTGGCCACGGGGCCGGCCCCGTGAGACCGTCATTTTTAATAGATCTCTGAGCAAGTCTGAGCAAAGAGAGAAATTTTGGAAAACCATAATCCTACCATACATTCTCTTCCAAACAATCACTATCAAATTAATTTTACTTAAGTTAATGTGAGAAAAGGAAAGTAAGACAACACTGAAGAACTACTGACGTCCTTAAAAAGTTCTGTCATTGTTCTACCTTTAGGTACTGATTTCCCGTGTCATGAAAGTGGTTATTCCTGTTGTGAGCTTGCGTAATTAAAACAGACAAAACTTTCAAAAGATAAAGTAAAAGGCACTGTTTGCTATACCATTTAAGTAATAATGTTCTCTTGTTTGTTCTCATCTTCCAAGTATTTTTGAGGTTAACGCTTTGAAACTTTTCCTTGCAGAATTTATTCCTTGCATTTTTAGCTCAGGCATAAAGGAAGATAGAATTTCCACCGTCAATATTTTGTTATCGACACTGGAGACAAAGGTATGCGTTTGGTCATTGGCGTTTCTGTCACTTGTTTTCTCCATTGTTTCCCGGGACTCTAGCTCTGTGATATCCTGGGTTATAGCTTGTTACGTAGGTTGAGTGGAGAGCTGTTTCTGAAACAGAAACTTGGTGGTGGTGAATGATCCTGAAGGCTGGAGAGTAGCGGGAGCAGCTGCCGGATCCCGGGCCAGGCTGCCGCCTCTCACGACAGGAGAAGAGCTGTTGCTCACTGCTTCACAGGGAGCCCTCAGAGTCATTGTGAGCCGTACATGACAACGCTTCTCCCTTACCCAGGGAGCAAATGTTGTTTTGTGTCATGCTGCGTATTATGCCTTTTACAGGCGTCTTCTAGAAATTTAAAAGCTTGCTGAAAGAGTCACTGTCTTTAGTACAGAACACCTTAAATGACCGATTAGAAAGACTCTGTGACCCTCCCAACATAAGCAGTTGTCAAAAGACTGTGAACTGCGGTCCATATAAAAATGACTAATTAGCGTTAAAATGCTTAACTTTCATAATGTTTAAAACAGTGGTTCTCGGCTGCGGGTGATTTTGCCCCCCGTGGGGCATTTGGCAATGTCTAGAGACATTTTTGGTGCCACACCTGAGGAGGTGCAACTCGCATGTGGTGAGTAGCACGCAGGACAGTCCCCCACAGCAGTTATTTGGCTCAAAATGTCAGTAGTATAGGGAATCAGGGTTGAGAAAGTCTGATTTAAAGCATGAAAATAATGAGGTAGAGGGTTTTTTGCCACCAAATTAGCATTGACTTTTTAAAACAAGGGGTCCGATGCTAGCAAAGATGCTTTGAACCAGGTGCTTTCCTGGAGGAAGTGTTACAACCCTCTGGAAGACCGCAGGTCTGGCACTGTCTCAAAGGTCTTAAAAACCTTTGTAGCCCCAGGGGTAGGAGGGGTTGCCTCAGAACCACCCAGGGAATGTATTGTATTTGAAATACGCGTTTTAGCTAGGTGTTTCAAATTCTCCGGGTAGGTTTGGGTGAGCTGAGAACCTGGGCCGCAATTTCAAGTCCACAGTCAGGGATGCGGTGAACACTTTGTACCAGGTTGCTAGTCGTGGCCAGAGTCTGGAAACAGCCTGATTGTACTCACCAGGGAATGGTAAACAAGTTATGACCACCCATGGGATAGAGTGATAGTCAGCCTTCCAAAGTGATGTTCCAAAGGAGTTTCTAATGATGTGGGAAAAGCTCATGCTACGTAAGTAAAAGCAGGCGCAAAACTCTATATAAATATAATCTTAAAGAGGCAAAAAAAGAAAAAACATGTGTATTTTGTGTGGGTAGGAGGAAGGCTGAAAAGAATAGTACCAAAATGCTGTGTCCTAGGATGGTTGGGATATTGGTGAATTTTTTTTAAGTTTTTCCCCTTTTTTGGCCAAATTTTCTGCCGTAAGCCTGCATTATTTTTTATAATGACAAAAAGCAATAAACACTAAACGTAAAATAATTTTTATTTTAAAAATAATTGAATTCCTTGAAATTCTTTTGTTTTATTATTTTCAGGTAGTTCACAATAAAAATATCACAAAAACCCAGAAGGTGCGTTTCTTTACTGGGCAGTTGTTGAACCATATAGCATCTCTCTACAGCTGGAATGGGATTGTTGACGTGAACCTGGAAAATGTCAAGGTACAGTCACATTTGGGTTTCAAATGGCCTTGTTACTATGCAATCCTTACAGCTGGGAGACTGAAAAATCTAAACAGACACCTGCCTTTAAACAGGTCCCTCCATTTGATGTTGCATTTGGCTTGTGGTTATGTTAATTTTCTTCTTAGATGCAATACGATCTAAAAATTTTTTTACAGTAAATAAGATTTTTTCTAACCTCTGAGGTATCATGATATTAAACCTTTTTTTTTGTCACACTGACACGTGATTTATTTTGTAACAAGCGCTAAATTACAGCAGTTGCTCTCACATTGACCTCTCAGGAGCCCAGTGTTTTACTTCCTTTTATCTTCGAGACTTGAACATGCTTTGTAAGCTCTATTACCAGATTGTAAGCCAATCTTCCTCTTTTTGTATGCGAGCCACCACCACAGCATGGCCACTGACAGATGAGTGGTGTAAGTCCATGCCCGGGAACTGAACCAGGGCTGCCGAAGTGGAGAGCACCAAACTTAACCGCTAGCCCACTGGGGCTGGCCCTCAACTCTTTTTTCTTTTAATGAGAAAACTATTCCCTTCAGTTGAGTGACATCTTAATTTTCCCTACAGTACTTGCCCAGTAGGTTTATAGGGGTGATCCTGGCTCTCTCTGCCTCCTCTCATTGACCTTTTCTTTTTTCTTCCTTCCTTCCATTCTCATGCCCAGCTTTTGGAGTTTTAAGGCCTGTTGCTTCTTCTTCAGGATCCTAAGCGTCTAGGGAGCCTCAGTTTCGTCACCTACTGACACGTGTGATTTATTTTGTAACAAGTGCTAAATTACAACAGTTGCTCTCACGTTGCCCCGAGGCCAATGTACCTTTTAATTCTCCTCATTTTTATTTTCCTCGAGGAGTTTCTGAACCTGGACTTGGCCAGAGTAGTGAAGGCTCAGACTTCCTGTTAACTTTCTAATCACTTACCTCTCAGGAGCCCAGTATTTTACTTCCTTTTATCTTCATGACTTGAAAATGCTTTGTAAGCTCTATTACCAGGAAGCCTCGGGGGCTTAATAAAAACACTCCCCAATGTGGAATTTTATTCAAAAGACCAAGAGAAATTAAGTCGTTCTTAAGCTTGTTAAAAAGAAGGGTTTTAACTTGCCCCTCCTAAGAGTATTTTTTTGGTCTTGATTGATGTTGCTGTTTTTTTGGAGTGATACTAAGTGTTTAATTTAAAATATTGCATCCATTGTCATTAGGCCTGTGATATTATCCAGTTTTTACTCTGTAGCTGTTACTAAGATTTGTGAGCTTGGGATTTTCATTGAATTTTTGTCACCCTCATAGGCTTCTACTGAAGATGCGGGCAAGACCATGGTGAGGGAGCTGGTTCATAGCTTCCTGATGGATCTCTGCTGTTCGCTCAAGCACGGGATTAATTTTTATGATGCTTCTCTTGGTACCTTTGGCAGGTAAAGTGTAGCACTCTTGTGAACCCCGAGTGTTTTCTCAGAAGTCATCACATATGTGCCTTCCAGGGGAAATCTGTAAATAATGGAAGTATAGTGGGTTAGAACAGGAAGTGTGGACGTCATCTCACTCACTTTAGTGGTGAGTGGTTGGAGACCCAGAGAGCTTCTGGTCATCGTGTGCCCTCGGGGCAAAGGTCTCAGGGTAGCATTTGACTGAGACGCATAGTTTGAGAGATCTCAGCCAGGGGGTTGCTGCGTGTCGAAGACCGTGGTGTCGGCTGGATCTGAGAATGTCTTACACCGCCTTCCCAGACAGGGCAGGCACCTTCCCTGACATGGGCCGCCCTGAAACCCTGAGGCGGGTACTGTTGTCATGCCAGTTCCACAGCTGAGGGAAAAGGGCACGGAGAGGTCAGGTCACTTGCCCTGAAAGTGGCAGAGCTCGGATTTGAACCCAGGAGCTCTGCTTCAAGCCCATCCTCGTAACAGCTGCACAGTGCCCCTCTCCTCAGAGAGGGCTGCTAACCAGTTAGGATTTCAAAGTTTTGTTTTTACAGTTATGATAACATTTTATATATAGTCGAAAGCTAGTGGTTTAGATTATATTCTTTTTAGACTTTATCTTTGTGTCATGTAACTATGATACATATCCATGTTAATATTTTTAATAACCAAAATGGGCTGCTGCTAGATATATTGTTCATCAACCTGCTTTTTTCCTGTTTGACAATAAGCATATTGGACATATTCTCTGGCCACTGTGAGTGACTCTTGTTTTTTACCCTTTTGGCATTTTATTATGAGGATATAGATGGTTCGATTGAGTTTTAACCAGTCCAGAAATGACTGGTTCCTTCAGAATGGGGTCACACAGTGAGATTTTTCTCCCTGCTCGTGACTTTAAACTTGTTTTGATTCTGAGATTATCGTGAATTAACTTGCCACATCATTTTTTTCCTTTAATTTGTTTGGTGATAATATGGCTTTTCTCTCACCAGTGAGAAAAAGCTCATTTTTCTACTCAAATGAACAGCAGACTTTTATAGTCTAATATAAAACCATGCTTAAAACACACGCGTTTTTTCCCCTTAAGTAGACCCATAGAATAGGTGGTCATTTAATGAGCATACTGAATCAACTTGTGGGTGTGGGTCTGTTTAAATAAGCTGAGGTTTACGTCAGTTTTTGAAGCCGTGCGCAGAAGGCAAATGTTTGTGCTTAGGGGAGAGGAAGGGAATTTGGTTTGTGGGGACATTAATGGAAAGCTGAGAAATTGAAATGCGTGGTTCCCCAGTAGATGTAAGCCTTCTTCCCGTATTTCATTTCAGGTCTCTGTGCACATGTGACCACATCAGAGAGGCCTTCCCTGGCAGCCGTTTTCTGAAATAGCCCTTCCTCCATGACTATCCTTTTGCCTGGCTCTTGCTTCTGATGGTGACTTATCACCACCTTGCGTATTTATTTATTTGCTTGTTCATTGTCTGTAGGTGAGAATCAGTGAGAACAGAGGCTGGTCTCTTTCAGATCCGCAGTGCCTAGGACAGTGCCTGGCACGTGGTAGGTGTTTGAAAGCAAGGCATCATAGCGTAGGCGAGGATGGGCAAACTTTTTTTCTAAAGGGCCAGATAGTAAGTACTCTAGGCTTGGTGGGCCATACAGTCTCTGTGGTGACCGCTGAACTGCACCATTGTAGCACCAAGCAGCCATGGATATAAACAAATGGGTGTAACTGTGTCCCAATAAAGCTTTATTTACAAAGACAGACAGTGGGCCCTTGTTTGCCAACCCTGCTGTAGAAGTTAAGAGGACAGGTTCTAGAGTCGGCTCTGAGACCTTGAGCAGATTACTACCCCTCTCTGCCTCTCTTACCTCACCTGTAAAATAGAAATAAAATTAGTACCTGCCTCAGAGAGAGGTAGAGTGTGGTCACTGCCCAGAGCAGTGTCTGGCACGTACTGACCACTGTGTCAGGATACGTGCTATTCATTTTATTACATTGTCGTTGATTAAAATGGGGTGTGTGTGTGCACGCAGTAGTTTTAGCACTTTTTGTGGATTTAATATTCCGTTCATTTGACAACACAAACTATATTTTGCTCATGAATTTTTCATATTAAGAATTTTAAACTTTTAAAAGCATAGTTTTCTCATCGAAATTATATTCTTTTCTAATTCAATATTTGAAAACCTTTTACTGTATATGAAGCTATTATACAGCATCTTAGTTTTAGTTTATAAGGGGATACAAAACAGTGAGGGTCTTAGAAGCCATCAACATGTTGTGCAAATTAGGCAAATCCTGAGGTTTTTCTGGATTTTATGACTTCCTAGTCAAGCAGATGTGAAAATGCTTCTTTTCTTGGAAGGTATCAAGGCAGGTAAAACCCAGAGTCCTATGGGTTTGGCCGTGTTGATTCAAGGCTAGTTGCTCCCTTTATGCAAGTTTTAGTGTCCGTATGCTTTTCTGCTTCTTATTTTGTCATCATCCTATACTTTCGAGAACTGCCCACTTTGGGACAAGTTTTGAATATTATCATACAGTAGATTTTTAATCCTATTTTACTTTCCTTTGGCTGCTAAGTGCAGGTTTAGGACTTTGAAATGAGCTAGAAACAGGAGGCAGGCAAAAGACCTGTGCAGAGATTTTGTGCCGTCTTGTTGAGTTTTAGAAATAATTTTATGGCACTATGGACTGTGTAACAATTCATCAGCACTTCATGTAAAAGAAAAAAAACAAGCTTCACCTTTTGAAAAGAAAAATGCATCCTCTGTATTTTTTATAGTTATATACACATACATATTCATTTATATACATACTTTTTGGGTGTAGTTGGAGAGAAGAGTTTAGTAAAATCTCAAAATGAAATTTGGGAAGTGGATTCCTCCCGGCCGATTTTGTCCTTTCTTTACACTGGCCTTGACTTCTAGGCAGACTGGTAGGTGGCTGGGGTGGATAGAGAGAATGTGTTGCTTCTTCTTCTTGGAAAGTCCAGTGGAACTCAAGGGAGGAAAGGAGAGATGGGGCACAGGGCAAAGTAGAAACTTTTTCAGCCACTCGGAAGTAAGGGGAGAATTTGAGCCCTCTGGTGGAGAGCTGGAACCCCACAGGCCATGAAAACATCCCACTTTATTCCACGCGGGAAATTCACCAAAAATGAACTTGCCCAGGGCCGTGTCACAGCTGCGTTTACTGACAGGATGCTGCAGAGCTGCCGTTAGTATCCCGAGCTCTCAGTGTGTTGTGAAAATTCCCTGCTGACCACTCTTCTCCTTTCTTTGACAGAGGGGGAAACCTGACACTCCTGCACTTCCTGCTGGGTTTGAAAACTGCGGCAGACGATGAGCTGGTGGCTGAACTCGTGGTGAACATCCTTAAAGTGTGCCCGGACCTACTGAACAAATATTTCAAGGAAGTAACGTTTTCCTTTCTCCCCAGAGTGAAGTCCACTTGGTCAAATAACATCAAACTACTAAACAAGGTAAAAACACACGGGCATTTCAAAGTCTGAGATAGGGTGGGAGGCAGCGGGTAAGGAGTCGGGGGACTGACAGGCAGGGGAGGGAGGAAGTGACATTCTGATCAGCTGTACAGTATCAAGAACCTGGTTCAGCCCTTCTTCAGGGGGTATTTTAGATCATATAAGTGCGAGTGTCCTTATCTTCTTAGGACATTTTGCTTTTAATTGAGCTGAATTTTGAGGTTTATGCCTTTTGAATCTGTTGGGCCAATTGCATCTTTTTCATCCAGATTTTGCTTAGATTGAGATCATAGTGAGTTTCAGCACAGTTAGGCTGGCATAATGAAATGTCTGAATTGTAGCATAGTTTTTTTTTTTGAAAGATTGGCACCTGAGCTAATATCTGTTGCCAGTCTTTTTTCTTTTTCCTTGTGCCTCGACCTGGGCATGGATTATCTGTAAAACAAGCTTTTATTCGTGTATACTCTCATTTTACATGGGTGCCTATGTATGCAGTCCCTGCGTGTGTTTGGGACGAGAAGGATGCACTTTGCCCCTCAGCCCTGTGGCCAGCACCCCTGTTGGGAGCTGCTCTGGTGCTGCTCTCCCGGGGAAGGGGAGGGAGCAGTGCACGCCTGGGAATGAGTCCTCACTTCTCTGCTTAATAGCTGTGTGGCCCAGGGAAGTTACTCAGCCTCATTGAGGTCCAATTTTGTTATCTATAAACATTTCTTATTTTAATGTAAAATATCCCGACCCCAAAGGGTTGTTGTGAAGCATTAAGGTGATGATGTAATTTGTCAGGTGCCGGTCAAGTGTGGTTACTGGTGAGCTATACTGTCGTTAGTTGTGGCAGTGACTGACTTGCCATCCGAGGTTTTAAGAGGCTCCCAGGCTGCAGGCCGAGCTCTGTTGAAGGTCAGTGCCCCAGTAACAGCCAGTCTCGTGACCTGACTTGTCTTTAACAAATGGATTTGGGGTTAATCTTCTGGACCCTGTTCCCTGTGGCGAGCTTCAGACCTTTATTCCTATAATTGTGTCATTGGAACAGCTTCGCTGTGGGGTGCCTGCAATTAGCCTCAGGTTTGAAATGTAACCTCCTGCACTGGCTCATTTTCTCTCCTCCTTTTCCTAGATCTATGAGGCCCAGCCTGACATTTCCCGGGCATTTCAGACCAGAGAGTTCATCCCGTTGCCTCGGCTCCTGGCAATGGTGATGGTGACCACCGTGCCCCTGGTGTGCAATAAGATCATGTTCACCCAGGCGTTAAATGTAAGTGGCTACCCCGCTTCTGGAACTTTCTCTTGCTAATCCCGCCGGCTGTGCTGGGGATTCTTCTGAGAATACCGGCCTGGATGTGTTGGACCGTGTTTTGTCAGTAAGCCTCTGAGGCCTTCCCTGAGTGCGAGTTGCTGCTCACCTGGGAAGGGACCCTGGAGCCCGAGGCACGTTTATGCCAGAGGGTGACTGGGTGGCCGATGTTGTCCCTACTGCAGCCCAGAGCTGGGACTGCCGGGTCCCTCCACGGCTCTCTCGGCCGCCTGAGGGAGGGAGAGTGTCAGAATCAGAGGAGGGGAAGTGTGTTCAGTTACAGCCCAATGTCTGTATTAAAATCTCGGTAGTTTAGGATTTCTGAGCAGGGTGGCGCTGCAATTTGCCGAGCAGATGCTTTCTTTGGTGGCTTAAGTGAATACTGTTAAGAAATTTCTGGGGAACGTTTACTTTGAGGACCAGCTGCTTCAGGCGTTTTTGGAGGACGTGGTCATGGAAAAAACCAATACTTAAATTTCTCATTATTATTTATTATAAAGATACCCAACTCCCATCAGAAGCCACCTTCAGAGGGATTCGTGCATCTTTCACCACAGCATTGTAGCTGTGGGTGAATGGCACCTTAGTTGTTGACACACGTGGGTCCTGGGTCCTGCCAGCCCCTCCTAAACCCAGGTGGCCTCAAGACCTACCTAGGAGAGGCCAGATGTTCAGAGGGGTGCAGGGCAGGCGGAGTCCCTTTCTTCCAGGCAGGCTGGCTTATTGTGTGAACACATCAGGAGCAGAGTCTGCACAGGCATGAGCAGACCCCATCGTGATGGGGCAGTTTCCGTAAGGTGGCGTAGCTCCTTCGGTCATGCAGTAGGGTGAAGCATTTTTTTTTATATCTATCCAGGGTTGTGCTGAGAGTGGGTGGGTGGGGTGAAGAACAGAGAGAAGGAGGCCTATGTGGGACTAGGCAGAAAGGTCTTTTGTTCTGGTTGCCAAATCATAAGCCAAATTAGGACCCAGCTAGCTTGCCCGTCTGTTTTGTGGGAGACACAAAATATTTGATCCCAAGGGGCTGCAAGAAGATAGAATTGAAAGGAATATGTCAGATGCTGCCTCTCATGGGTAGAAGATAGTTTCCTCTGGCTGGCTGTGTTTGCGCTGCCCTTCGAGCTGCCTCCTGGCGGTCTGGGATATAAGTGGCTGTCTTCTCTCCCTCCCACAGTGCTGTTTCAGGAGAGAGGGGCTGTACCCGCAGGGGCATGGCTTTCCTCCTGCCCGTGCTGCCATCCTGTGCAGGGCCAGGGCCAGCGAGGCAGAGGTCACAGCGTGTCTGCTCCTTGTGGGCCCCTTCCAAGCTGTGACAGTATGTTAATACCGGGGAGACTGGTGACTCGGGCATATCTAGGGGATGGGCTTGTGGGTTTTTTTCTTTTTTAACATTTTTCTTTTATTCTTTAGAGTATTATCTGAAAAATTTTAACATAGGATACATTTTAGAATCAGGAAGAAAAGAGTGAGCTTATTTCGGAAGCAGGAAATAAGGTGTGTGGAGGCAGCGTGTCAGGCTGTTGGTTGAGCTCTGCTCCCTGCCGTCCAGTGTACATGTGGACACTTGTCAGGCCCTGCCTTTGAAGTGATTAGTGGGGTGGGAGTCGTTACTGCTTTAGAATATTTAATAGAGTGCTCCTTTAGTATACGACGTACGTGTAAAATGAAACCCCAGCTAAGTGGAACGCTGGGGGAGTGGGTGTCGTGGTTATTAGGCTAAAAGTCTGTCGAAAACCTTTCTGTTTGTGCCTGACTGTCAGTCTACGGGATCCCAGCCAGTGCTCCAGGCTTTGCTGTCCTTGGGAGTCACCTGGGGCTGGTTGAGTTGCTCGGACTGGGGCCTGAGATGGTGTCTCCCGAGCGCCCAGGAGGTACCCTCACTGCGCTGGCCCAGGACACGCCACAACTAGCCGGGGCTTGGGCTTTCCCTCTTGTTGGTAGTAGCGCAGGTTCTTGAGCTTTATTCAGTCTCCACAGCGAGTGGGGATTTTGAAGAGCCCCCCGGCTGTCCTTCTGAGTACAAGTAGAGAACGTGGGTGTCAGAGGCCTGGGGTTGGGGGCCACTCGCTGACCGAGCCTAGAGGTGGTGGTTCACACTGAAGTCCTCATGCTCTTTCTTGTCGTCTTTCCACCTGACGTTAGCTGCTTTTTCGGGGGCTGGTTGGGTTCTGGTGAGATTTTGGCTGCTGTTGATGCGGATAATTCATAGGAGCTGAGTGGCTGTCAGGGGGGACTTGCCAAAGACAGATGGTAGAACAGAAGTAACTCTCAGACTCTTCCTCTGGTAACGGCCTTCCCAGCAACAGCTAAGGTCAAATTTGCAGGAGGTCAAGAGGGCAGGGTCCCCAGGCTACCTCACAGCATAGAGGCCAGTTGCTTTGCCTCTGAGTGACCCAAGAAGGGGCAAGAGCCAGCCAAGCCCCCAGCTTCGGAGGTGTGTGCCCACCAGTGCAGGTTAAAGACGTGGATTTCGCTCTTTCTTCCCAGTTGGACAGCAAATCAGTGAGACACACAGCATTCTCCCTTCTGGCCGTCATCTTGAAGAGAGCATTAAAAACCGTTGACTACTGCCTGAATAAAGAGGTGTGGCAAGAGTCAGGCGTGTACACGGCTGCGATGATGGAAGAGTTTGTGCGGCTCTTCAGAGAAGCTCTGAGCAAGGTAGGCCTGGAAGCCAGGCTTGGCCTTCTCGGGAAGTTTCCAGGGCTTTCTTTCCAGTTGTCACAGAAAGCACACCAGGTGGAAAAGGCGGTCTTGGGGGCACAGAGGCTGGGTGCTCAGTGAAGTGAAGGGGTGGGGTGCTCCTCGGGCCTCAAGTCTCATCAGGGGCTGCTGTGCCCTTCCTGTGCCCCCACCGCTGCATACCCACACTGGACTGGGGCCGCAGTGGTGGCCTTGGGAAGCCCCTTCCCCGCCATCCTCCCTCTGGCTTGTTCTGAGCGAGGAAGGGCGGTCATCTGCAGACTGGCAGCTGCCCTGAGAGAGCCAAGGTCGTGCCGGGCCAGGTCCCCCAGCTGGTCCTCAAGACGTGTTTCTTTGTTCCCAGTGTCCTGCTCAGGTGAATGAGTCTTAAGGGGCTGCTTTTAATTAGCAGCACTTATTTTTTAACCAGATCCTTCTTGTGTACAGTTCTAGGAACTGATCCACAAAACGGAGGTCACAAAAGGATTCTCATCCTGCTGTCCTGGCTCTTTCTTATACAGTCCTGCTCACACTCGCCTACACTCACATGTGTTTGCACCTCCCCTCTGGTTTTTGCTTCTTGTTACTAGGTTCAGTTCATTTGTTTCTCTTTTTCATGTGACTGAGTTTTTGTTTCTTTGTTTTACCTTTTAGATTTTACCGGACCTGAACACCATCGTGTGGGTCTGGCAGTCACTTAGAAAACAAGACGCAAAACAGGACGACGAGAAAGGAAAGCAAAGGGGCGATAGGACTCCTGCTGCCTGCGTGGCTCCCGAGTGTGGTGAGGGTTCCGTGGGGCCTCTGCTGTTTGCAGACAGAGCTGCCTGGGGATGGCTCCTGTCTAGAGGGCTTTGAAGCCTCTCTGGCTGTGAATGAAGCCTGTGTCCTTTTTTGCTTGGGAGAAGAATGGAATTGTAGATCGAATTCTGACGTCTATTAGAAATGTGCCCAAGCTCTGTGCCAGCTCTGTGTCTCTCTGAAGACGTGAACAGTGGGGGCCATGTGCTCTGGCCCTTCAGTGGGGGGGGACCTCTCTTTAGCTCTGCAGATGGAGGTGGCTACATAGTATAAGTTAGGTTGACTCAGACTTGTTATTGGCCAGGCGGTGGTCTTTGTGTCTTATATCTGTACGAGGGTGGTCACTGCTGTGTGTCCCTCTTGTTCAGATGAGGACCCTAAAGCACAGAGGGACACGGTGGCTTTAACCTGTCAAGGTCACAGCACTAAAATGGGGATTTAAACCCGAGCTGTTTGAAGAGCCTGGACTTTTTTACCGTCTGGGCTCCTGAAGTCCAGTGCCTCAGGGATCTGTCTGCATCTGTAGCGTTCAGCTTGAGCTGAGAGCAGTGGGTCGCAGGTGGCACAGCTGCTTATCTGTGGCTGATTGAGGACAAAGAACAAGTGTGTTTCCTAACTCAAGCGGTTTTGTTTCCGTTCAGACGATGCAGAAACCATTCTCTTGAAAGCTGTTCTGCTCCAGGTCATATGCCTCTACCAGAAGGTGGTCCCGCACGTGGTCATGCAGTACAACTTTGATTTCAGCAAGCTCCTGAAAGGTGTGTGTCCGGGGACTGCAGACGGCCTCCGCTGTTTCTGCTGGTGGGGACGAGGGAAGTGCGGATGAACCAGACCCGGGAAGGCCGGTGGGCAGTTGAGCCGGTGTACGAGATCCACCTGCCTGGTTACTGTTGTTGGACCAATACTATTTAAATAGCTGGTCTTCCTTAAGTAAATGGCAGATGAACACTTAGCAGCAATGAGAGAGGAGAAGAGAGGAGCCAGCCAGCCTGAGTTGCCTGCCACAGGTGACTGACAGATCGTGTGACAGGAACTCTAAGGCCTGTTTTCAGAGGAGCCGTGGTGCAGAAACGAGAGCCCTGAGAGGGATGCCCGTTCACAGAGGCACCTCTGACATAGTTACTCGTATTGTACCCAGCGAGTCAGCTTCAAACCGCCTCTCGTGAAAGTCGCCTTCTGCTTGTCTGGTCACGTTTCCTCGATGGAAAAATTTGTCTAATAAAATTGACATGGTAATTGGGCCTACGGAAGAAGACTTGCAGAAATCTCGTTCTGGGAATTTATATAAGCTCTTGAAATAATCCTATTCAAAAGCTGTAATTAACTTTTTAATTGTTGGAAGGCAAAATGTTGTCCTTGCTGTGAGAATATGAAATTTATTAGAACATGGCGATTTATTGCTTAGTCCTGCATCCTTCCCAAGCAAAGGAGAAACCCAGAAATCAGGCCAGACGATGAGGACCCAGTCTCGGGCTTGGGTGGCCTGTCTGCTTACTAGATGCTTGCAGCCTGGGGAGCAGGGCCTGTGGCCCACCTCAGGGTTAACCTTCATGAGAGCCCGGGCCTGGAGGGCAGCCTGGGGTGTGGGGCTTAAAGCCACAGGAGGAGGTCAGTGGGGGCTGAGGGGCAGGGAAGGGCTTCTTTGGGCCAGCGGAGTCTGGGCTTTTCATTGAAGGCTTTGGATAGACCTCGGGAGGGAAGGACGTGTCAGGTGAGGTGTGTCTGGGCAGAGGAGTGCATCCAGCCTGAGTGAGGGTGCACATGGGACCTGGGGGCGGGATCCTTTTTATTTGTGGATGTGGGGTTCCTTATCTGGTTCCTTATCTGGCCAGGGGCAGCAGTTGCCGGGCACCCTCCTCCGCGTGACTCCTTGCGCATTCTCCTCCTTTCCCCCCACAGGCATCATCTCCGAGCAGGGCCTCCGAGAGGAGGCGCCTCCTGTCCTGCAGCACCACATGCTGCAGGTGGCCCTGGAGCTGCCCGCCAGCAAGTTTCTGTGGCTGAAGGCGCAGGTAGGAAGCAGAGGGCCTCCTGTCGCGAGCTGGCCTGCTGGCTGTGTTGGTTTTTTGGCCTGGGAATTTCGAACTGGATCCGGACCCTCCCAGGGTTGGGGGCATGAAGGAAGGTGTTAACAGTGCCCCTTTTAGAAAGACACGTCCAGAGCAGAGGCCAGGTCCTGATTCACGGCCCAGGAGGCCTGGGACTCTCTTCGCTTTTGCAAAATAAAGTGCTTAATGTGTCCTTACTGAAGATGTATTATTGTTGGGTACTGGGAGTTCTTTGTATTTTTTATCTTGACTATTTTAAAACCTTTTGGAAGATAAACAAAATACATTACTTCTCCTTTATCCTCATCCCAGAAGAGCTGAAGACAGAGACAGAGATGGAATAGATAGCAAGCCAGGAGAAGGTTGAGGCTGGTGGAAAATCAGTAAAGATTGCTGGCCTGTTTTTCTGTGTCTTTAATAATATCTTCCAGAATTTCCTGGATGACATCATGTTGAATCATAAAGGGAAGTCAAGATGCAACAGATACTGATCTGTGTATTTAAACACAGGGTGCTGAGTCACTTCTTCCAAAGAGGGGAACATGACCAGGCAAAATTTAGCATTGTCTTAGTGTATTTCTTCGTAGCTCAGATGACTTTTTTAAATGACTAAGATCTTATTTAAGATCCCACGTGGAATCAATAGCATAGAAGTGTGTGTTGGCACATTTACATGGGGTGTTTCCAGAAAGGTGTAAGAATGCTGTGGCACTGGGATCCGTGTATCTCCCGCAAGTCCTTCTCCCTAGGGTTCACCGGCCTCGTGGTCGAGGGTTGTTCCTCTTGAGAACCCGTGTGTGCCGGGCTGACACGAGTGCTCTGAGTGTCAGCTCACTTAGTGCCATTTAAAGATAGGGCAACTGGAGCACAGAGCGGTTAGGGAACTTCCGCAGGGTCCCCACCGTAAGTGGAGGATCCAGGATTGGACTCAGGCCCAGAACCCTGCGGTCAGCCTTTACACCCTCCCCCACCCCCGCCACTGCCAAGAGCACACTTCACCCACCTCAGAGAATTGACGAGCCGTGGACATTGTTGGCCTATTCGCCCCAGCTGAAGAGGGCAAGGGGATCTGGATGATTTAATTGGAACGTGAACAGGGGCCTCCTACTTTGAAAGGATTCATATTAGAATATTAATTTGTATTCCATGCCCCACCTTCTGCGCTGTTGGGCTTTGTGGACACCAGTGCTCCACGTGTTGAGGGGCATCCTCACTGCTGGGGGCTGCAGGGCCACTCCAGTGAGGCAAAGGCTCGGCGGGGTTTGGGCTGGGAATCGAGCTCTGTGTGTTTCTCTGAGATGCATGTTCAAAGCCTAAAAGCCTTTGTAGGAGGCTAAGTTGTGTGTCAGGAGTCGATTGTATTAGCACCAGCATCCTGCTGAGACGCGCAGGTGCTGCCTTTGACGAGTCTGCCCCACCACCACAGGCAGTGCCGCGGCCAGGCCCGGGCTTGGCTCCCAGTTTGGCCGTTGAACAGCCAGTTAGCTCCTCGTGCCTCAGGGTCCACATATGTAACATGGGAACAGTGGGCCCCACCTCGGATTGTTGGGAGGATGGAGTGAGTCAGTGTATGGAAAGAAGTGTGACGGCGCCAGCACCTGGGGAGGGCCACCGTGCTTCCTGTTGTTACTCTCTTTTCACTAGGCCGCTGTCTGGGGGTTTGGGTGAGTTCCCTAACTTCAGAGGTTCCTCGTACGTGGAATCCCAGCCATCTTGCCTGGTGGTTAACGTGGGGTGAGATGAGTGGCTGGGCGGCACACTGGGCGTGCAGTCCGTGTTGCTCGGCAGACAGTGGCCTCTGTTACGTTTGTCACCTTCTGTTGTCCTAACGCCAGGAAGGACCAGATGCAGAGATTATCGGAGGAGAACGATCCGTGTTTTACTTACTGATGAAAATGTATGTGACCAGCAGCCACGTACAGCTCAAGTCATCCACCAAACTGCTCATCGTGAAGGTGAGCATCTTCTCCCAGTTACTACTTTGGAGAAGCGTTTTGCACAGTCTCTACTATAAACACAACAATTGATGAGTTAAGGATGTTTTAGGACTATCGTAACTTAAAAAGGAAGGCTTTATGGGGCCGGCCCCGTGGTGAGTGGTTAGGTTCATGCGCTCCGCTTCGGCGACTCAGGGTTTTACCAGTTTGAATCCTAGGCACGGACATGGCACCACTCATCAGGCCATGTGAGGCAGCGTCCCACATGCCACAACTAGAAGGACCCACAACTAAAATATGTATGCAAGTATGTACTGTGGGGCTTTGGGGAGAAAAGGAAAAATAAAATCTTTAAAAAAAAAAGGCTTTACAGGGGCTGGCTCCATGGCCAAGTGGTTAAGTTTGTACGCTCCGCTGTGGTGGCCCAGGGTTTGGATCCTGGGCCCGGACATGACACTGCTCGTCAGGCCACGTTGAGGCAGCATCCCACATCCCACAACTAGAAGGACGTGCAACTCAGATATATACAACTGTGTGCAGAGGGGGTTTGGGGAGATAAAGCAGGAAAAAAAAAGAGATTGGCAACAGTTGTTAGCCCAGGTGCCAATCTTTAAAAAAAAAAAAGGCTTTACAGCAGCTTAAGTTTGTCATGTCTTCAGCGTGGCTGTGTTCCCAAGAGGCATCAGGGCGAAGTACAGGGGAAAGCATGCACTTGGAAGTCCTTTTCCTAGATCTGAGTCCTGGTTCTGCCACATCCTGGGTGGCATTGGACAAGTTACTTAACCTCTCTGAACTCAGTTTTCCGATGGAGAATGGGAATGATGAAACCGTAGGATTGTGGAGAAGATTACATGTGATAAAGTAGTAGGTCATACCTCCCACATTGTAGGCTAAGTAAATATTAGATTCTGGCCTCTGAGGAACTGTTGACTAGACAGTGTCTTTTTCCCCAGCTCCACGCTGGGCATTCTCCAGGGCTTCAGCCCCCCCCCCCCTTTTTTTTTGGTGAGGAAGATTGGCCCTGAGCTAACATCGGTTGCCAACCTTCCTCTTTTTGCTTGAGGAAGAGTGGCCCTGAGCTAACATCTGTGCCAGTCTTCCTTTATTTTGTATGTGAGGCACCACCGTAGCATGGCTTGATGAGTGCTGTGTAGGTCTGTGCCTGGGATCGAAACCTGCAAAACCCCAGGCTGCCAAAGCAAAGTGCACAAACTTAACCACTACACCACAGGGCCAGCCCACTTCAGCCTTTTGACCTTGACCATCACCCACAGCACAGGTGTCATCAAAATCTGCAGAAGGGAAGGAGGAGTTTGACCGTCTGCTTCTCTTTGTTCTTGTACTTGGTGCCCATTTTCCAGGGCTACGTCAGGTCTTGCGTGGCAGTGGGAGATTGAGTTCCTTGTTTCTGCTCTGCAGCAAGCATCTTGAGGGGTGCTATGGAAATCACATTCACCGTTTTTAGGGTGCAAAGGTTTCAACCTTTCATTGAAGTGCTGATAATCTTGCTGCCCTTTAACCTTCTCACCTGAGCCGCCTGGAGGACATGAACGTCTGGGTCTTGACCTCCACTTGTTACTGTTTCCTTCCAGGTTGTGCAGGTGTGAACTTGACCCCAGCCAGATGTCATGGTCACCGACTGCAGATGGGTGGCCTGGGCACGATCGGTTTTGCCTTTGGTGCCCTCTGTTGCAGGGCTCGTGCCGTGGGGCTGCGCAGACCCCACGGTGAGTCTCTGTCATTGGGCAGTTTGGGGTGTCATATTCTCACCCCCTCAGGCTCAAGTCAGAACAAATTCTGTTCTCTTAGAAACAGAGGGCACTTCTTGCCCCCAGCCTGAGTCTTGAGGGCCACCCCGGGATGATTGGACTTGGTTGGTTCGTTATCTTGGAGAATGTCATACAGGTGGAGTGTTGAGTAGCTGTGAGGGGTCGAGTCTTGCCTGTTTCCCTGGGTCTTTGTGAAAACTCAGGTGAAAAATCAGCCTCCTGAGTCACAGGTGGATGTTTCCCACTCTGTATTATTTAGGAGTTGAAGAAAAGGAGTAAGAGCCGGCAAGACGGGATTATGTTCTCTTCGACAGAGCCCCGTGTGGTCTCTTTTCCTTGTTTCCCTCAACAATGGGAGTGTTGTTTTGAAGGAGTAGCTTTTAGAGTAAACTGTGGATGGAACTTTGACCTGCCCGGTGCTCCGTGGCTCTCTGGCGGGCCGGAGCACAAACCACTGCAGTTCCCACAGAGCACAGGGTCCACCCTGACTCTCGAGCCGGTGTCTGCTTCCTGACAGATCCTGCGGGACACGGGCGTGTTTGAGCACACCTGGAGGGAGCTGGAGCTGTGGCTGGAGCACCTGGACAGCACCCAGGAGGAGGAGAGAGAAACCGTGATTCAGTTTTTGGAACGCGTGAGCACGTATTTCCTGTGTGAAGGAGCACGTTCAGGATAATTGTACCCAGTGGGCCTTGGCGTAATCAGGGCATTTTTGATGCACCAGCACCAAAGGCCTCTCTCCCCAGCTTACTTCCTAGTTCTTGCTGAGACATCAGAACGTACTCAGTTTTAAAATCTGTAAAATAGGAATATGTTACTCTGTGCTATTTAATTTCCCTCTGGGGATTTGTTCTTGCATGAGGGAATAGTGGTATACTAAGAGTGCTATTAAAAGCAATGGTTTATACTAAAAGGAGATTTTTTAAAAAATTCTATAACCAAAAGTAAAACACAAAAAAACTTGGCAGAAAACCTATTGTCCTTATTAAGGCCTGTTACCATTTGAGCTCCTCTCGTTATTTCACCAGTGGCATTTTTGGGCATTTTTTCCTTTCGTTTGTGACCATCTAAATGTTTCCCATTTGACTCTTCAATGCCCAGGTTTTATTGACGTTGGTGGCAAATCCCTATTCATACACGGACAAAGCATCTGACTTTGTCCAAGAAGCCAGCACACTGCAGGCCACAGTGACGAAGCAGGACGCGGATGATGTCAGCATCCCTGTCTCCCACATCGATGGTAGGTGGCCCTCCTGCGCTGCTCAGGGCTCTGAAGATGGAGCCACGGTGGCACGTTAGAGCCAGACAAGGAGACTCGCGTGAAAGCCTTGTGCAGGGTGCTGACGTCCATCTCTTTGCCTCAAAGATCGGCTTACTGTGGAATGAAATCGCCGAGTTTGTTCATGTAATGGGAAGTGTGTACAGAGCTTTTTGCTGCATTGTTTTTCTTTGTGCATTGTTTATGCCGGGTGCTGATCTAAGCTCCTTACACATCTTAACTCGTAGCCTCATGAGCAACCCTAAGCAGGGTGTGTTGTTATCCTCACTTCATACATCACTAAGGCACCTGAGCACAGAAAGGTGCTGTAATCAGCCCAACCTCACACAGCAAGTACATACCAAAGTCAAAATGTGAATCCAGACTCTGGCCCTCGTCTGTGCTTTCAGCTTAGACTGTTTGGCTTCTCAGATTTTGTGTTGTTTGCCTGAATATCCAGGTTAGTTTCTGGACTTCTCGGTGTCACCTGAGAAAACTTCAACCTGTTGTCACCTGAGCTGGGTATCCTGCATTTTGCCTGGCAAAGATCTTAAGATTTTATAGGTAATGCCCTCATCTTTGAAGAATCAAACTCGGTTAAGCATTTTCCCCCAAGAGAAGTTCAGCTTTTTTTTGTCTCTTTGCAAGCATTTTCTTGTTTATCCCTTCCTCACTGAGGGGTTCTGGCTCTTGCTTGGCGTGATTCCCCCCTTTCTGTCTCAGACGTTCTCGACATGGTGGATGTCTTGGTGGAGGGCAGCGAAGGCTTAGATGAGGAGATCGGATTCTTACTGAACGAAGACATGATCCTGCTCACATTCCCGTTCAGTGCTGTGGTCCCCGCAGCCCTGGAAGCCAGGAACAAGTTGCTTCTTGGGACAGAAAGTGAAGCAGGTACCTGTGTGTTGTCAGCATGCTCTGGGTGCGTCAGGCCGGCTGGTCTGCATGGGGTAGGAGGCGGGCTTCCAGGGGCTCTGGAAATAATTGCTAAAAACCCAAAGCAGCAGGGTTCAGACCCACAAAGTGAAGGCCACATAGCCGGTGGAGCTGAGCCTGCGGGCATAGGAATCTGGAGGCTGGTGAGGCTGTTGGGAGATGGGTCATCTGAGGGATGCATCTGAAATAACGCATTTGCATGGCTGCACAGACAGCTGCTGTGACACCGATGTTTTTTCTTCAGCATTTATTGTCGATATCTTGGTGCTAAGGTGTGAGTTCTTCCTACTTGCTGGGTATCCAGACAACTTAGACCCAAGGAAGTGCTCCCAGATCCCAGTGGTGTAAATAGTCAGGACTGCTCAGGCTTTGCTGCAGTAGCAAAGAAGCCCCAACATGTCAGTGGTTTAATGAACAAAGTTCTCTTTCGTGGCCTTGTCATAGTCCAGTACAGGTCAGGTTGCTCTCCTGGGTGGCTCTCCTCCAGGAAGTAGCTCAGGGATCCAGGCTGCTCCCTTCCTGAGCTGGGCCATCTCCATGTATGGCTTCCCAGGTCACTGTGGAAGAGGAAGAGAGAGTGGACAGTCAAGCATGGGTGTTTGGGCCAGGCTTGGAAGTGGCTAAACCAGTCATGTGGTCCCAGCCTAACCTCAAGGGAGGCTTACGTGCCAAGGCAGAGGAAACGGGTTGGGGAGCACCAAGCGAGTCCTGGTCCCAGTGGCTCTGCCTCATCTCTTCTGTGCCTGGTCTCCACTTCTGGGCCTCCGGATCTGAAGTCTGACTGTGTACTGTATGCTTAAATAAAACAGAGTCTGGTGCAGTCTGCAGTGTAGCATGTGCCTTCCAGTGTGGTTTTGTGACCCCCTGGGGAGCGGTTATGAGTTCTTCTGGGTCTTGAATATGTGTGGGAGTTGGCGTTATCCACGGATCACAGCACGCCGCTCCCTGCCCTGATCTCGTTTCCTTGCAGGAGAAAGCATCGTGGCGTATCTGACGGGGGTGCTCACGGACCTCCTCCACACCCAGAGAGACCCTCTGGCTCTGTGTCTCCTGCTTCAGGCTTATGACAAGTTAGAGCCTCCACTCCCGCCTTGCTGCCGTCAGCTGTCCTGGTTCAGCAGATACTACAGCCTCTGGATCCCAGAGCCAGCCCGCGAGGCCTTGGTGAGCTGCGGCCGTCGCTGCTCCCGTGGAAGCCAGGCCTTTCCTGGAAAAGCCTGGAGGGTTCTTCCAGGGTCCCCAGCTGGCTGTGCCACAGCCGTGTGGCTTTGCAGCCGTGCAGCCTACAGGGTGAAGTTTCTTAGCCTCCTGATTTTCCCTGCAGAGGAGAGGAGGCTGAGGGCCATCACTGCTGCTCAGCTGATGTGCCTGAGACACAGAGGGCTCGTGGTGCCACAGAATCTCATTTCCCACCGGCTGCATAAGTGGCACATCACGTTCCGGCTCTGAGGCGGGGGTTGCCTTCTCTCCTTTCCTCACTGAGTGATCTGTGCACACTTGTCTCGTAGCCCTCTATTGCGGGCCTTAGCATGCCCCTAGACTTCTCGTGCTCAGCAGTCAGACCTGGCCCCGGACACCCTCAGCAGGCTCCATTCTGCTCAGACTGGGAAAGTGAAAAAATGGAAGAAAGGGGGCCAGCCCCATGGCATAGTGGTTAAGTTCGCATGCTCTGCTTCAATGGCCCTGGGGCTTTCAGGTTTGGATCCCAGGCGTGGACCTAGCACCGCATATCAAGCCGTGCTCTGGTGGCATCCCACGTAAAATGGAGAAAGATTGGCACAGGTGTTAGCTCAGGGCTAATCTTCCTCACCACAAAAAAAAAAGAAAAGGAAGAAAGTATTTTCTTTTGGTAGGGACTACATTCTTGTAATGCGGTACTGCAGTTCTGGCTCCAGTGCAGAGTATTTACGAATGCTGAGTGGCCCAAGGAATTAACTCTTCGGTGTGCGTTTTTGTGTATTTGTTCAGTTTTGGCTGCATGTGAAAAAGCAGGCAGCTAAGGCCCTCCTTGTCTCATGATATTGGTAACAGGATCTTAGATCGATTGCATGTCTGTTTGTCAGGGCTTCGTATGAAGTGTACCATGTGTGTTTTAAGCCATTTAATCCTCACAGCTGGGGAGGAGGTTAAGATTCTTGCTATCCTCATTATATGCATGGGGGAACTGAGGCACAGAGTGGTTGGGTTTTTTTCCTTCCCCCACCACCAATCAGTCAGTGGTGGAGTCAAGATTTGGCCCAGGCCATCAGGCTCCAGGGTTCACACCCTTCACAGCTCTGGCCGCCTTCCTGCGCTTAGTCAGCTGGGGCTCCGAGTCGGTTATAGCCGCCCAGCAGCTCGTGGGGAGCCGTGGGCGGTTCAGTGTGTGCCTCCTGGCGCTCAGGTCTCCCCAGGTCGCAGCAGTGGTTCTCACCCTGAGGGGCAGCAGAGTTCCCTGGAGGCTCCTTCAGACAGGTCTCTGGGCTCCACCCCCAGAGGGTCTGATTCCGCAGCGTGGTGCGCATCCAGGAATTTGCGTTTGTGACAAGTTTCTGGGGATGCTGCTGCTGGTCCTGGGACCCCATTTTGAGACGCACTGAATTTCTGGGCGCACAGCCTAGTGTTTTTGGCCTTAGGAAGGGAGTGTTTGGAGTTATAAAAGCCATGTGGGGTAAACAAACAAGGCAGTTTGGGAATTGTGTCAGGCGAGATGAACAGCTTCCGTCTGAGGCAGAATGACTGCAGGAATTGATCCTCATTCTGTCCATTGTCATCTCCTCAGAGCAAGACACTGTTCCAACCGAGGCTCCAGGGGAGGGCCTTCGGGGAGGCATGCCGCCTACAGCGCCGGCTCTTTACAGGCCGTGATTTCCCCGTTCCCAGGGGTTAATCACCGTGACTCCTGTGAGTCGGATCCCGTCTCTGTCACACGCAGCTCCTGACTGCAGTGTCTCCTCCATGGTGTGTGGACACCTCCCTGCGGAAGTGCCTGCGAGTTAACACACTCGAGGAAGATAGGTGTGACGGATAATATCCGGACTTCATTAATTAAATAAAGTGCCTCGTGGCCACATTGATTTTAGTATTAGTACGTGATTATTGTGACATGTCCCCTGGTCATGAGTGTCACCTGTGCCTGTTCCGGTGGACTGGGCATTTCTTCCCCTGTGCTCATATGTGTCTCCTCTTCTCTGCGCTGCTGCTGTCTCCCCAAGCCGCTGCAGACGCCGGGCAGCCCTGCCCCCCGGGAGGCTTCGGCCCCCTCCTTCGCCACCCTGCTGCGCACGGCCTACGAGAGCGAGGGGGCACTGCTGGACGAGCGGGTCCAGGCGCAGCTGCGGGCCGCCCTCCCACGCCTCCCACTGCCCCAGGGCCTGCGGGCCGCCAAACAGCTGCTGCTCTACGTCAGGAGCACCGTGGAGAGCTTCAGCCAGGTGAGCCGTGCTCCTACCCTGCCCCGCGGCACGTGTGCTCCCGGGCTCCACCTCCAGAGGATGTGAACTCCTCCGGGTCGGGGCCAAACTGAGCGACAGTACTGCTGGAGTCCTGGGGTCACCTTGTTGACCTGTTCCTCACATGAAGAGGGTGGTGACTGATGCGCCCAGGGCCACGGGGCAGGCCCGTAACTCTAGGGGGCTTGTTCATGCTCCTCAATGCCCTGGAGCAGAACACAGAGGCAGTTGGCGCATCTTCTCCAGGCCGTAGGTGCAAGCTCAGCGAAGCCCTTCCCAGCCACAGACAGGCTGGTGCAGCCAAACTGTGTCGCTGGGGCAGCTGTTGGTGAGCACGGAGCCTTCCCACAGCGACTGGACCAGCGGCTCAGCCAGCTGTCCCCTCTCTCTCCTGAGTTTAGTTCACTAGATCATTGTCGAGCTTTCTGTCCCCGATGTGTCTACAGATGTTCAGTTTAGGTTTTGAGGTGGGCCTTCTCCCCTTATTTTGGTCAAAATAAACCTGTATGTTTCATCAGGGTTTAGGAGGACATGTCTCTTACTGAGAATGAGCGAAGGTGTTGGTGTTTCACAAATCCTGCGTGTACAGGAGTTGCCATTCTAGCCTGCCTCCCTCCGCAATTCCTGTCTGTAACATTGCACCCTTTGGTCAGAGGGACTCGGCAGTCACTGTTTCGGTGACTTAGCCCTTCCCTGGTCTGAGGTGTGGCTCTCGTCCTCACAGCTGGGCGGAAGCGCGGGGCCTCCCCGCCTGCAGCTCCTCCTGGATCTCCTCAGGAGCCTGGTCGTCCACTGTGAGCAGCTGGACGCCCAGAACCAGCAGAGGTGCGAGGCCGCCCAGGCTGAATCCGACCTCTTTTTGGACATGGAGTCCGTGGCCTCGCTGGAGCTGGCCAATGACAAGGTACCGCCACCCTCTTCTGTGGGTCTCCTTCCTGTTGGCCTTTTCCTGTAAAGTCACGGACACTGACTGTCCCTCCACTGCCGATTGAAAACAAATACGTGTCCATTGCAGGAGAATGGGGAAATGCAGAAGACTTGAGGAGACAGTAAACCCCCCCCCCCCAATCCTCTGCCCAGAGATGAGCGGGGGTGAATTCCGTCTGGTTCTCTCGGCTCACACCCGCCCTCCTAAGCAGTTTCCCTTCACTGTGTGGTGGGAGCCTCTTGAGAACTCAGTGACTATTTTCCTTTTAAATAGTCGCAGCCTATGTTGAATAAAAGTGGTGGTGAGGCCCTTCACAGTAAATACACACGGCGAGTTCACTGCTCTGGGAAGAGCCGGCCTTCTCTCCTGCCGTTGTCTTGTGAAGCAGCCTGTTTAATTGGGGCGGGGCAAGTCTTTCTCACAGTTTGCCATTTGACCTGTTTTACTGGGTTCTGGAAGCAAACACGTTCCTCATTTGGCAGTCTGACACACAGCTCCTTCCTGTGATCTCCAGGAGGTCTCTCTGGGAGTTGCCCGTTGCTGCAGGACCCCCTGTTGGCCAGTCGACGGGCACAGTGGTCCTAACATGGCCTCGTGCCCAGCTCTTTTTGTTTGGCAGAGCTCAGGTTGGAAAGTGTGATAGGCCCCTCTTTCTCTCCCTGATGAGTAAATAATAAAATTTATTCCTCTCCCCGGGGACTGCTGTAGCTTTGTTGGCTACGAGTCGTGTTCGGCAAGGCTGCTTAGAACAACTGAGTCCACTCCTCCTCTAATTCAGCGATGGCGCTCCGCTGCTCTGTGCTCAGCGGTTTGAACTCAGTGGCGGGGCCAGGGCTGGTTTTTCAGGGGGTCACTTGGGGCCCAGTCTTCTTCTGAAAGTAATGTCAGGGATGCCTTCCGTTCTGGATTGTGGACTTTCACAGCAGTTTAATCTGAGTCCACCTTCCCAGACATGGGGTTTCTTCTTTCTCTGTTCGCTGCCCCCCCAGCTGTCAGTTGATACCCACATTCTTCAGTGTGGTGTATTTAGGAGAGCAGGGCTGCTAAGGAGAAACCAGTACATGATTGCTCTTCATCACGTTGTGGCGTTTCTGCCTGGCCCGGCCTCTGCATTCAGAGACTGAAGAGCAGTTTGCTGCACAGTAAAGTCAGTCAGTCTGAATTCATCAGTTGCCTGCTGGACAGCGGGGCACACTGGCCGAGTCACAGTCCAGCCCTCCTGGCCATACAGGGGAGGACATGCACGACGATTGGGTGACAGGTTTGACTGGGCTTGGGTTGGAGTGCTCTAGGCACCTCTGAGATGGGCATTGAAACTTAAACCTGAGGATGGGATGGCTTAGGAAAGCTGCTTTGTGCTCTCTGTCCTACTCATAACAGCGAATACTCACAGGGCAGCCGCGGGCCCAGGGCCATGTGTGAGGTTGTACATTGTCACTATCTTCTAGACGCTGGAGGAGGTGCTCGTGGCCATCCTCAGACATCCCACACTGGAGGGCTGGTACCTGGCCCTGGAGCAGCAGGCCCTTCCTCCGCACACCCTCAGCCCCGTCCTCGTGAAGCTCCTGGCAGGCCACCTCAGTGCCGGGGTCCTGCAGCTGCTGATGGTGAGCGCCCCGATCCTCCGGAACACTGGTCAGCTGGGACTCCTGGCCAGATACTCAGAGGCCATCACCCAGAGCGTGTTGAAAGAGCTGCGAATCAGGAGGGCGGGCCCGGCCACGTCACCACCAAAGACCCTGCCACAGCTCGAGGCCCTGCAGGGGCTGCATCCATACATGGAGGATGCCCAGCTCCGAGAGGTCATCCTGGCCCTGCTGACCCTGCCCGAGGCCCACCTGGTGGCCCACCAACCCGTGAAGTCCCCCAGGAAGGAGAGACGCTTGAACATTCTCGGCAACACCCTGGTCCAGCTGTTGACCAGCGGCCGCCAGGATCAGCTGCTGAGCGG
The DNA here is from genome assembly GCF_037783145.1 of Equus przewalskii. NCBI lineage: Eukaryota > Metazoa > Chordata > Mammalia > Perissodactyla > Equidae > Equus > Equus przewalskii. Next base: position 29,068,811 of record NC_091857.1, on the reverse strand, counting down.
CGAGCTCCTCTGGGCCTCCGAGTACGTGAAAGGCCTGGGGGCTTTGCTCCCCACGCTGGCCGTAGACGAGCTGGATGCTGTGTTCCTCCACACTCTGCAGAGAGAGCCTGTGCTGGCCCCCGTGGTCGGGGTCCATCTGCTCGACTACTGCCTGGCCCGGCGGACGCAGGCGTCCCTCAGCATCGCTGCCCTGCTCCTCGAGCAGAGCTGTACCCACCTGCTGCGGTTTGAGCTGTGGTGCTGGCAGGCCGGCACGGGGCACTGCCTACGAGAGGGCCTCGACGACTTCCTCCCCCTCGTCCACGTGTACCTCCAGTGTAGGACTCAGGGACACTTCACGCGCCCAGCAGGAGGTAGGGGAAAGTGTGACTTTGGGCAGCCGGGAATTTTAAGTTGGAGGGCCTGAGGAGGTAGAACTACATGTCTCTTTTTAAACCCTGGAACTTCACGTTCTGGGGTATGGTTTGCTTCTGTTTCTCCTACAGCATCTGACCCAGCTCTGAAGATTGAGAAAGAGAATTCTCACTCAGCACCCCTCCCCCCAGTCTCTTGTTCTCTCTCTCCCTCTCTTTTTTTTTTTGGTGAGGAAAATTGGCCATGAACTAATGTCTGTTGCCAATCTTCCTCTTTTGGCTTGAGGAATATTGTCCCTGAGCTGACATCTGTGCCAGTCTTCCTCTATTTTATGTGAGATGCCACCACAGTGTGGCTTGACGAGCAGTGCTAGGTCCACGCCCAGACCACTGAACCGCAGGCCACTAAAGTGGAGTGTGCGAACTTAGCCAGTACATTGCTGGGCCAGCCCCTGCCCCTCAGTCTCTTGAGGTGTCATCCCCGTGCTTCCATCAATGCCAAGTTACCCACATGAACCTGGGGGTGGGTGAGGGGGAGTAGCTGGGTCCCTGGGCCTTGTTACATAGAGGAGGTCATTTGGGATAATTGTCCCTTGTCCGGTCCCACCTGCCCCGCCATCAGGAAGCGTTGGTGAGTTGATGCTGAGTCGAGACAGCTTGGGCCCAGCTCTCTCTTCCCACCCATCAGGTTTCAGATCTGAGGCACTTCTCAATCACCTCAGGTTAATTTTAATTCCTCTTCCTTGTATGCATGAATGGTTTTTCACTCACCACTTTGCCTCTGTGTTGCATAGCTTCATATCAGCGATGACAGAGGTTTTGAAAAAGTAAGAGCGCGCCCGCAGGAGGGAGCCTTTCAGTCAGTGGTCCTCCATGCGCCTCTCCTCACAACCCTCTCCTGTCCCCACGCCTGTGAAGAACGAATCCCGTGTGAGTGCGGAACTTTGGTGCTCACCATCCCATCATGATTTTCGAGCTAGGGGTTACGCCCAGGGCCACCGGCTTGCAGAATCCTTGTCAGAGGGTTGACTGACGAGAGGTGACCCGCGGTGAGCTGCTCAGTGCCTAATAACTGCCTCTCCGGGGAGGCTGATTGTAGCATTTGCCAGTTTCCATGGTGTCAGTATTCCTGCCGTGGCCAATTTCAAGCTACCAGTGTGACATCACACAGGTCACAGATTCCTAAAATATAGCCATCAGCTCTTATGAGCTGGTATGCGCCAAGTCCAGCACACCATGGTGTGCAGCTCCCTTTCCGTTTTGTCTCTGCCCAGTGTCCTCTGCTGTCATTCCCGTCTTGAGGAAGGCCCTGTGGAGGCAGTTGCAGGCCAGGCTTCTCAGTGCTGACGGGCCCCCCAAGTCTGGGTTGCATCAGGAGATCCTGGCCCAGCTGGTCCCGTTTGCAAGAGCCAAGGACCTCGGTGTCCTCATGGATCATTTGCCCAGCTTGCTTCAGACTCCAAACAGTCACAGGAGGTATGAAGGCTCACATGTTTGCTGGCTCTACCCCTCTTGGCTCCACCTTTCCTTGTAGTATTTCTGAACTAATGGAAGACGCCTGCATTGCTGACCTGCTGGTGGGTGAGAAGGCAGTTCTACAAGCACTCTTCTTCCAGCATCCTGGCTGGAGCGCAGATGGATGCTTCTGATTCCCTCAGAGCCGTAGTTCTCAACCAGGGCTGATTTTGCCCACTCCAGGGACAATTGGCAACGTCTGACATCTTTTATTGTCACAACATGGGTGGGGGTGTTGCTTTTGGCATCTAGCGGGTAGAGGCCAGGGGTGCTGCAAAGTATCCTATAATGTATCGGACAGCCTCTCCTGCTAAAGAATCACCTGGCTCAGATTGTCAGTAGTGCTGAGGTTGTGATAGCCTGATTTGGACAAAGTCTGGACGATATATCCTTTTTCTGGTGCGTCTGTTGTTTCCCCCTGTTGTAAAAATTCTGATACATCTTTGATGTTTGAGTAAGGGGTGGGGGAACCCTGTAATTCCTGTGCTTGAGTAGCATAGGGAGTAGGACTCAGAACATCTTTCCCATATGGCCATTGTAATGTTGGGTTATACATAAAACTAGAGATTTAGGCCCTCCCTCTGACTCTGTGGCTTTGTCTTATGCTGCAGCTGGATCGTGGCTGACTCTGTCACAGCAGCCCTGAAAGGGTCAGCAGAAGAGCTGCACACCTGGAAAAGGACTCTGCTGGAGTCCTGTGTAAAGTGGCTGATCATGTCTTTCACTGGTAGCCAGCAAGCCAATGACAATGCCCAGGATCAAGAGAAGCAAATGCTGCTGAGATTAAATGAGCTGTTGGTAGGTGTCTTGTCTTTTCTTAGAGATCCTGGTTAAATTTTTAAGGGAAAGACTGAGATAGACAAACTAAGGTTTACAGACACATTCCAAGCCAGGTGGTATGAGTGCAGCCTGGTGGGAAATGAGAGGGGCCGTGTCTAGGAGCGGAAGTGGCAGGTGGGGGCAAGGCTTGAAATGAGCTATCTTTTATCAGGAATGGATGTGGCATTTTGTCAAATGCTTTGTTGCATCTACTGAGATGGTATATGGTTTTGTTTTTTGTTTAGTTTGTTAATGAGGTTAATTATATTAATTGTCTTTTGAATGTTAAACCAACTTTGCATTCTTGGGATAGACATACTCGATCATGATATATTATTGTTTTTATATATTGTTAGATTTGATTTGCTAATATTTTAAGAATTTTTGCATCTGTGTGCATGAGGGATATTAGTTTGTAATTGTATTTTCTTGTAATGTCTTTGGCTGGCTTTAGGATCAGGCGGTACTGGCCTCAGAATGAGTTAGGAAGAGTTTCACAGGGTATAAAATTCTAGGTTAGCAGTTTTTCTTTATGCATTTTAAGATTTTGCTTTACTGTCTTTCTCATAAGAAATCTGTCATATTTGTTCCTCTGTGCATTATGCCTTTTTTGTCTGGCTGTTTTTAGGATTTTTTTCTTTACATTGCATAAAGCAATTTGATTATGATATGCCTTGGTGTAGTTTTTTTTAAGTTTTCTATACTTTGGGTTCTGTGAGCTTCTTGGCTCTGAGTTTCAAGTTTTCATAAGATTTGGAAATATTTATCTATTTTTGGCCTTTATTCCTTTTTATTAACGTGTCCTTTTTTTAAAAAAATATTATATTTTTGCACAAAAATAATTAAAGTCCTGAAGGCTAGCGTATGAGTTATTCCTCAATGCACAGTGTAAAATTGCATTACAAGTCGTCAAGGCTGTGATTTATATTTAAACTCTGAACCCAAGTAATCCTCAGGAAAATAACCCCAAGTAAAACTTAGTAAGTGTATAATAAATACATTTGTAGGTTATAGATCAAGCAGTGTGCCTGTGTAGGTGTACTGAGACTCTGTAACCAGTATTTCAGCATTAATTCGTTCTGTTATGGGCTTGTGGATTTAAGGCGCATGGGAACCCAAAACAGCAGAACTAGGAAAGAGGAGGAATGTCCCTGAGGTCTGGAGAGAGCAGAGCTGTAGAGGAGGGGGTGCTGGGCTCACCGGCCACTGGTCATGGTGGACATTCCCACTCCATTGTCAGCCCCTCACCCAGCATGCTGGCTCAAGTGAGTGACGGGCAGGGCCCTTGAAGGGATGTGCGCTCTGCGGGCATGCCCCCCTCTTTACCCCACTCTTCTTGCTCTCTCTTTTTTTTTCTTTTAATGGACTTAATTTTTTTTAGACCAGTTTTAGATTCACAGCAAAATTGAGTGGAAGTGCAGAGTTCCCATATATCCGCTGCCCCTAAGCATACACAGCTGCCCCCACTATCGGCATCCCACACCAGCCCTTTTCTTGTAATTGAGGTATAATTCTCTTATTGTGAGATACAAGCTCTTAAGTGTACAGTGTTGACAAGGACATGTTCCCTTGTGCCCACACTCCTGTCCAGGAAGATTTTCATCATCCCAGAAAGTTCCCTTGTGCTTTTCTCCCAGTCAGTCCCCTTCTGTCCAGAACAACCCCTCTTGATTTAACGTAACGCTCTGTTTGGAGATTTTTTCCCACATCAGTGACCGTGGGCCTGCACTGGCCCTGTCAGTGGTGCAGAGGTCTCCCTGGGTAGATGTAACATCACGTGTTTAAGCAGTCGGATGTGGCTGGACCTGTGTGTCGTAAAGGGTGCTGTCTGACATGGTGGACAAAGGAAAAATAACAGCACTATTAGGAAGCTTTCTTTTGCTCATTTGGTGATCAGAGATGTGCTAATAAAATGACAGAGCTACCAGCGAAAGTAAAACAATTTCAAAAGATCAAAGTAAGAAACGACAGCATGCTTTTGTGGATTGCGTAAGCAACTATGTTCCATATTTACTAAATGACTCTAATTTAAATTGCATGGTCTCTATTTTAAATTAATTGAGATATTCCGTGTATATTTCTCGCTTATTTCGTTCATAGAATTCACTTAATGAAGTTGATCCTGGTGATTGGCAGAAATTTGTGAAGGCCGGACTCAAGTAAGTCGATTTTGTTTTCTTGGTGCTATTCAGTAAGGGTGTGAATGTCATCGATGATGCAGACCCGGTTCTGTAGCTTGTTATTAGCATAATGTACACGGCGGAGCAGGTGCTGTGCCCGTTTTAGAGATGCAGGATGTGTGATGTTGGAGAGGTTCGATGATTTGCCCATTGCCAGGCTGCGTGCTTCTAACGATGATGAGAGGTACAGCCTTTACAAAACGAAATGTTTTTTAAAAATCAGAAATGTGCAGAGAATAATACAGCAGCATGCAAAATTAATACACGATGACAGTTTCTATGTTTGTCCTAATTTATCCTCTTCCCTCGCTCGCCCAAACGTGTCCCCCTTCTGGATTGAGCTTTGTCATGGCCATGCGTGGTTTTATACTTTGACGACTTGTCAGTGTCTCTAAACAATAAATGACATTGTTTAGTGTGTTTACCATTTTACACAAATCTATCCCTTTATGTGTCCTTTTTTTGCACTCACGTGTTTTTGAGTTACCCATGTCGATACCTGTAGGTCTAACTTGTTGTGACCAGTGTGGGGTATTCTGTGACTGAACCACAGTTTATTTAGCCGTCCCCTACCGATAGACAGCTCCTCCCCCACTTCTTCCTTCCTGCCTCCTTCCCTCCCCCTCCATTCCTGTGGTGAATGTTACGTGTCTCTTGGTGCCCTGTGCCAGATTTTCTCAGCGAGGGGCCCCTCGCTGGCTGTTAGTGTGGCACAGCTTCAGTTTTACCCCATTTTCGATTTGCGCTCCCCTCTTTCTGAGCTAACCTCACACAGTGTGAAAGTTCATTTTTCTCCTCACATCCTCAGTAGTACTTGATATGGTCAGACTCGTTTTTGGCAGTCAGATAGTCATGAAACGATGTTTCATTGTGCCTGTAATTTTCATGTCCCTGATTATTCATCAACTTGAAACAGAAAAATAGTCCACCCAGGAGGAGAGAAAGAAGTGAAGGTAGGTCACAGGTTCATGACAACTGTAGACTGCCATCACGAAATGATGACATTTCTTTCAGTCTTTGATGAATTCATGTTTCTAGAATGCCCGCTATGTGCAAAGCGCTTCTTTACATTATTCACATATTACTGGAAAACTTCTTTTTCCTGGAGCATGATCCTTTCGGTCCTTCACTGGGTTCTGAAGGGGTTTAAGACACACAAGGCTTCTGAACAATTCGATGGGAGTTGTGAGTAGCTAGGAGGAAGGAAGGAGGGAGGCTAACTGGCAAGGTGGGCTGGGGACAGGGAGTGTCATCTTTATTCAGGCTCAGCTCTTCTGTTGCCTCCTGGCATTTCAGCTCACCAGGAAGTTCGTTTGGTGTTTGCCCTGTCAAGAAAATAAATTTGCTGCATCTGCTCCTAGTTTTCAGAAGTGTCCCCTGTGATGGGTTCATAGCCAGGTGTGTGATAAAGCAAGTATAATGCAGTGGCAGCAGGAGAGTCTAGATGATGGGTGTATGACTGTGCACTAGAAAATTCTCAACCTTGTGGGGTGTTGGAAAACTTTCTTAATAAAATGCAGGGAAAACAGTTTTCTTATTGTTTCCTGTGAAATAAAATTCCCCCTTATGAAGCTCTTTCCCCCTTTGATCTTTGCCTCCTAGATTTCGGTATCAGGACCATACATTTTTGAAGGCCCTCCATGCTGCCATACAGCTCTTGTACCTTCCAGAAAGCTCTGTGGGCACGAAGCTCATCCCACTCCGCATGGTCCACATGATGCTCACACAGCATTCTCTGTTTCTGCCAACTCTGCTGAGGTCTGAAGAGGAAGAAAACCCAGACCCTCGTGTCAAAGGTGGCTCCTCATCCCTGCCCTCCCGTTTCACGCAGAGATTTGATTTCCTGATTTCATCGAGCTAGCTGTGCCCCAAAGCTTAGTGCCCATGTGTTTTCAGAGATAAGGAAGCAATACCAAAACGGTGTTAGAATATTTTGTTTCTGCCAAATCCAAGTTCAAGAAATGTTTCTTCTGACTTAGAATCACACAGCATGCAGATCTCTTTTCACAGCCTGTTCTGGCATAGGGGAGTCGTGGTTAAGTTTTATTGCCACATCGTAGGCACAGGTTCAAATCTGGGGGTTAGGAGGAGCGTCTGACCTGAGAGAAATTGTTTAGTTACATGAAATGTCTTAGTGGGAAGTTGGAAACTTCTGTCAGGAGCAGAGGGTTCCAGCGTTCCTGTTGGCGGTTCAGTGCGGGAGCTCTGGGAGCCAGGTTTCAGCTCCCCTGCTCCGTGCAGTGAGCATGTGCCTCAGCTCCGTGATCCCGAGGTTGGCGTGGGCTGCGGAGACGTCAGAGGACAGTCTGAAGGGCCCTGCCCTTGTGAAGCCACACTCTGCTCAGAGGCAAAATTAACATCCCCAAACCATTAGAAATCGCCACAAGGTCCGCCTGTAATGACCTCCTCAGTTGAAGAGCACCATTACCAAGTTACTGCGTGGGTAGGAGAAAAAGTAAAAAAGCTCCACCCTTCTATTCAGGCAGAAGTGGAAATGTTAGAGATTTTGGTAACATGGGGAAAATGCTCAAGTTTTAAAATCTTTGGTGGCTTAAATTTGCAAGGGGAGTGAGGAGAGACTGACTGTGTCCAGGGCTAGGAAGAGAGATGATGGTGAAAATGTGTTTATGGAAAAAAAGGAGAAAGTGGGGAAGGGACAAGGCACAGTCCTGAGCCCAGCATTGTTCAGAGAAGCGTGTTTCCGGTATTTAAGTGTTCCCTGAAGTGCTTCCTCGTCTGCTTTTCTTTGAATGTACGCACCCCTGCACTGCTGTGCTTTTCAATGTTGTTTCTTCCAGAGGCGCTGGTGGACCTGATGTCGGTGGTGGTGAGGATGTGCCCCTCTGTCTGTGAGAGCAGCCACTTCGCAGTGCTCCTTGGGGCCTATGGCGCCTCTCTCAGCGTCCTGGGTGAGCATGTGAGGACCGGGTGGTATGACCCAGGGAGTGTGTGAGGACCAGGCAGTCTGACCAGAAAGTGTGTGAGGACCAGGTGGTGTGACCAGAAAGTGTGTGAGGACCAGGTGGTGTGACCAGAAAGTGTGTGAGGACCAGGTGGTGTGACCAGAAAGTGTGAGGACCAGGTAGCGTGACCAGAAAGTGTGTGAGGACCATGCGGGGTGAGCAGAAAGTGTGTGAGGACCAGGTAGTGTGACCAGAAATTATCAGGACCGGGTGGTGTGGCCAGAAAGTTTGTGAGGACCAGGCAGTGTGGCCAGAAAGTATGAGGACCAGGCGGTGTGACCAGGAATTGTGTGAGGACCAAATGGTGTGAACAGAAAGTGTGAGGACCAGGCGATGTGACCAGAAAAGTATCAGGACCAGGTGGTGTGACCAGAAAGTGTGTGAAGACCAGGCAGTGTGACCAGAAAGTGTGAGGACCAGGCGGTGTGACCAGAAAGTGCGTGAGGACCGGGCAGTGTGACCAGAAAGCATGTGAGGCCCAGGCACCGTGGCAGGGTGGGAGGTCCTGGCACTGAGGCCGGCTGGGAGGAGCGGCGCGGGCTTCCGCTTTCTGAAGGGACCCTTGGGTGACTTGCAGACCAGAAGATCTTGCTCCTCCTCCGGGCGTACGAGCAGAACCGCCTGAGCCTCGTGGACTTCAGGTGAGTGTGGCCTGGGCAGCGCGGGCTCTGGGGCTCGGCAGGAAGGGACCTGCCCGCTCCTCACTGATCTCAGGCTGGGCAGGCTGCACGGAGACCCCGGCTGCTCCGGGAGGGTGCCCCCGGCAGAGCATGTGTTGGCAGGGGCAGCGGCCAGGCCAGGCCAGGCCACCCTGCTGATGGCCGGGTGCGCGCTTGCGACAGACTGCACCATCCTCACTCCCGTCCCGGCTTCCTCTCATCTAGTTTAGTTGATTGTTCTGGAAAGGTTTTCTTCACGCTCTGCTCTAGATGGGCATGACTTGTGACGTGAGGACTCGGAGAGAAGAGTGAGGGGCGCTGACCAGATGTAATCCCACTGTCTGCCTGTCTGTCTGTGTGCTGTGTCTGGCTGGGTTTGTCTCTTTCCTTTCCGTCCGTCTGTCTGTCTCCCGGGTTCCTGGGGCTGCCCGCCAGCCCCTTGGCCAGCACAGCCTGGGGCTCTAGGGGCTGGGCTGCTGCTGTAGCCGTGGGCCCTGCCGCGGCTCTGCGATGGCCCCTCCCAGGGGTGCTGTCCTGGGAAGCTGGACACGGAAGGCCCCACGGATTCTCTCGGCTACCCTCGGCCCTCCTCTCCTGGTCCCCGGGGCCCAGCGCCCTGCCGTCTCCCCAGCACACTGCTGAGGGGGAGGTTGGTGTTACGGCGGGAAGCTAGCTAACGGGGCTAAGAACAGCAGTCCGGGAGAGCTCGGCAGGGGAGAGGCAAACGAGTCCCATTGTGCAATGCTCAACATCAAAGCTGTGCGAGCTCAGGAGCCACCCCTCTCTCCAGAAAGCCAGCAAAGAAAAGCATGTTCCCTCTCTGAGGAACGCCCGGGTCGTGGATGAACGTTCCCTTTCCCTTTCCTTGCGGCCTCCCGCTCTGTTCCTTTGGAGTTGGCGCCACGCCGCTCGTACCCTTTCTGGAAGAGCAGAGGCCCTGCGACCTCAGGGAGAGGAGAGCATGTGGAGGCCGTTTCTCTTGCAGTGAGAAAGTCAGGACAGCGTCTCCCTTAGAGGTTAAAGAAGGTCACCCGAGGCTGCCCCCCACGTAGATGGGTGGGAGTTGGTTGTGGCAGGGTCGTTCCAGCTCCCAGGAGAAGCAAGCGTGCGTGGAGGATGTGGCATCGTGGGGCGCCGTGCAGCTCAGAGCAGAAGTGTCTCCTCACTCAGATCCACGTCCCATCCGCAGCCTGAGTTAGGGGGCCGCCCGGGGACTCCGTAGACAGTCAGTGGACGGACCTCAGGCCAGTCAATGGCCGCAGTCCCAGGACTGGTGGATCCAGTAGCTCAGCTGCCTGCCTGTTAGAAACCGCGGCCAGCAGGGGCACCCTCCTAAGGACTCTGCGTTTGCAGAGACTGAGTCTGTATTTAGAATAGTTCTATTTAGAGGTATTTAATTCAGTCGATGTTCCTTCGGCACCTGCTGTTTACAAGGCGCTGGGCCTGGCACTGCCGGGAATACTGAGAGGAGGAAGACAGTCTTCCGTCTGCTGAGGGGATCAGACTGTCATAAATGTAACTCTTTTTAAATTGGCTTCTGATCATGCCACGTGGTGTGACCGGGCTGTTACAGGACCCCATGAGAGCAAGCTCTCTTTGGGGGTGTCGGGAGTACTTGGGGACAGGGTGACGTTGGAAGGCTAGGGAGGGATCTTACGTAGGTGCGGTTGGCGGAGGGGCCTGGGACACTGGTGGAGGGAACAGAACAGCGTTGTGGCGGCTGGGAGGTGGGAGGGCAGAACATCCGGGGAATGGTGAGTGGGTCAGCTTATCTTCGTCACACGTTACGTGTAGGAAAAGGTGGGAAGGCAGACACGTTGGTGGTAAGGAAGGTAAGTACCAGACTGAAGTGTTTCCATTTCCATCCGGGAGACAGCAGAGTGCTGATAGACATTTGGGGGCAGAGAAGTGGCCCTCATCAGAGCTGGGCTTTGGGGGAGCATCCTCCAGCAGTGGTGGGGGGGTGAGTGGTGGCAGAGGGAAGCAGGGAGAAGGATGGGGAGGAAAAAGGAGGCCTGTGTCATATTGCAGGCAAGGTGAGCTCTCTGGAGAGGTTGGTGGCCTGAAAGGTAGGGATGTTTATGTGGTGGACTCTCGAGGTGGGGACAGCTGAACGGCTGTGCAGGCAGACCTGCTCTGCTCATGGCTGCGTGTAAGCAGGCAGAGGTTTGTGTCAGCATAGTGTCATTGAGCAGCCGGGATTCTGCCACTGTGGTCTAGCCTAGACTCTGGAGCCAGACTCCTTAAGTTTGAATTCCAGCTCTGCTGCTTAACTAGTAGACAAGTGACCAGCTGAGCAACTTTCTTAATCCTCTCTGTGCCTCTTTCCCCCATTTGCAAAATGGGGATGATAATGGTGCCTACCTTTTGGGGTTATTGTACACATGAAGTGAATTAATGCACATGAAGAGCTTAGAATAGTGCCTGGCGCATCATAAGCTCTGTATCAGTGTTGGCCTCCATCATCCCCAGCCCTCCCCATCAGCGTCGGCGTCGTCATCACCCCGACCTTCCCCCTAAGTTATGATGGGGATTAAGTGGTAGAACACACGTAAGCTGCTCACCACAGTGCCTGGCGTGTGCTAGCTGCTCAACAGAGCTCGCTATCATGGTTGTTAGCGTCATCATCATCATCATCAGTTCTTTTCCTGGTGGGGCCCGGGGACCAGTCTGATCTCCCCTCTGGCCTTAGGGTGCTGCTATGGGGCCCAGCTGCTGTGGAGCATCACAAGACATGCCGGAGCCTGGGCAAGTCGCTGTGGCAGCAGCCGAGCGTCGGGGACATCCTCCGCCTGCTGGATCAGGACCGGATGATGAAGACCATCCTCCACTTCCCCCAGAACCGGAGGCTGCTGCCCCCCAAGGTGCGCGAGGCCCGGGGCACAGCCATCAGGGAGCACTCACTGCGGGCGGGGGCTGTTCTGCCCGCCCCTCAAGGGCTCCACCTGCACCCTCGGCTTGAGTGTTCTGTAAACTCCAAGCCCTGGTTTTCTGGTGGATGGTTAACTTCTTAAGCAAAATTCCAACCATATATAAGGTACAGAGATAGGACCCCCACATCGCTGTCACCCCGCTTCAACAGTTATCCATGCGGGTTTCATTTATAACTCCCCAGAAAAGACTATTTTGAAGCAAATCTCAAAAATACCATTTCAAGTACAAGCGCTGTTTTTTTACAGAGCCATTTTATGCTCTTGAATGCTCAGAATAATTTGAACTCTAGAGATAGTGGGTAAGTACTCACGTGGTAGTACATTTGTGAGGTTGACCTGCGCGTTTCTGTTTGTTTGGGGCTGTTTCAGGACACACAGGAGCCGGTATTTAAAGACAGGAGCACAGTGGAGCTCGATGGCCTGTACGACCCCTGCTTCCTCCTTCATCTCTTCAGTGAACTGACCAGGCCAGGTAGTTGCTGCCTTTGGGAAGGGCGGGGGCGGGGAGCAGCTCCTGCTGTGTGTGGCTCAGGCATAGTCACAGGGCCCTCACAAAGGCAGGTTTCTCGTGGGAATTATTACCGTAATAATTGAGGGATTCTCATTAATCCTTGAAGGATACCCAGCTGCCGTGTTACCTTTTCATTCCAGTGATTTTCAGCAAAGTTAACAGTTAATGTTTTGAATATATGGAGATTTTTTTTAAAAAACAATTATAATTTTAAAACCAGAGAGTGTCCCTATGTCCTTGATGTTTTCCTATTTCTTAGGGACAGGAGCCTTTTCCGAATTATCACCGGATAGTAGTCAAATACCAACAGAAATGAGAGATTTTATCCTTGAGAACAAGTGAGAGCCTGCTGGGGTTGACTTTCTCTTGGTTTAAGTGTATTTTTGAAATGGCATTTGTGTCTAGTAGCCTGAGGGTGGGAGTCTGGTAAACGGGTGGGGGGCAGCGTGTGCATGTGCCCACTGGGGAGGACCAAGGTCTGATTCCCAGGTCCTCAGGACTGTTGGTCTGGGGCGTTCTTGGGTGCTGGTGTGTAGCGATACCTCATTGGGGTTTTGATTTGCATTTTCCTAATGGCTGATGGTGTGAAACATGATGTGGTTTATTTGTCATCTGTATGTCCTTTTTTTCTTCTTCTTGTCCCCAAAGCCCCCAAAGTACATAGTTGTATATTCTAGTTGTGGGTCCTTCCAGTTGTGGCTTGTGAGATGCCACCTCAGCATGGCCTGATGAGTGGTGCCACGTCCGCGCCCAGGATCCAAACCGTTAAAACCCTGGGCTGCCGAAGCGGAGCGCGTGAACTTAACCACTCGGTCACGGGGCCGGCTGCCTGTGTGTCCTCTTTGATGAAGTGTCACTTCATGTCTTCTGCCCGTTTTCTAACGGGATTTCTTTTTTTACTGTGGAGTTGGGAGAATTCTTCATGTAGTCTAGATAGTAGTCTTGTGGGATATGTGGTTTGCAAACATTTTCTCCCAGCTTATCTTTTCATCCTTTTAACAGGGTCTTTCACAGAGCAAAAATTTCTAATTTTGGTGAACTCCAGTTTATCAATTTTTCCCTTTATGGATCAAGCCTGCGCTGATATTCCTGGCTGGGAGAGGCAGGAGCGGCCGTTATGCCCCTCCCTCGGCCTCCACTGATGCCAAGCAGGAGCCTTGCCCTTCCTCCCTACGAGGCCTCCTCTGTTAGCAGTCGGGCGCAGGAGGGCCTCGCCGCTGCCCGGTGGGGAGGAAAGCCCCACCTCCCTATTCGGCCTTCTCTACCGCCTCCCCAGCAGGGGTGTGGGGCTCTGTCTCACAGCCTGGGGAGGTCTAGGCTCCGCACTCCACCTTGGCTGGCGTGGGTAGGGGTGGGGGCCACAGTATTTTCTGGGGTGTTTGGCTGGAGTAGAGCAGTGACTGTCTAGAGGTTTTCTGTCTTACTAGGCTGCTCCTTTTATAGCCGTTTGTCTAGAGACTGGAGAGAGTGGGCGTTTGTTCTGCTGCACGTGTGCCCATTCGTGTTTCTGGGTTGCTGGCTTTCTTAGCTCTTGGTCTAGGGCACATGGAGCAGAAAGGAAACCCAGGGAGCTCACCTGAGGTCTCCACCTGGTCTGCTTCCTTCCCACCTTTTCAAGTCGTCTTATATTTATCTGGGATTTTCAGTTCCTCTTAATAGGAGAATAGAGAAAATGTGTCTACTCCGTCTTCCCAGAATTGGAAATTTAATTCAATTAATTTTTAACTTTAGATAATATATTCACAGTTCAAAATTCAGGCAGTACCAAAGGCCGTGCAGTGAAAATCTCCCTCCCACCTGGCCTCTGCATGTCGTTTCCTCCTGCCAGCGGGAACGTGTGTGCCCAGCTCCTTGCACATTCTCCTAGGCTTCTTTTTTTTTTTTTTTTTTTTTTGCTGAGGAAGATTCACCTTGAGCTAACATCTGTGCCAATCTTCCTCTATTTTGTATGTGGGACACCACCACAGCATGGCTGAGGAGTGTTGTGTAGGTCTGTGCCTGGGATCCAAACCTGCGAACCCAGGCTGCCAAACCAGAGTGCACAAACTTAACCACTACACCACTTGGCTGGCCTCCTGGCTTGCTTCTTTACGGCCTGCAGGGAAGGACTCACAGTGGCAGGATGTGGGGGACAAGTGGAGGCATGTGTTCTGCGTCTCTACTCATGGGCACGGCCAGGGTGATGCCTTTATAAAGGGGCTCCTTCCTGCTGACCTAATGGCCTCATGGCTTTGCATGCACTGGGAGACTGTGTCTCACTATTCGTTCTGTTTTCTCTGTTTTTCAACTTGAAATTGTCTTTTTGTATTCAGATGCTCCTACTCATGAACAGGTTTGCTGAGCCTCCCGGCTGCCCTTCAGTGTTCCTACAGAGGGCTGTGCAAGGGCTGGGTTTTCAGAGAGATTTCCCGTCAGTAGCCCCGTGTTGCTGTAGCTCCCCTCTCCTCGAACACTGTTCTGTGGCTGAGCTGGATTTTGTTTGCAGGGGAGTAGGGGCATCTCCTGCCAGTGTCCGACTGTGGTGATGATGAGCAGATGTCCTAGTTGCCCTGGTGACCGTTCATGGCAGGCTAACTGAGGCACGTCCAGCGTGTGGCCGGGAGCTCCTCTCATCCCCCATGCCCTGGCGGTGCCGGCTAGGTCTGCTTCTCATCAAACACGAAAATAGATTTTCCACAGTCTAAAAATATGAGGCAACTTTGGCAGATTATAACACATCATTTAGTCTGTTGTTCCATCTCTCAGTAGAGCTTTTAGGAGACAGAAGGCAAAGCCTTGGAAAACACTTAATAGAAAAACAGTAAAATCAGAACACTGTGTTTTTCTCAAAATCTTGAATATTGCCTTTTTTGGGTGGGGAGGACAGTTTCTGGAAGGGCTTTTGTGAAGAGAGATAACTAGTAGTGGTCTTTCAAGTAGGGAAGTCTCCACATACAGCCTATTTTATATTTTATGGGTACAATTCAGGTAGAAAATTTTGCAGAGCATGTCTACCCTAAGAAGGATTTACAGTATCTTAAAATACTGGTTATGCTAAAATTATTCACATGGAAGTAGAAAACGTTAAAAAGCATAGAGGTGGACAGAAAAATAGAAACACAAAAATTAAAAAACAAAAGAAAAACTAGGTCATTAAATTTTGCTCTGGACTACTTGTCATCCAGAACAAAAAATGGGAGCATAATGTTTTAAACAAATTTTGTGGTCTGATAAAAAGAAACATACCAGTTTATAAGGAGAAGAAAATTCCTATCAGTAAAATGATAAGTTGAATAGAACAGAAATCTGCGAACCAGCATAATGGCCAGTGTAGGCTAGGTTTATTGTGGTTGAATTAAGTCAGGAATCTTTTTTTCATGTTATTTAAAAAATTTATTCTTCCTTTTGCTTTTGCCCTTGTGGAGAAGTCAGCATGAATGATGTTTTAAATAAACTTTTATAGAACTGTAATATATACAAACGTGCACAAATCACCTGTGTATGGCTTGAATTTTGGTGAAACCACCAGCCAAATGAAGGAACAGAACATAATCCACAGCTCCTGAAGCCTTTCCCCCTCTTATGTAGGGGCCAGTGTCCTGTGTTTGAAGTCTGTGTAAATGGCGTTAGACACTGTGTACTCTTTTGTGTCAAGCTCCATATAGCCCACGTTATATTTTTAGATTCATCCATACTGTATGTAGCAGAAGTTCTCAACAGTGTGTTTTTGCTTCCTGCAGTGGCACCTGAGTCCAAGTGTTGCTCAACTTTTGGCAATCCTAAATTGGCATGTGGTTAGTTTTTATGTGTGGCTGCCAGTCCTCAGAGAAACTATAGTCTCACTGCTCCATTTCAGCTTTTTGCTGAAAATGGGAACCTGTTTTCTTAACCTTATTGCTTCCCTTTGAGTCCTTGGCTGAGATCCAGGGCCAGCCAAGGCTGTAGCAAGGCCAGTGACAAATGCTTTTCCCACAGCAAATTCTTGTCCTCTATAGAACTGGGCTGAAATCTTCAGCTCATAATTCACATATGCCACAGAACAGGGAGATGGTTCTCTGAGCCTCGTCATCAGACTGCGGGAGCACGGGCTCTGTGGCCTCCTTGCTGTGATGAGCCGTACCTGCCAGGCCGCATTTGAGCAGATTGTGTAAGAGGAGGTGTGAGGGAGAGGTCTCGACAGCACAGTTGCACTGCTACTAGAGCCTGTAAAACACGGGGTGCTTTTTATTTTAATCCTTGATAATTGTCTTGGTTAAGCCATTTTGACCTGAAGATCTGTTATCAGAAGTCCAAATTGCTATTTCTGAAGTTCTTGAAAAAGAGAGAATTTCAGTTACAACTATTTTTTAATAGCCTATTATATTTTTAACACCCAAGGGCAGCTCTTTTCTGTAAGTGTTACAAAGCCGAGACTTCATAGACTAACAGAGATGACCACAGAACATGAAACTAACTTTTCCTCCTAGATGCGTGGAAAATCCATTTGTCTTAGAGAATGTCAGTGATTACTAAAAATGTCCCAGCAAGCTGAATACTAGCTATTTTTAGTGAGCATAATGTTAAATGTTTAAACTGCTCTCTTTCCCAAATGTATTCCATTTATGTGTATTTTTTATGTAGGTAGGCAGGTGTATCTTAAACACATCTCATCTTTTCCAAAACAATATAATTTTATAGTTTGATTTATTTTTTTCAGCTATTGGGTATTTTCCCTCCTCCTACCAAAAATAGTCACTTGTTAGAAATGAGAAAATTTAGTGCATAAGCTTTTGGAGCCCAAGAGTCTTCTGATTATTCTTTTTCCATCCTTTTACTTTTAATCTGCATCTTGATATTAAAAGTGGTTTCCTGTAAACAGATGTATTTGAGTTTTGCTTTTTTAAATTCAATCTGACCATCTCTGCCTTTTAATTGGAATGTATACACCATTTACGTTTAATGTGATTATTGATCTGATTCTGTTTTTTTTTGTTGTTGTTGGCCTTTAGCTAGAATGTGTGTGTGTGTGTGTGTGTGTGTGTCTTGCTCTAGGATTTATAGTATTCATCTTCAATTTATTGCAGTCTGCCGACAAGTGAGGTTATGCCACTTCATGGAGAACAGAAGCACTTTACATACTGTAAAGCCACAGTATGTTGTTGCTTTTGCTTCAAAGTGTCAGTTATCTTTTAAAGAGATTTTATATTTACTCTATAGTTATCATTTCTGATTCTCTTCATTCCTTTGTGTAGAACCAGATTTCCATCTTCTATCATTTTCCTTCTGCCTGAAATACTTCCTTTAAGAATTCTTGTAGTTCAAGTCTGCTGGTGATCAATTCTTTCAGCTTTTTTATGGAAAAAAGGCTTAACTTTTTTTTTTTTTAAAGATTTTATTTTTTTCCCCTTTTTCTCCCCAAAGCCCCCCGGTACATAGTTGTATGTTCTTCGTTGTGGGTCCTTCTAGTTGTGGCATGTGGGACACTGCCTCAGCGTGGTTTGATGAGCAGTGCCGTGTCCGCGCCCAGGATTCGAACCAATGAAACACTGGGCCGCCTGCAGCGCAGCACGCGAACTTAACCACTTGGCCAGGGGGCCAGCCCCAAAAGGCTTAACTTTTGAAAGATTTTCATGGGTTATAAAATTCTGGGTTGACAGGTTTTTTTCTTTCTGTACTTTAAAGATGTTGCTTCCCTGATTCTGGATTGTATAATTTCAAACACAAAATGTACCATCATTCTTATCTTTGTTCCTCTGTATGTTATATGGCTACTTCTAAGATTTTTTTTTAATTGCTGGTTTCAAGCAATTTGATTATGTTGTGCTTTGGTGTGATTTTCTTTATATTTCTTGTGCTCTGGGTGTTCATTGAGCTTCTTGGCTCTGTAGATTTATAGTTTTTGTCAAATTTGGAAAAATTTTGTCCATTATTTCTTCAAATATTATTAGGGACTCCACATACACATAAGTTAACCTGCTCAAAATTGTCCCACAGCTCAGTCATGCTCTGTTCATGTTTTTAAATTATTTTCTCTCTGTGTTTCAATGTGGGTAGTTTCTATTGCTATCTTCAAGTTCACTGATCTTTTTTTCTGCGATGTCTAATCTTCTGATAATCCCACCCCGTGCATTTTTCACCTCAGGCATTTCAATTATATCTTCCATATTTCTATTTAACACACTGATCTAGCTTCTTGAACCTGTAGAATACAGTTATAATAACTGTTTTAATGTCTTTGCTTGTTCTGTTATCTTTGTCATAGCTGGGTCATTTTCGAATGGTGAAGTTTTCTCTTCATAATGGGCTGTGTTCTTGCTTGTTTGAATGCTTGGTGATTTTTTATTGGAAGCCAAACGTGAATTTTATCTTGTTTGGTGCTGGATGTTTTTGTATTCCCGTGAACGTTCCTGAGCTTCGTTCTAGGGCACGTTTGAGTTACTTGGAAGCAGTTTAATCCTTCCAGCCTTGCTTTTAAGCTCTGTTAGGTGGGACCAGAGCAACGTTTAGTCTGGGTTGTACTCTGCCCCTCAGCTGAGGTGGAGTCTTTCTGAGCACTCCATCTAACCCTATGAACTGCGAGGATTTGCCCCCGGCTGTGGAAACAGGAACAATTTCCAACCCGGTGCGAGACTGGGGTTGTCTCCTCCCATCTTTCGGGTGGTTGCTCCCACCCTCAGGTGGTTTCTTCGCACGCACTTGTGGATGGGCCCTCATCTGAAGATGGGGCTCTCTCAGGGGCCTGTCTTCTCCAGGACTTTGCTGTGGAACTGTGGCCACCTTGGCCCCCCAGGCCTCCTGCTCCGTCTCCTCAGCTCAGAGTCCTCCAGTCTCCGCTTAGGTTTGCCTTCCCTGTGCCATGACCTAGAAGCTCTCCAGGCTGTGAGCTGGGTGGTCAAAGCTTCACCTTGTTTGTTTCCCATCTCTCAGGGATCACTGTCCTTTGTTGCCTCATGTCCCATGTCTTGAAAATCCTTATTTCATTTCTTGAGTCTGGTTTTCCAGTTGCTTCAGGTGGACAGGTAAATCTGGTTCCTATCACTCTCTTGGCCGGAAGTGGAAATCCTGGTTATTCTTTGATAGGGTATGAAAGCTGAACAAAACAAAGGAGGGCAGCTGTATACAAGCAGCCCCACCTCCGTCGGTTCACCCTTGGGTAGGATGCCAGTGGAAGCTCCAAGGAGCTCTGCAGCTTCTGAGGGGGAGGAGGAAACTTTACAGTTTGAAGTGATTTCTGCACTTTTGGACAGCCATCCATTTGGAGACTTACTTGGCTATGAGAGCTGTTTGGATTAAGGAGAAGTAACTGATTTATTATAATTTTTCTTGTTATTTTTAGTTTTTAAATTGCCAACATTATCCTTTTAAAAGTCTAACTTTGGGGAGAGTAGAGGAAAAAAGAGTTTGACTTTTTAAATATATTATCAGTGGTGTGGGGCTGGCCCCGTGGCCGAGTGGTTGGGTTCGCGCACTCCGCTGCAGGCAGCCCAGTGTTTCGTTGGTTCGAATGCTGGGCGCAGACATGGCACTGCTCATCAAACCACGCTGAGGCGGCGTCCCGCATGCCACAACTGGAAGGACCCACAACAAAGAATACACAACTCCGTACCAGTGGGCTTTGGGGAGAGAAAGGAAAAAAAAAATAAAATAAAATCTTTAAAAAAATATTATCAGTGGTGTATCTTTCCTTGATAGCATATTCCAAGATTACTCCTTTGGGGTAGTAATGTCAGTTGGTTGGTGTTTGGTTCCTAATTTAACTCAGTCACCAGTCACTCATTCTAAAGAACATCTTTTTGGGTGATTGTCACGACCAAACCATACTTAATCTTTTTTAAACAAGATGACTTATCTCTATTCTGAGGTTTTTCTTGACAGTATATATCTTGTAAAAAAAGCCTGGGTTTTTATTGAAGAGGATTTGAAGTGTTCTGAATTTTATTAGTGATAATCAAGACCTTTAAGATGTGGTCAGGTGTGTCCTGTCATTATCTGACCTTCTGTCTCTGTCATATGCTCTCCTGGAGTGATGGTGAGTTTCTCAAGACCTCCCAGGTGACAAATGAACGTCAGCCAGCAGATTCTGTAGACTCTAGCTTTTTTTCTTTTTTTTTTTTTGATGAGGCAGACTGGCCCTGAGCTAACACCTGCTGCCAGTCTTCCTCTTTTTGCTTAAGGAAGATTTTCCCTGAGCTGACATATGTGGCAGTCTTCCTCTATTTTGTATGTGGGATGCCACCACAGCATGGCTTGATGAGCAGCGCATAGCTCTGCACCCAGGATCTGAACCTGCGAACCGTGGACCACCAGGCTGGCCCCTAGACTCTAGCTTTTACTCAAGCTTGGTGAGCTGCTCTTCTGTGAGACTGTGTTGTTTGAAGAAAGAACTAGGGTTGCAGAATGGATGTCCGTGAATCCTTTGTGAATTGGTGGGCCAGGTCAGACTGGTTTGTGCTGTCTGAAACTCCCAGCTTCATGGCCTTACGTACTTTCTTTAGCAGTGCTCATAGGCAAGAGCTCAGAGGCAGCAGGCTGAATGAGGTAGAAATGGGGAGCCAATTTTCTCTGCTGACGCCCCACTTATGTTCTCTGGGCCCCCGGCATCTCGTGTCTCAGGTCTGAATGGCACTTTCATTCTTCTCTGGCTCGTTGGGTTTTTGTGAGCAGTAATGAAATTATCCTGGCTAGGATTTGCAAGCATCTTAGAAGCTGAGGGCAAGGTAATTATTGTCACTGAAGGGAAGATAGTCTTTAATCCAACTTCAGCAGAAGACAAGGGGAGCTGGAGAGAGACTTGCATTTCTTGTATCTAGCACACATAGCTGATATTGGCAAAATGCAAAGGGAAATTTAATTTGCCATGTTGCACAGGCATTGTGGATCATAGTGTGTGTGTGTTGTGTTCAATGCTGTGTTTTATTTCTTGTAGAATTTGTAGTGGATTGTCGAAAATTCTTGGATTCGAATGCTCTGGGCCTGACCGTGGCGGCCCTGAGCAGCTATGACCCGCAGATGCGAGCCGCGGCCTACTCTGTCCTGGCGGCCTACTACTCGCACGTGGAGGGGGCACGGTTCCGCGAGCAGTCCCAGGTGAGTGGGGCTGAGAGTGGGCGGAGGGCTCGGGAGAGCGGGCTGCCCACCTGCCTGCTAGAAGGCTTCCTGACGAACACGGAAGCCTGTTGCCAGGGACCTCTGATAAAGAATAACTGTCTGTTCCCTCTTGGGGAATGACGCTGCAGGCTACCTCTGGTCCCCTCCCCCAGGAATTTGAGAGAGGTGTCCCCTTATAAACACTCTGTTGTGTGGTGGGTGGTCAGAGCGGTTTAATTTCTGTCGACTCTGTTTTTGGTCTAAACTCGGTAGTTAAGGTGGCTGTTCTTTGCGACACTCTGAGCCTCAGCAGCCTGTGCCCTGGGTGATAGGAACGAGAGGAGACTGGATGGTCAGGCCGTGGAGCCGGGGTTCTCCCTGCCCTTGGGCACATGCCTGGCTCCTCAAGAAAAAGCGAGAGGCACTTCTGAGATGAGCAAGCAAGGATGTAGGTGTTGTGAGCGTCATCTTTGGTGGCCCCTGGGATGCGAGGAGAGGCCACCGTGCAGAGCTGTAGTTAGGCTGCATGAGACAAGGCCGGTCACAGTTGTTCTGAAACTGCTCCTCTGTCTTTTTCTTTTTCCTGGTTTAAGCTACTGTACCTGTTGGACGTAGTCCGGAACGGGATCCGAACTCAGAACATGAGGCTCACCTTTACCTTGACTCTCTTCATCGCCAAAGCAGCCCTGCAGATTTTGAAACCAGGTACCGCTGGTAGACTCGGGGTGTGGTGAGGCTGAAGTATTGGAGCCGAGCAGGTCCACTTGTCGGTGTTCCTCCTGTAGGTGTAATCCGTCACATGCATGAGGACGGACGTGTCAGGGTCCTCCCCGGGGGGGACAGTCAATGAATGATGGTTGTGAGGAAGCTCTTTATGGGCCCTTAGGGGATGAAGTCTAGAGAAATTAAGTGAAAAAGCAAGGTGCAGAACAGTGTGCGTGGTGGAGGAAGAAATATGTGTTTGTGTTTGCTTGGAGGGGCATAGAGCTACGGTAAAAGCAAATCATGGCCCCAGCTCGCGGGCTTCTGCGAGGGGGCATCGCTCCTGCACAGGAGAGCACTTAGGGGTGCCTGACTCAGAGGCAGCTGCGGGTCCGCGCTCAGAAGTCACAGTCAGCGCAGCTCGGGGGTCCTTAGTTAGAAGTTGTTTGGCCTGTGCGTCACTGTGCAGGTCCCTCCCATACTGTAACACGGCTCCTTTCGGTTGCTCGCAGCGGGGCACCACTGCTGAGGTAGTGTGTGCAGAAGTTAGTCCCTCATAAGGTCGGTTTTTTAAAAAATTTTTATTAGTGGAAAATTATAGAATGTTGGAACCATCGAGGACCACAGAGTTCTTTGAGTGTAATGTGGTCATTTTCAGAGGAGGAAACAGCACCTCACCTGAAGGCCCCCAAGATTAAATAGCTTGTCCAAGGCCCCACAGTTAGTCTCTTGTCGAGTTGCTGTTAGAATTCAGATCTGATTTTCATCTGCTCCTAGATCATTTTTAGAAATAATGGGAGGAAAGGAAGTAATTAGGCATTTGTAGACTCTAAAGAAAAAGACGATCCTGAGAAGACATCCTAGCAGAGGCCATGGTGATTGGTTTTGGCCTCCCATCCTGTCTGTGCCACCTAGATGAGCTTTGTCCCCCGTCAGACCTGGTGTCGGGGTGAAGGGTGCTGGGCAGCAGCAGTGGAGGGGGCGCTCAGGCTGCAGCCAGTGTGGACAGACTGGAGGTCGTGACACGATGGTGAGGCAGAGGGGAGGAGGTGTCTGCGTTCCAGAGCCACGTGAGCCAGGGCGCGTCTGAGCCCCCTTTGCCATGGCGGTTCCCCTCGGTGAGAAGCCGGTGGCTGTGGGAGTTAGCCCTGTGCTGTGTGTGACCCGCGCTGCCCACCAGCTGATTGGAGCTTATGCTGCAGGCTGATAAGCAGGGAGGGCCGACGTCTCTGAAAGACTCGACCTCCTGCAGTGGTTTTGGAACCATGAGAGAAAGCCTGTATGCAGTGTGCAACTCAGGTGTCTTACCGCGTTCTAATTCGAGAACTACTCACCTGGCTTATACGAAAGCTCCCCAGGGGCATCAGTTTATGTCTCATCCCCCACATCCTCACCCCTGACTCCATTAGACCATGGGGTGTCCTGTTGGTGCTGGTTGTGAGTGACTGTCTGCCTCTGTTCCCAGAGGAGCACATGTACTTGAAGATCAACAAGTTCCTGCTGTCACACGAGTACCTGAACATGAGCAAAGTCCCTGGCTTCTTCCAGTTCTTCTTCAGCTCTGACTTCGAGGTAGTGCTTCTCAAGTCCTCGGTCCCGGAGAGACTCCGGAATTGGGTTCCTTGGCCTCTGCTGTCGGTCTGATCTTTTCCTACTAATGCTGTTGGCTGCACAGCCAGCACAATTGCACAAGCAATGTGAGAGCGAGAAGGTCAGGAAAAGTAGAAGTGCACACTGGCTCGTGTGCAGAAATGCCTTTCATTCCACGTGTTAATTCTTAGGTAGTTCTTCAGCCTGGAAACCTCTGCTTCAGAGGTCTCAGTTTGATGGCATTCTCATTATATTTTCTTGGTGAATCACTGGGTTAAATTTTTTTTTTTGAGGAAGATTAGCCCTGAGCTAACTGCTGCCCATCCTCCTCTTTTTGCTGACGAAGACTGGCCCTGAGCTAACATCCGTGCCCATCTTCCTCTACTTTATACATGGGACGCCTGCCACAGCATGGCTTGCCAAGGGGTACCATGTCCTCACCCGGGATCCGAACTGGTGAACCCCGGGCCACCGAAGCGGAACGTGTGCACTTAACCGCTGTGCTGCTGGGCCGGCCCCTGGGTTAAATATTAAACGTGTTTTTATAGAACACCTGCCTGCATCCACACAGTGCAGTGTTTAAACTTGACTTGGTCCTTTATTCCGGACCTGAAGAAACCAGTCAAGGGTGCTATCGACGGTTTTTAATATAATCAGACGGGAGGTCAGGGCTGCTGTGCCGTAGTCTCGCCTCGACTTGAGAATAGTGGTGTTTGAAGAGTTGTCAGGTAAAAGGCTTAAACTTCATTAACAAGTTTCCTGTTCACTTGGGTTACAGCAAAAAACGGAACAGGAGTGGCTGTTTGGAATTCTTCGGCAGGGGATTCGAGACAAATACTGCTATGAGCTCTGCGCCCGGCGAGGGGTCTTCCACATCATCCTGTCCTTCTTCAGCAGCCCACTGTGTGACGAAGTGGCCCAGGTAGGCGGCCTGCATGGCTGTGGGAGACGGAAAGGGCTGTTTCGTAAGGTTTTATTCTGAAGTCGAGTCCATGTGAATTCTAATCCCAGCCTGGACATGAGCGACCTACTAATCTGACGTGACCCTCGCTTTCTCTGAGGGCAGATGAGATCCATGGGTGCCTTCCGTGTGGCCTGCGCGGGGTGCAGGCTGCGTTGCTGACTCTCACTGCCATTTGTCCTCTGATGAATGCGTTTCGTTGCGGCCCCCTACTGTGCCGTGGCTGATGAGAAGGCCTGTGGAGAGGGAGGGGCTAATCTGTCATCCTGAGCCTGTGGGGCTGGCTAACAACTAGAAACCAGTTACCCCCTCAGTGACTGAGGGCCTTTGCCTCAGACACTCTCGAGCCCCCAGAATTTCATTTAACGCGCAGAAGCTGTAGGTCCTTGAACCCGGCTGGGAGTCGGGAGTCGGGAGTTGAAACTGGAGCTGCGGCCTCGCTGCTGGTGGGGAGCCTGCACGTCAGCTCCTTCCCTGGGCCAGTGCTCCTGCGTGCGTGTCCAAAGGCCATGGGAGTTGGAAGAAGTGACTAGGGGGAGCCTTTAGATACTTTTCTTTTTTTTAAAGATTGGCACCTGAGTTAACATCTACAGCCAATCTTTTTTTTTTTCTTATTCTCCCCAAAGCCCCCAGGACATAGTTGTATATTCTAGCTGTAGGTCCTTCTGGTTGTAGTATGTGGAACACCACCTCAGCATGGCCTGAGGAGCGGTGCTAGGTCCACACCCAGGATCTGAACTGGTGAAACCCTAGGCTGCCAAAGTGGAGCGTGAGCTTAACCACTCAGGCACAAGGCAGCCCCCAGCCTTTGGTATTTTTATTACTGCCTAGCCTGGTCAGCTTTCATTTCTGATACCATGTAAAATGCCGGTGAATAGGAGTGAGTCAGGATTAAGAAACACGTTTGAATAAACTGAATTTGAGTATGCTGGTGTTTTATTTTTGATGGCCTGTGAGAATTTGAAAGCACCCAATCACAGTTGAAGTGGCAGTTCTGTCTTTATGTCTGCCTTTCCCAGGTGGGAAAACTGGACCAAAGGGGCCGCCAGCAGTTCCCGGCTGAGCTGGGAGTGGGTCCACGTTCTCTCCAGCTCAGGCTGCCACATGTCTGGGCCATGTGCTTTCCATGCTGCGTCTTTGCTTGTGGGTTGGTTCCTTATGATGGAAGTGGGCGTCCCCCTGGGGCCCGGCAATTGCTGTGGAGGTCTGCGTCCTCTGTCTCTTGTGGGGAAGGGCGAGTTCCTACACAGCCTTTACTCTTAGAAAGGCAGCAAAGCAAACTTCACATGCAACCGTCACCTGGAATTGTAACATACTGTTGCATTTTTTCAGTTGTTCCTTTGATTATAAGTTAGGTTTTCCCACTGAAAAGTAACTTTTTGTTTTGGGTTTTCAGAATTGGATTCTGGAAATTCTACAGAATGTTGCCCGGGATGCCAAGTCTGCCTATGAGTTCCTACGGGACTATAGCCTTTTGACATGGATTTTACACATCCTTGAGAGCAAGTAAGCACCTCGTGCGCGAGAGGTGTGTGTCAGATGGGAAGAGGGCGGGTCAGAGACACTGATGTCTCCTGCTAGCTTTCATGTCGACGAGAAATGTCCAGCAGAGTCCATGCTGCCCGACAGTGTCCTCTAATGCCACCTGTGCCTAGGAAGCCACCTTCTAGTGATGCCAAAATGGCATTTCACTTTAATCTTCCTTTGGCGTGTCTTGTCTGCATGGAATGACAGCGCCAGCTGCGGAGGCCCCTCCAGCCGCCCTTTCTGTGTGTTCTGCACAGTGCAGGCTCCTCCCCTGGAGTGGCAGCGTCTGCCTGAGGCTTTGTGCCTGCAGCCCTCCCTAGGGAAGAAACCAGAGGCCTCCAGGTTCGGGAACGCTTGCTGGGTCCCTCGGGCGTTGGTGGGACCCAGCGCTTCACGGTCTGCCCAGGGTCAAGGTGCTGAAGCGCGTTGTGAAGGGCGGCGCTGGAGTCATGTCGAGGGGCAGGAGTGGGTGTTGGCCTCGTTGTCTCAGGCTGCCGTACCAGCGGACCACAGCCGGGGTGGCTCAGACAGCAGGAGCTCGTTTTCTCACGGTTCTGGAGGCCGGAAGTCTGAGATGAGGGGCAGCATGGTCGGGTTCTGGTGAGAGCCATCTTCCTGCTTACAGACGCCGCCTTCTCGCATGTGCGCACGTGCAGGGACACAGAGAGAGCTCCGGTGGCTTTTCCCCTCCCTATCGGGACACTAGTCCCACCACGAGGGCTCTGTCCTCATGACCTCATCTAAACCTCATTCCTCCCAGAGGCCCCACCTCCAGCTGCAGTCCCACTGGGGGTTGGGCTTCCCCATGTGAATCTGGGGAGGTATGGGGAGGACGCAGTGCCGTCCACAGTGTGATCTGCTCTGATTCCTCATAATCCCAAGTTTGAGGCTGTCTGAAAAGACAAGGACATTGTCTCCGTGGATGGCACTTGGGGGGAGGGCTCTGTCTTTCAGAGAACTAACTACTGTCATAAGCCCAGGGAAATCTAGGCTCCTGTGCATTTTTAAAGCGTATTTTTAGAAATTTCTCTAAAATAAAGTAATAGCCTAAACCTAGGCTGTCTTTGGACATTAGCTGCAAGACTGTTTCAGATTTCTAAAAGGCATAATTGGCTAATTACCAGTTCCTGGCTATTGATGTCTTAGAAGTCGAGTTGTTCTCGTGGGTGGGACAGCTCTTCTTTCCTACTGCAGCGGCTCCAGCACTTTCTCTGGTGGGGGCTTAGGGTGGTGGTCCGGTTAGGAGGGAGAGCGGGGCCTGCCCTCTGTTGAAGCTGCATCTGTGGAACAGGCACCCAGTTTTACTTGGATACTGGCCTGTTTGGGGGCTGCAGTGGGAGGATGAGCAGACAATTGTTAGGGGAGGGGAAGAGCCTGCCAAGCCACTGCCTGGTGCTACCACCACCATCGTAGTCTGTTCCGTCGTCCTCTCCCACCCCTTCCAGAAGATGCCAGTGAAAGGAGAGAATGTGACAGAGAGAGCATTCCCCCTTTGGTTTCAGGTTTCTGGAGACCCAGCTGCTCTCCAACATAATCTCCTTGCTGCACACCCTGTGGGTGACCAACCTGGGGGACAAAGGAGTGGAGCGGGAGAGCCAGCCTCCTTGCAAGGCTGGGCCCCAGGAGCCCCCGAAGCTGCTCGCCCTGCAGTTGGTCAATGAATTCCTTTATGTTTTCATTGTGCTCACGAAGCACCTGAGGTAAGAACCTCGCCCGCCACCGTGACCCTGGTGTCGACCACTTGTGGACGTCACCTCTCAGTGTTGCCCTTGGTCACAGTTCTGCAAGTGGGCTTTGGGCCATGGTCTGGTGTGAACTAGGCCAGAGGGCTGCTGTCAGTTGTGGGTGACATCAGGAAACCTATCTTAGCTGCTTCCTCTTTTCCACTTCAACTTTATGAGGCTCCTTTCAAGACCTTGAGAGCTTAACATACTCTGAGAACCTGAAATATGCCGTCCCGGACCATTTTTAGCAGGTAGAGCATCTATCTTGGTGTTTTGATTCAAGCTCTCTAAGCGATGTCTTGTAGAAAGAACGTATTTCCATGACCTTAACCTAAGAGAGTGAGGGTGCTTAGGCTTCCTTTGCCTTCGTTAGCCTGCACACTTACTCGTCCATGAATTTTCTTGGAAATTTCAGTATTTTCCTCTGACCCCTTGGAATAATGCTCTTGATTTCCTTAAGAGAGCTGAATTCTCAGATTCCCTTGTGTTAGAGAAAATATACTGTGTGCACTCATATTTCTGATGTGGGAACAGAAATATGCTAATTGGAACCAGAAGATCAGTAGCAAGTGGATAGTAAGCTCAGAATGAAAACTTTCTTGGTAAAGAGCAGGGCATTTGGTTTTACGGTGTTCTGAAGTAAATTGTAAATCCACGCTGGATAGCCACGGTTCTTGTTTTGGGCTTGTTGAAAGGCACATTGGTCTCTGAGAACTGATTGCTATTTGAGATCAAGATTGTAATTATAAAAGTGTGTGGGGTGGATGGTACTGAGTTTTAAATTCCTGGGGTTCAGAGGGACCTGTTCCCCCAGTGACCACTGGCACGTTGGGCAGTGGGTGGCGATGCTGTCCCGGGGCTTTCCTGGGCCTCTTCACTCATGTCTGAGTATTCGTGAGGTGGAGAAGTGGGGTCCTGAGTTGCTTCCTGGGGGGGCTGGCACCCTAACCCTGGGCTCTCTCTGCCTTGCTCTCCCGGTTAGCCCTGGTTTCCAGGAGATTTCTCTGTCTCCGGGATGGAGGTCAGATTCCGCTCCCCTTTTTGCCTCCCCTGGATTTGCTTGCTTTTTCCTGTCGTATGTACTGGGGGCCCACGCTCCATGTCTGCTGTGAAGTGAAACCCGGGCCTTGCACCTCTGGGTATGTGGTGTTGACCGGCAGCCACCCCAGTCCTGGGCTGCAGGACGAGGAGGAAGCTTTTGTTCACTCTGTGACGTTGGCTCCCCACAGGCCCGCCTTGGCCTCCGCCCAGCTGACCAGCTTCTTCGAGGCGCTGGGCTCTGTGCTGAGGTACAGGGCCACTGTCCTGCAGGCCTTCAAGGACATGAACCGCTTCACCGTGAACGAGACCGTGCTGTCCACCAGGGATGTCCTCATCCTCATGCACAAATGGAGCCTCATCGAGCGAGACGTCCAGCTCCAGGAGGCCCTGAGAGCGGCCGTTGAGAAATACCAAGTCAAGGAGCTGCTGAGTGAGTGTCAGGACCCAGGCCTCTGTCTCGTGTTCCCTGGGGCCTCAGTTCCACCCAGAGCCCCCAGCGTCTTTCCCTCTGAGAGCGGCATTTCCAAGGCTGATGAGGCTTAGAAACAGGGCCTGTCCATCTTCATGTGCTAGAGAGGGAGTTGGGGAGACCTGGCTCTGAGTTCCAGCTCGGCCGCTGTCAGGGGCTCCTCCGTGGACAGTGGGAGGGGCTTTGGTTGTGGTGAGGGTTAAACTGATTCATTCTAACAGCAGCAGTGACAGCCCCAGTCACAGTGAGTGCTCGCTGTGCTCCAGGCACAGGCGCGTGTCCTGTTGGAGCAGCGCCGAGCGCCCAGTGCCTGTGAGCTGCCCCCATGCACTCCCTGCTGTTGCGCTGCCTGGATCCGCGTGGGGAGGAGGGACTCGGTCTCACTGCCTTTTTCCTCACTGTGTGGATAACAGAAATGCTCAAGGATAAGAACAAGCCCATCACGCCAGCTCGAGCCAAGGGCCCACGGGGCCGGAAGAAGAGGCTTGGGGAGGCAGAGGAGGCAGCCGACCCCGAGCTGGACATGTCCAGCTTGGAGACGTGCAAGGGCCTCCTGAGGTCCATACTGACCCACTGGGGGCCAGTGTTCCCGAACCCTGAAGCCGCTCAAGAGCCTGAGGACCGGCCCACCCCCCAGAGCGATGCACCAGACCCTGTGCACGCCACCGCCTCCCTAGTGGTCAGCTGGGTGCTGCGGTCAGTGGCTGAGCACCCTCTCAGCAGGACAGAGGCTTCCAGACTCCTTGGCTGGCTGAAGAGCCATATTTTGCCACAGCCGGTGGTCGTGGCCGACCTTCTTAAGGACAGCGCCGTGAGGAGTGGCATATTTAAGCTGTACAGCCGGCTCTGCAGTGCCGAGAGGCTGGCGGGGCCGGAGCAGCAGGTGGCCTGCTTGTTCAACACAGTCATGCTGCAGCTGGTGGCGGCCCGGGGCCCAGCGGGAAGCCCCTTCCACCCAGCGGTTGCGACCCTCTGCCTCTCTTCCCTGAGTGAGGAGGATGAAGCCAAGCGAGGTAATGCTGGTTTGTGGGTCAGAGGCGGAAGAAATGCGTGAGTGGGCTTGCGGGTGGAGCAGCTTCTGAGCTTTAGAGCCTGTCAGTCCTTTAGATTGAGTGCGTACGTAGCCTTTTAACCACGACTCTGGGATCCCAGAGAGTTTGCCATTGCGCCTGAATGTGAAGGGAGAGCACGTCTCTTCCTTTGCTTTCAAGTCAAGCCTTTGATGACGATCGTGTCTGCAGTAAAGAAAAGGGGCCACCTCAGGATCCCGTGTCCCTCTGGGGCCTGTCCCACCCTGCAGACCAGTGGCTCTCCTAAGTTTCCACCATTACCCAAGTGAAGAATGGTTTCACGTTGTAGCCAGATGTGTTGTACACGTGTGTGTATATGCATATATACACACAAGGACACAAATATACACACCGTTTATGTGCTTGGCATTCAGCTGGTGCTTAATAAAGGTTTGACTGCACAAATGAGTGAGTAGCAGAGGCTTTGAAAGGCTGTAAGAGAACATAGGGAGGCTGTGACTGTGTGCATGGCCTCCGCCATCTGGGAGAGTTGTTCCTTTCACTGAGGGACGTAAGGGGAGCCGGGGGGATGGCCAGCAGCCGGGGCAGGTGAGCTGTCCTGGTGGCCAGAGGTGACCTGTCTCTCATGTGGCTGCAGTCAGGGAATCGAGTCCCTTCTCCTTGCCGGGCCGCTGAGGATGTGGCATGGGTGATTCCAGGAAGCCCTGCTCCCGCTTCATTGCTGGTTCTCGGCAGGGATGGTCAGAACCTGGAAGGCGCTTGGCTTGTTGTAACTGTCTCTACCTTCCACACACATTCATCAAATAGATAAACTTTAAAATGAACAAAAAATATTAACACGAAAGTTAAGCGGAGGCCAGATTCATTTGTTTCATCCCCATGCTCAACTCGGGTTGCCACGAGCATGTGGTGCAGTGTGTTTGGGTGCTCAGTGCAGCCCCACTGTGGGGTGGGGTGGCTTGTTTCTCCGCTGAGGAGATCTGTGTCCTCATGGCCTTGTTGTTGCTCTTCCTCAGCCGCCGCAGCCTTCCTGGTGTCTCTGTACGTTAAGGACGTCTGGCTGGGGGCCCAGCAGCCGGACACCCTCTTAGCCCACGTCCGGATGATCTCCGACGCCTCAGAGGGTGCACCAGGTGGTAACGAGGATGCCATCGTCATGCTCTGCAAGGACATCGCTGCCGCTGCCCCAGACTCTTGAGTCCCTGCCGTCCTGCGCCTCCAGCACTGGGTTCTAGAAGTTCAGTTGATCAAGGGTTTCCATGGAAAACATGCAAAGTGACAAGTTCCGTATATTGACTCAGTTTCCTGACAAGAAAAGTTGACTGTATTTTGTTGACCGATAATTTTAAGCTCCAGGGACTGTGTGTGGGACAGGGTCAGAGTTAAAGTGGGCGTGGGGTCCTTTGGGGCCACAAGCCCACCCAGTGTTGAGTTGGGGAAGACCCTTCCTCTCAGGGCTTTGTCATTCTGCAGAGGAGGCACCGCAGGTTGAGGTGGCGCATCTCCGCGCCTGAGGGCTCATGGGTACCAAAGCTGGAATGTCAAAAACTGTATCAGATAGAAGAGCATGAAGGGAGATGTTAAAAGTTTCTTTCTTTAACAAGTCCTTACAAAGCTTTGTATAACATTTCAAATAGATAAATTCCTGCCAGTATTTGTTAATTATTTTAGTAAATAAAAGGATGTTAAAGTATAAAATTGATTTGACCTCTGCTTTGGAAAGGCAACCTGTATTTTTCAAAGCTGTGTTTCAAAGAGGAGATTTTGAGTTTTATAACTTCTTGTTAATAAATGTCTATTTTTGTTAGGTTTTGTGTCTTGCTTAGTCGATGTTAGCGGTGTGGTGTTATTCCATAGAGACCTGCATTTAGAGGTCAGGGCTTGACTTTTAAGATTCCCGTATTAATTGGTATTGTAGCTGACAAACGTCGAATATGAAATTTCATGGGTTTCACAGATAAAATTCTAGCCTGTTCCTTAAAGCTGCACGCATTCCCATGCCCCTCCACACCTCTTGGGGCCCGGGGGTCTGCTCGGCCGTCCTCACAGCAGCGGTCCATGTGTCCCCTGGGAGCTGGCTGCTGCTTTGCCCCTATAACATACGCAGCACTGAGAATGGCTTGGTTTCAGCTTAAACATTTACACTTTTATACATCTCCAGAGTTCTTTAGACTCCTCTCTGGTTTTTTAATGACAAGATTTTAACCACGACAAGAGTAATGCTTGTTCACATCTAGTCCACTCACCACAAATAGGGCCCGTTGTCTACCTCCCTATCCCCTCCCCAAACCCCAACACTGGTCTTTGAGAACATTCCGAAGTCGGAATCCTACGCAGGTTCAGGTTGGAAAGGCCGGCTGTTCCTTTGTCACCCCTTTTCCGCATCTCCTGAGCTCATCGGTCTCCCTCCCCTGTCTGCCCTTCTAGACCGTGCCCGGCCCTCACTGTGGCGGACTCTTTTTCCCTAGGTAGGGTGGCTTTTAGGGGCTTTGTAGTGTGGTGCTGTGTCCCTGCCAGGAGCAGGCTGCTGGGCACTAGAGGACCAGATCCTTTGGGGGTCTCAGATCAGAGGTCCCATAAAGTCACATCCAGGGGGGGACCCTTCCTGCCGGCTTAAAGGTGTTCTGGGGTAACACGGAGGCGCATTCTCTCCCTTTGGTGTAGGCCCTGCCGGCCGGGCTGGCTGCCCCCTCCAGGGAAGACGCTGTGTCTTTGAAGAGCCTCGGGAAGGTGGGAAGTGGGACTAGCGTCCCTGACCGCAGTGAGCTGGCCTGGCCGGGCACACACTGCCCCGTCTCTGTGAGTGGACGTCCGTCCGTGGGGATGGATGGAAACCACACAGGCCTTCCCTGGGTGTCCTCAAAAAGGTCCAGATCAACCCAGTGAAATCGAGGTCGGTAAAATATTACAGCAATAAGAGTTGAAGCTGAAAAGTGGCACGGTAAAGATTAGCAAGTGAGTATTTTTTAAATTTAGTTCATACATATTTATTTTTCTGCCCTTCCCAAAGCAAACATAAGCAGTAAATAAGCAAGTTTAAGTGCACTAAATAAAATGAGCAATATCAGAGACTACTTTCCCATGCTGGGTGGTTAGGCGTTGCCATCCTTGGATAAATGCATGTTATCTGCCTCCTGGCAGAGTCACTCTTGACCCGGTTGTGCTTCCTGCTACGTGTGAACGGGCTTTCTGAACGCATGTGCGTGTCCAGGTTGGTCTGAGTTCCCTGGTTCCCTCGGCAATGGCTGTGGTTTGCTGGTGTCGGTTCTACAGTCCGGAGGTTCAGTCTCCAGGGGGAGGCTCGCTGGACTCATTCCTGACATCAGCTGACGCGGTGGGGGTCCCCATCAGGGGTCAGTTCCCAGAGGAGGGCACAGTGGGCCTGGGGGGCTGTGGGGGACAAGGCAGAGGGGCTCTCTCCCTGCGGCTGCTGATCGCGGCCGGATGCTCTGCTGCCTGGTTCCTCAGCCGAGCTCGGTGGAGCTTGCCGGGTCCCCCGAGGGTCCCTGTGGTGTGGTGAGTGCCTCCGGACACAGAAGGGGAGGTTGAGGCTGTGACTCCAGGGACATGTTGGGTGGTGCTGGGTGTTGTCCCTGTGGACAGAGCAGATGGAAGAAGGCAGGCATCAAAGCCAGCAGAGAACCGCCCCTCCTGGGGGCTTCCCTGTGGCTCCCTCCTGCCTCCAAAGCCCATAGGGACGGAGCCACAGAGCGCCAGCACCTCTGCCAGGGGAGCAGGGCCCCGGGGAGGGGCAGCCCGGCTTGCAGAGGTCGCCATTGTGGAGAAATGGAAGAAAAGAGGAAGTGTTGATGGTGACCTAGACCTGAGGTCTTTCCCCCCGAGGTCACTTCTCCCTCGTGTGTCCACTTACAGTTGGGGGGTGGGGGATGGGGGGCAGATGGACCTTCCCTGCATCCACGCGTTTGCGAGTGGCTCATCTGGTATCCACGTATCCAGCCAACTTGGATCTTAGCTGGAAATCCCTCCTCTCTGGATGGACTCATCTGCACTCGAGGTGCGGGGGGCAGAGGACACAGCCCCCTGGCATGAGCCCAGCCCTCCACGTCCTGCCTGCCTTCAGTTTCATCAATGAAATGGGATGATAATTGCCTCATAGGTCTCATCAGGATGAAATGAGGCAGGGTAGTGACAGCTGTCTAAGCTGGAGAACTAGTGTTCATGTGCTTATCATTCTAACGTGAATGAAGCAGCCAGGAAGGGAGCCCGAGGGAGCTCAGCTCCCTTCCAGACGATGCTAGCATAACCTTTTTCTTTTTTAGCACGGAACTCAGCATTCTCTTTCCTAAGTTCTACCAGGGATCCATCTGGCTACCCTGAGCATTCCACAGTCTTTACAGAGTGCCTGGAGAGCATTTTCTCTAGGGCGCCAGGAGGCCAGTCAGGACGAACAACGTCATCAAGTTGCCCTGTGAAATTCTTGCCCAGAAAACATGCAAGACCCCTCAGCCATGGCCACCTGTGTGCTCACAGGACTAAGCAACTTTCCCCCAGGAGGACAACTGACCATCCTTGCAAACTGTCCCTTGTTCCAAGTCACCTCAGAAGAGTAGAAAAGAAAGACGATTTCATTAGTTTATCCCCCAGGTATCTCTTGGAGGTAAAAAACCTGCTTAAATTCAATGTCAGTTCTGAAAGCTGAAAGGAAAAAGTAGATTTCTTCGTTGCTCCAAAGCTGGTCCCTGCCTCACATGTGTGCAAAGGGAACCAGAAATGACCTGGGGAGGGTCGACCTGCTGGATGGGACACTACGGGCAGGGTAGGTGGGGGAGGGGTAGAAGAAACAGGCCCATCCAAGTGTGTCTGCACATGCGCGGACACACAGGTCCTCACGGGAACCTGCAGTGGGACCCTGTCGGTGGACGGGCTGTCCTCTC
The DNA here is from genome assembly GCF_037783145.1 of Equus przewalskii. NCBI lineage: Eukaryota > Metazoa > Chordata > Mammalia > Perissodactyla > Equidae > Equus > Equus przewalskii. The sequence continues at coordinate 29,033,893 of NC_091857.1, read as the reverse complement.
TGGTTCTTTCAAGGTCTTCAAGGCTCCTCATCCTTTCCTCTCTCAAAATAGCCCTGCTCATCTCTCTCTGCTACCAGCTCCTATGCTGACTCGTGGTTTCCTCTGCCCTAGACTTCTTGCTCCACGATGGCGTCCAGCCCCGGTCTTCTTCCTGGACGCTTCACTGCCATCTGAGGCCAGGTCACATGTTTCAAGGGACATTGGCCAGCCCCGGACAGGCCCTCATTGGGTCAGTTGCCCAGCCCTGGTCCCGTCAGCTATGGCAGGGAGAGAGGTGACATAGGGTCCCTTGTAAGAACAGTCTTTAGGACAGCTATGGGGGCAGATTAAGCTAGAAAGGAAAATTGGATGCAGTGGGCCAGTTGTCCAGCACAAGAGAGTTAACATATAACGAGCTAGGCTCTAATTACCACTCGGAGCTCCTAGATTTTACATCCAATTTAACCACTAAGGCACTCAGTAGGCACTCAATACCAGATGGTGGCCATAGATGACTAAATTAGGCTCCCATTTTCCTGGTGAGGTATTTAGCAAGACTTAACTGACACATGGGGTCCTTTCAACTGTACTTTTTTTAACAGCTTAATTGAGATACTTTACATACAATGAAGTTCGCCCATTTGAAGTATAAAAATTCACTGCTCTTCAATATAGTCACAGAACTGTGCAACCATCACCACAATCTATCTTAGAATATTTTTATCCTCTGGGAAAGAAATCCAGCACCCGGTAGCAACCTCTCATCTGCTTTCTGTCTCTAGAGATTGGCCTGTTCCAGACATTTCTTATCAATGGAATCACACAGTGTAGGGTCTTCTGTGTCTAGCTTCTTTCACCCAGCACCATGCTGTTGAGGTTCATCCATGTGTTGGCATGAATCAGTGCTTTGTTCCTTTTTATGGCTGAATAATATTCCGCTGTGTGGACACACAGTTCCTCACTATTTAACCACGTGAGTGATCTCCATCCCCACCCTCCTCACTTACCTCATCTGCGGGGAGCCCGACCAGGACATGTAGAGCAGGATGAGGAAGAGAAGCACCACGAAGGCCGCCAGGCTCACCCAGAAGACGATGACGATGGAATCTGCAGGAGGGAGAGCTGCATCTCAGCGTCAGTGTGATGTCCCCGAAGCCCACAGCAGGGAAATAAGGGCCCCGAGCACTGTGGAAATAGGCTTCTGAGTATACCTGTTCCCTACCTGTTCCCTCTTCCTCCAGCCTCTCAGCTGTGACCATTGAGAAGCTGTTTCCATTAATAGGAAACTTGGGAAGGACCAGGGCAGCAGGGAAGTGGCTTTCTATCAGGGCAACTGGCTGCTGGGTCAGTTAGGGTGATGGCTGAGGGAAAACAGTACACGGACTTCGGTGGCGCCCTACGAACTTACTTTTGCACCTGCTCCTGCTGCTGCCCGCCCTCTCTTACTCCCTGGGAGGGAGGAGAAAGGGCTGTGGGCAGCTTCGTGTCACGGCCACCTCTCCCCTGAGAGGGCTTCGGGGCCTTTGGTGACCAGCCCCATGAGGGGCAGCTTCAGAGACCCCAAGAATTAGAGACACAGGAGGATGTCCGCTAGATGACAGCATTTGAGTGCTCCCCATGGAAGGCGAGGCCCTTCTGGCTGCGGAGCTGTTAACGAACTCCAGCAACTGCAGCCTGCTCGGTGTGGCAGAAAGAGCGGCTCCTTCTCCTTCAGGTGGACAGGCCCAGCTGGGGGCAAACGACCGGATGGAAAAGCACTTTGCAGCCACCACTATGGCTGTATTTGCAGCCAGAGGCTGAAGGTGCCTCGGGAAACCAGGAAACATGCCTAGACTCTTCTGGGCCCTGGGTAGAACCTGGCAGGTCAGGAGGTGCCTTTCTCCAGAGCATCAGTTCAGGAACATTCGGCAAGTTGCTAGGGACCTGCTGCAATGCGGTTGTTTTTCTTGGTGATTGTCCATGGCTATGGGCACAGAGCACCAGGCACATAATTAGTGTCTGCCAGTATCTCCTCCCAGAGGTGCTCATGACTGTGGGACAAGATGCCCCAAACCGGGATACGCTGGACACCTACACATGTGACCAAAGGGGGCTCCTGAAGGATGGTAATCCCACAGGTATTTAGTAAGCACCTACACGAGCCAGGATCTGCTAGGGGCTGTTAAGATGCAGAGGGAGTCAACCCCGCACTCCAGAAATCCTGGATGCCCTTGCCTGCACTCTCCTCCCCCAACCTCCTCCTCTGAACTCCTGCAGCACGTTTTGCTCTCACCCTACCCTGCCTTCTGTTGTGTTCTGTTCAAACAAAAAGATGTTTATGAATGGGTAAACGAATGAATGAATGAATGCATGCATGCATGTATACAAAGGATCTTCAAGATTTGTGAGTCATCTACAGAGAGATGGAGGTGGAGGCCCTGGGGGTAAATAATGGTATTTGAGTAAAGGGTGTCACCTCTACCCTCTATGACCCAAGAAGGGTAGAGGGAGAAACTGAAGACTTGTCAGAGTTGATCTTGGACCCTGACAGCATCAAAAACAGGATAGAGGGAAAAGATGCAGAACTTGCAAAAGGAATCAGAGCTCCTACTACCCTGTAAGGCGCCATCAGCAACTCGGCATTGACCCTCCAGAGGGGCCAGGCCTACAAAGACCCCCAGGCTGGCTCTCACATCCTCTCTCCTTCCTGTCCCTGAGCTGAGAAACGGATGGTGGCGCCCTAGAGCACTGAACTCTTTAAGGGACATATGGGCTCCTGGGAAGCAGGAAAGGAGGTTGTTACTGTCTGTCCTAAGACTAAAAACGTTTAAAAGAAGCTTCTGACGTTCTCAGCATCCCTTGCTCACTCACTGTTCATTATTCTACAACACCTGCGTCAGCCCAACTTCATCGCAGAGTCACGATTTATTTTACGACCCTCTGAGGATGATGGTATATATGCTCTCAGAAAATTTGGTTTGGAATTTTATTCTGTAAGGGTGTTTGAGATTTCTTCAGACACTAATGCTTGTTTTCCTTCATAAATCTAACGCAGGGCCTGAGGTCTTGAGTGCCTAGATGAGTTGTGTAAGGGCCTCTACGGTGATGGCTTCAAAAATTTAGCAGTTAAGGGGCCGGCCCCGTGGCCGAGTGGTTGAGTTCGCGCACTCCACTTAGGCGGCCCAGGGTTTCGCCGGTTCGAATCCTGGGCACAGACATGGCACTGCTCATCAGGCCATGCTGAGGTGGCGTCCCACATGCCACAGCTAGAAGGACCCACAACTAAAAATACACAACTATGTACTGGGGGGCTTTGGGGAGAAAAAGGAAAAATAAAATCTTTAAAAATTTAGCAGTTGAGACATCCCCTCCCCTTCTCCCGGGCTCACACTTGTCTGCTGCAGCCTGTGATCATTATCCTCAGATACAAGCAGGGAATGAGATGACAGCTTCCACAGAACACAGTGTCTACAGAGAAGGGAAGTTTGTATTTTGTAGACCAAAAACGCGATCAATCGCCACTAGCCATTTCCTGTGCGAAATTCTCTTTCATCATGTTCTGTTGAAAAAGGCAGCCAAGAAAATAGGCTTCTTTTTCCTCTTCCCACTGAAGGTTCAGCCTAAGTGCTTGGAGAGAACATTTTGTTCCAAGGGCAAGAGCTGTCATTCCCCAGTGTCGGACGGAAATATTTAAACATCCGAGGGCTTGTCTTTACAAAGAGGAGCACCAGGCTGGGCAATGAAACCGGTCCAGCCATAGATAACTCCCCCTCCCTTCCTGCTCCTTCCCTCTCTCATTTCCTTCTTTCCCCTTCCCTCCCCTTTTTCCTCCCTCTGTCCTTCCTTCCTTTCCAAGTCCACACCGGCAGAATGAAGGAAATTGGGCATCCACAGTGGATTGACAAAAGAAGGCTCTGGATGGACTGGTTGGGCTGCACTTCACGTCGGGGGGCCGGGCAGGGGTGGTTTTCTCAACCTACCTTGGAATTGACAAACTACTCCAATCGGAATACTCCCTACTCATAGGAGGCACCTCAGTTTTGCTGAGTGAGAACCGATAAACCCCAGTTTTAGCATTCCTCCAAATGCTGCTAATATTTGAGTCTCAGAGTCCTAGCAGAAGATTGACTCCAAGAGTCTTCCCTTTTGGGGAGCAATGGCAACGGGAAGGGCCTAGGATCTGGAGGTGCCTAGGGGAAGTTTTGAGTTCAAATTCTGACTAGGCCATTTTCTAGCCATGTGATCTCAGGCAATCTGGGTTTTTTTTTTTTTTTTTTTTTAAAGATTTTACTTTTTTCCTTTTTCTCCCCAAAGCCCCCCGGTACATAGTCGTATATTCCTCGTTGTGGGTCCTTCTAGTTGTGGTGTGTGAGATGCTGCCTCAGCGTGGTTTGATGAGCAGTGCCATGTCCATGCCCAGGATTCGAACCAACAAAACACTGGGCAGCCAGCAGCGGAGCACACGCACTTAACCACTTGGCCACAGGGCCAGCCCCCAATCTGGGATTTTCACACCTCTAAATCTGTTTCCACATCTGTTAAATGGGGATAATCATATAGGCTGTTAAGTGGATTAAATAAAATAATATGTATATACAATGCACATGGCACAGTTCCTCATTTAATGGATGTGAAATGATATATAAATAGAACTAAAATTATCATTTCTGTTAAGAGGGTTTAGTGCCAAGTGATATCACTGCGTCCTTTAAGCTCACTGAAATGTAAGATATGAGTAAAGGTAGTTGTGGCATAGACTGCTAGTTGTCAATCCTAATGTTCCCTCTCAGCCACTTCCTTAGTGATAGAACTCCTGCCTTTAGCTGGGTACATGGCTGCCTGGAATAAAGACTACATTTCCCAGCTTCCCTTTCAGCTAGATATGGCCATGTGACAAGATTCTGGCCAGTGAGATGTGAGTGGAGCCTACAGGACAACTTCTAGGAGTCTTCCTGCAGAGACTGCTAGAGTTCTAGTACCTTGTGTCTCTTTTTATTCCCTTCCTCCATTTTGCTGCCCAGAACATGGGTGTGATGGCTAGAGCGAGGCCTAGAGAATGAGGGACATGTCCCAGAGATGGCAGAGAATGAGCTGGAATGAAGCTGGTTCCTGAGGATTTCATGGAGAGGACCCCCCACCCGTCCTGCAGACTTGGCCATGAGAGAGAAATCAACTTCTAGTTCATCTGGTACTCTGCTAATTGTAACCAATTTTCTTTATTGAATCAGTAAAAAGAACTGCCATTAAATGAATATACCAAAACTTGAAAATCCAAATGAATGCTGACCTTCAAAATAATCACCCTCCCTCTACCATAGAGTCATATGAATTTTCCTAAAATAGGCACATTGACCAAACATTTATCGAACATTCATAAACATTTACGAATTCTTCTTTTGGAATTCCCTTCAAGGACACACATACACACACACACACACACACCAATTTTGCTCCTTTATGAGATCATATTTTATTTTTGACACCCAGGTGGTATCAATTAGCTTAATCATCCATTTCATTCACTCAACTGGTTTCTGGGTGATTCTTAACTATTTCCCAAAAGCAAATCTACCCTCAAAGAGTATACATCACTTATAAGCAAATACATGGACAAAGAGAACAGATTAGTGATTACCAGAGGGGAAGGGGGCTAGGGGGTGGGCATAAAGGGTAAAGGGGCACATATATAGGGTGACTGACAGACAATAATGTACAACTGAAATTTCACAATGTTGTAAACTATTATGACATCAATTTTTAAAACTAAAAAAACAAAACTTTAAAAAAATACATCAATTTATCACCATGTATGTTTCCTAGGATGTGCTATTGTCACCAAAGTCAGCTCCAAAAGAAGAGTGCCAAGCAGTTTTTCAGCAATAATGGAATCATTCAAGTGTAGCGCCTTCCCGTGGGGCTGTTTTCGTGGGGAATTTGTTCCAAGGTAAACATTCTCCTATCTGTGTTTAGAAATCGCTTTCACTGTTTATGTCATGCCCATGGGACTGACTGTTTGTGAAGAGTTAGAGGTCATGGTTGAAGTTGTAACCTGAAATTGATTACTCTGAACGAGAGGAAAGAGTTGTGTGTAGAGCTTTTGTTCAATCTTTTCACTGACTTCTCTGTGTTGTGTTCAGAGAGATTGGTTAGTCGTGTGTTTCTGTTCTTCCTCTCCCAGCTGTTGGGGCAACAGATGGACAGACTTCTTATAATCGAAGCTGCCAGAGGCGGCACATCAGCGGAAGTCAATGTGGGCTCTGACACATTCTTCCTAACCCATAATTAAAGGCAGAAGATGTATTGACCCGAGACATAATTAATACAGCATGAAAGCCTGGCACTCCCCACGGGGAATCAGTCCATCTTGCTGCTCCCAGAGCAGTGTCTGGAGACCCAAGAGATTAGAATAATCTGTACTGCACTGTAAGGTTGGAATATGGGACTGGTTTTCTCCTAAACTCAGCCTCTGAAAAGAGGACAGAGAGGAGATCAAACAGACAGTCAGTTCAGGCAGGGCCTCAGGAAACAGATTTGCATTTTCCACCTTTCTGACAGTGTTAGGGAGATTCTGAACCTTTCCAGGAAATAATCAGAAGCCACGTCTGAAAATCACAATGGTAAAAATCCTTGTGGAGTCCTTGTAACTAAATCACACCAGATTTCAAGCTGTCCCTGGGAAAGGGCATCCCACAGCCTTCCACTCAGCACTGAATGCTCCATAAAAATTTATATAAATCCCTAGATGTTTCCAATTATCTGCCCAGCCATGATGGAATACATTCCAGGGTACGGGCATGAACACAAAAATCTTAATATCCTTCCTGCTTGTTAAGTTAACACATGAGCCCTGGGTATTTTTCTATTTTATCTCCTTCTCTACTCGGCTTGAGAGTTGAACCCAGGCTGGCCTGAGACATTTCAGCCAGCCGCCCCAGATGACCCACCAGTGAGAAGATCTGAGCGAGAGCTTTGCCACTTCATCTCTCCCTAAAGCATTCCCGGCTCACAGAGCATCATTCCCAGCATCCTTCTGTCTTTGATGTGCAGAAACACTGCTGAGAACTAGGGCGTGCTGCTTCCTGACTCCTGTGACTGGGGAGGAGACCCAACCCAAAGGAACTGGCGACCTGAGAGAAGGTCGCATTTGGCAGCAATGCAGGACACCCGCTGTCTGTGGTCTGACCTCGCTCCATCCCCACCTGGACAGGAGCTCACCTTACCCCACCTTCGGAGCCATGTAACAGAGCATCCCTGAGGCCGCCTGCCACTGCCTTTTGCTGATCATCGAAGAAAACAACAGTGACACAGTGGTAATGGTCGCACAGAGTGTGGATAGTGGAGATTTCCATTTATGCATTTTTAAATTTTTGGGGGGTAAACTTATTTGAATTTAAATACTAAGGACAAAAATAGGCAAGACATCTTGACTAGACACACAGCAGTGGAAGTTCTTTTCCTAAGGCCTCTGCTTATAATAGCAAAATCCTGGAAACATTCTTTGTGTTCAAAGACACTAATTTCTAGAACACCATGCAGCTATTCACAAAGTTGTTGAAAAGAATATTTAATGACGTGGGAAAATAAAACATTGTGAAGTCAAAAAGCAGAGTACAAAACAGGATATACAGCCAGGTCCTATTTGAAACATATATAGGAGTCAGGACGTTTGTAATGGACTCTCTCTGTTTGCTTTGGCTGAAATCTAAGACCAAGGGGCTGCTATGGATCGGATGTCTGTGTCTTCCCCCAGATTTGTGTGTGGAAGCCCTAATGCCCAGTGTGATGCTATTTGGAGGTGGGGCCCATGGGAGGTAATTAGGTTGAGAAGAAATCTTGAAGGTGAAACTCACATAACGGAATTAGTGCCCTAATAAGAAGAGGAAGACACACACTCTCTCTCTCTCCCCACCTACTTTCATGCACCGATGAAAGGCTATGTGAACACACAGAGAGAAGGCAGCCATCTACAAGCCAGGGAGAGGGCCCTCACCAGACAGCCAATCTGCTGCTGCCTTGATCTTGGATTTCCAGCCTCCAGAACTGTGAGAAATAAATGTCTGTTTAAGCCCCCGGGTCTATGATAGTTTGTTACAGCAGCCGAGTAGACTAAGACAGATGTGGACTACTTAAAGTCTAGTTTGGTGATGCTTAACTCTAAAGAATTTTCTTGAGACAGCAGTGTGCAGAGTCCCCCACGCCCCTCACGGTGTAAAGTGGATAGTCGGTGCCTCCTCTCTAGTCAATGGGGCCGCTCAGGGAACTCTGTATGTGTCCCTTGCAGTCGGTGGGACACAGTGGATTGGAGTCTGACATGTGCTGGAGAGTGAGAGACCCCGCCGTCACTGTCAGCAGAGTAGAGGGGGCTGCCACCCTGCTGTTGGGGGGCAACGCTGTGTGTTGTCAAAGGCCCAGCCGAGGGCATCAGGGGAGGGTACAGGCTCAGTCGAGCCAGCCTGGACCTGGCCTAAAAGGACCGTGCGCACAAGCACGGCCTGGAGGGGACGTGGGCCTCCAACTGAGCCAGCCCGTGTGAGGGCTGGCCTCTGAGAACATGGTGCTGGGGGCTGTCCTATGAGGCCAGCAGGAGAGAGGATCCACTCCAGTGGGGTACCTTGCAAAGCTCCCCACCAGAATAGAAGGAGCCAGCTGGACTCGCTCTCCCCAGCAGAGGACACACCTGCCCAGACCGGGGCCAGCCAAGCACCGTCCTTCCTGCCCCTCACCTCTTTCCTTCCCTCGTGCTCCAATGAAGTTGTGTCACAAACCAGGATGGGACAGGTGGCTAGGGAGAAAGGAGCTGGCAGAGCAGGGAAAAGAGAAGCACCCCTGCCCCCCACGCTAGGCAAAGAGGATGTTCTAACTTCGAGTGAAGTTCGAAGGTGGTTTGTTTTGAAATAATTTTAACATTTTATAGGATTAGACATTTGCTTTGGTCACTAAAGTGACTGGCAGGCTGTTTGTGAGATTTACGAATGAGCACGGGGCCTGCTCAAAGTGCTACCCAGGGGCAGGCAAAGAGCCACACCACTAAGTAGGTCTGCAGGAGCAGGTGGAGAAAAACGAAAGGGCCTTTCTGATCTGTGAACTCGCTCTTTCCAATGCTGCAGTTCCGCACGTTTATGCAAATGCAGAGAAAAAAGACTGGAAGGACATGATAGTGGTCTGGGCCCGATCAGGAGATAGAAACCACACAGTAGATCAAACAGGGAAGTTAAATATGAAGAATTATTAACTGGATAAAAGATAGAAGTAAAGGCTGTGTGGTGCCCCAGGGCTGAGGGAGAGACCCCCGGTGTAATAATTAGCTTGGGCTGTGCTGTGGTCTGAAAGTTTGTGTCCCCCCCAAAATTCATGTTAAATCCTAACCCCCAATATGATGGTATTAGGAGGTGGGGCCTTGGGAGGTGATGAGGTCATAAGGATGGAGCCTTCACGAATGGGGTGACTGCCCTGATAAAAAGAGGCCAGAGAGAGTCCCCTGCCTCTTGTGCTATGTGAAGACACAGCGAGAAGGTGCCAGCTATGAACCAGGAAGAGGCCGTTCTCCCAAACACGGCTGTGCTGGTGCCTTCATCTTGGCACTTCTCAGCCTGCAGAACCATGAGAAATACATTTCTTTTGTTTATGAGCCTCCCAATCTGTGGTAGTTTGCTATAGCAGCCTGAATGATCTGCGCCCAGATGTCACCGATACCCTCCCTACTCTCAAATGTATGTATTCACCAGAGGGATATTTTCAGCAAGCAAATTGGACCTTGTTTCTTCCTTGCTTACAATTTGAAATGACTCCCCACTGCTTCCAGGAATCCTCTGAGGCCAGCCTGCAAGAATCTGGCCCTGGGGTGGCCTGGAGCACAGCCTCTGTCACTGTTCCCCAAAACACGCTCCGTGTGCCCCTTCCCGGAAGCACCCCCTTTATGCGCAGGAGTAGCACGTTCTCTGCCCTGTGCTAGCCTGCCGTGTAGCAGGCAGGGTCCCGTCAATTCTTTGGGCTCAGCTTAACCGAATCTTCCTCGTGAAGACTTCCTTGCCTCTTTCTTCTCCCCAGGAGCGTCCTTCTCTGTGCTCTGCTGGCAACTTCTGCAATCTCCAGCATAGCCCCGTTAATCGAACAACAGTTTATTAATGGTCAGTATCTGCCACCTGACTGGACAGTTGAGGATATGACAGAGGAACCTGCTTGATCTCTTCCTTAAGTCAGTGTCATCTACCACAAAAAGGGCCCTTTCTAGAATCAAAGAGGCTTCAGGGACATCACCATATGCTGCACACCAACGTGGGTTGGACAAAGTAGCTCATAAGCACGTTTTGGGGAAATGGGGGAAAGTTGAATATAGACTGGGAGGTAGACGATACTAAGAAATGGGTATTGAAATATTTCGATGGACTGGTATGTTCTTATTTGTTAAGAAAGTTTGTGGAGGAATGTCATGATGCCTGTAATCTACTTGGAAATACTTCATCATAAAACAGATAATAATGGTAAAAAAATAAAATAGTTCTTGAAAAAAATCAAGGACATGGATTTAGTCTTTTTGCTTTTGTACCTCTGGGTCCCAGGGCAACATCTGGCCCATAATGGATAGTACAGAATTTGGATGGTTGAATTAAACCTGAGCAAAGGCCAGAAGGTAGGACAAGGTATGTATGGTGTGTTTCTGGTGTGGTGTGGAAGCGGCTCTCATCAGGAAAAATGAAAAACAAACTTCACAGTGCCAAATTTCAGAGGGACTACCATGAGGAAAAAGGGAGCTTAGGCCTTCTGGGGAGGGCAGGGACATGGAAATGAGCAAATGGCATGTGGTTGTGCCTGGAGTCACTCTTATACAGTGAGGCTGTAAAGAATTGCACAGGTCGCGCACTGCTCAAGGGACCCACTTGAATGGGTTGTGATTAGCTGTGTGTGCAGAGGAGTAATGCTTTTCTAATTTTCTCTATGATATGTGTTAGTGGCAGCCCTGGTCCTATGTCTGTGGGCCTTGAGGAAGAAGAGGAGAATTAGGGTGACCATCCGATAGGCCTGAGTTCCTGAAGATGCATCCATGGGACAGTCCTGGGCAAACCTAGCAAGTTGGTTGGCCTAAGGAGAGTGCAAAGGGGAAGAAGAAAGAGGTTGAGAGAGATGGAAGTGAAGGTGGAGAGACACAGAAACAAGGGGGAAGAAGGAGGTGAGCATGCAGGTTGCTGTTTTCTGAAGAGGCGTTTTCATCCCGCGGTGAATGCAGAAGCCTAATTTCGGGGAAGCCGTGACTGGGAAAGCAGAGGGCGAAAGTGGCCATGCCTTTGAGAAGTTTGGCAACCACAGGTGGAGAGTCCTTAGCTGATGGTCCAAGAAGGCAGCGGGGCTGCAGCTCCATGTGTCCTTATACAGGACTGAGCAAGGCAGCGAAAAGGGGGAGATGCTGGTGGATGAGGAACTCCTCTAGACAGGAGATGCCCTGGGGGGCAACATGACGGCATCATGACAAAATAACAAGCAGACGCCCCACGCTGGACTCCCGCGCCAGTTCACCTGTGCACACATTCATCACTCTTGTGACCACTCTCTGCATAGCCTGCTATGGCTGTTGCTCCTGCCTCAGGGGCTCCGATGCCCCCTCCGCCACCACTCCTAGTCCTCAACTGATGACCAAGTTTTTTGGTTTACACCACTGTGATGGTTAATTTTATGAGTCAAGTTGATTGGGCTAAGGGATGCCCGGGCAGCTGGTGAAACACTATTTCTGCCATGTCTGTGAGGGTGTTTCTGGAAGAGATTAGCATTGGATTCAGCAGACAGAGTAAAGCAGATGCGCCCTCACCACTGAGGGTGGGCATCAGCTAATCCATTGGGGGCAGGATGGAACAACAAGCCAAGGAAAAGGCGAATTCTTGCCCTCTCTTCTTTAACTATGACATCCATCTTTGTCTACCCTCAGACATTGGAGCTCCTGGTACTCGGGCCTTCGGACTCCAGGATTTAAACCAGTGGCCCCCTATTTCTCAGGCCATTGGGCTCAAATTGAATTACACCGCCAGCTTTCCCGGGCCTCCAGCTTGCAGATGGCGGACGGTGGGACTTCCTGGCCCCCTAACGGTATAAGCCAGTTGCTATAATGAATCTCCTCTTGTTTATGTTTTTGGTGTCAGGAGACCGTTGTTCTCGAGGTTATATTTCTCGTAGTGGCTACCTGCAAACAATTTATTGTTTAAAATATATTTCTTCCTGCCTCACGGCTCTGTAAACTGGTAAAATGGCCTGCCTCAAGAGGGCCTTTGTCACCTTGAAGACACGATGCTAAGTGAAATAAGCCAGTTGCAAAAGGATAAATAGTGTATGATTTCACTCATATGAGGGACTCTCAGTTGGGGCTGCTATAACAAAATACATACACTGTGTGGCTTAAATAAGAGAAATTTATTTCTCAGAGTTCTGGGGCCTGAGAAGTCCAAGATCAAGTGCTGGTGGACTGGGTTCCTGGTGAGACCGCTCTTTCTGGTTATGTCCTCACATGGAGGAGGGAGAGAAAGAGAGCAAGCTGTATTGTGTCTCTTATGAGAACACCAATCTCATCACGAGGACCCCACTTTCATGACCTCATCTAACCCTAATCACCTTCCAAAGGCCCCTCCTCCAAATACCATCATACTGGGGATTAGAGTTCCAACATACGAATCTTGGGGGGGACACAAACACTCAGGGCACAGCAGGTAGCCAGAATAGTCGACTTCAGAGAGACAGAAAGCAGAATGGCGGTGCCAGGGGTTCGTGGGAGGTGGGGACGGGGAGTTAGTATTTAATGGGGACAGAGTTTCAGTTTGGGAAAATGAAAACGTTCTGGAGACGGATGGTGGTGATGGTTACACGACAATGTGAATGTACTTAAGGTTGTTGAACTGTACATTTAAAATGGTAAATCTCATGTTGTGTATATTTTCCCACAGTAGGAAAAAAAAAAGAGAGTCTTTGTCAAAATGAACTAAACGTTTAAATTTTTATCAAACCACCCAGAGCACAGAGTTGTTCTCACCATCTGATAACCCAACTTCCAGCAAGCTCAGGGTCCTTGTCCTCCCCAGCTGAGTTCATGCCTCTGTTGGAGAGGATGGCCACTTGCCCACCCACTGGGTCCTGCCTAATACAGTCACAGACAGGCCCAGGGCGGAGGGAGGAGACTCAGGGAAGTTCTGAGTTTCCCCTGAGGAGGGCCGGGCAGGAGTTATTACAAACAGCACACAGGGTAGCAGTCCACTTGTGTGTGGGCATGTAGGTTTGTGTGTACGTGCACGCACATGAGTGTGCACCTATGCACGTATGGGTTTAGGCATGCAGAAAAATCCTAGTTGGCTAAGCACTGAAATGGTAACACCGATTTCTTTTAAGTAATTTATGTCTGAATCTTTTACTAAAGGGTATATCAACTTTTAAAAAATACATCAAAACATTGAATTATGAAATGTTCCAGACACATATAGAAAAATATACAGCAAAATATGATAAAACCTATGCATCCATCAAACATGTTGTCATATTTGCTTCAGATCCTTTTTTAAAAAAGCAGAATTGAAATATTATAGATAGGGTTGGAACCCTCTCCTGTCCCATGGCCCCCCTCCAGGGAAAAACCACAATCCTGAAATTGATGCATGCTATTATATTTCCATGCGCGCATCTCCATTAACAATATAGCGTAAGTATTTTGTGTTTACAAATTAATTATATAGTTAATTATAATAAATTCATTTACCGTTTAACCAGATGTAATGATAATCAATATGATCATTAATAATTAACATAAGTTGATTCCACTGGATGTATAGTTTTGTCTCTGGCTTCTTACCTTCATTCTTCTTTAGCAATTTATTCATATTGACACATGCAGATCTGGTTCATGGATTGCAACCACTGAATATTATTGGTTATAATAATACAACAACAATTTGTCCATCTCCTGTTGATGGATTGATGGATTGTCGTTTCCAATTTCTGACTATCACAAACAGTGCTGCAGAGAACATCGAAATACAAGTGTCCTTGTGGACGTGTGCAAGCATTGCTCGAGGTGGAAGCCTGGGAGGCAGATCTGAATTATGCAACTGTAACTCTTCTGGTCATTGCCAAGTCATTCTCCAAAATATTGAACCCAATTTTTATCCCATCAGCAGCATATGACAGTCCTAATTTCTCTACTTCCTACCCAACATTTTGAATATCAATCTTTTCATGTTTGCAAATCAGATGGGTGTGAAATGGTATCTCGTTGTTGCGTCCCAGTGCCTTTCTCTGATTACTTGTGAAGCTGAGCATTTTCTCATATTCACTGGCCATTTGAGTTTTCTGTTACTGTTTCCATATCCTTTGCCCATATTTCTATTGATTTTTTTCTTGTTGGTCAATGGGTTGTATTGGCTTAGGAAAGAATAAAGTGGTTTCCATTTTAGGAGACAAAAAGGTATTTCCAAGTAATTTCCAAAAATATAAGGAAATAGTCATTGCAATCTCTGTCGTTCCTGGAATACACCAGGCATCCCCCTAGCTCAGATCCTCTGCCCTCGGTGCCTCTGCTGCCTGGAAGGCTCCTTCTCAAAACATCCTCAAGGTTTGATCTCTGGCCTCCCCCCAGGTTGCCTTGGGAGGGCCTTCACCAACGACCCTAGTCACGGTTTCAATCCTTCCTTGGGTCTCAGCTCTCCCTAGCTACTCCTCCCATTTCATTTTCCTGTGAAGCTCGTGTTGCTGTATGCCACATTTTCTCATTTATGGGGAATTAAAGACTGCCTTGAATTTTTAACACTTCTCCCATTGCAAGATGGGTTCTAATTTCTTCCTCCTGAATCTGGCCTGGTCTGAGTAACTTATTTGGTCAAAGTCACACAGCTAGTCATTGGCAGAGCTCAGGTGTGAATTCCCGCCTCCTGGCTCAGGAGCCCAGGTGCCCGGCTTCTGCATCGCCTCCCAGCTGGTCCCCCAGAAAAAAACAGACAACTGTGTATTCAGGGTGTAAACAGCCTGGTAGGGGGAGGGATTTTTGGCAGCACCAAACTTCTTCTTCAGAGAAAACAGAAATTAAATTCAGACAAGACGTAAAGCCTGGGATACAAACAGGAATAGAGGCGGCCAGAAGGAGCACCTCTCTCTGTGGACATCAAAGACCTCCTGATATCTAAGGTTTGTGTATAAAATGGTATATAATAACCTCTGTAATAAATTTGGAATTAACTCCTAAAATACTAAGACACTTGTGAAACAGAATATTCTTTTAAGATAGATTTCTTGGTAGTTTAATCTATTCGTTTGAGATTCCAATAAGCTTAGTGGATTTCTTCAAATTGTAGATTTTGTGTTTTCCATTGTCTGTATGCAGATTTGGAGAGAATTATTTTGTCCATCCCCTAAAATGTATAACTTAAATAATTTCTATGAAAATACAAATAGATATTTATTCTTCCTAGCGGGGACCCAGCAACTGGCCTCTCCCTGTGGGTATGAAAAGCCCCTGATATCTATGGTGTCGGGGGTGCCCAGCGACTGGCCTCTCCCTGGCGACAGTTTCGTCACTGAGATGGTCTTTCTTGGGTTTGGGAGTTTGGGGAGGAGCTTCGTTTAGTATTGGACCTCATTTCTACACTCACCAGGCTGTAAATTTCCAACTCTAGTTCATGTTTGCAAGAAGGAACATCTTTTCAAACCTCAAACGTAACTTACAGGATTATCACACAGTTTTCCCAGAAATGGAAGTTATTTGTGGATGAGGGGGGCCGAAGGTTGAGGTTGTGGCTTCTAAGATTCTAAAAGCGCAAGCGAGTGGATTCCAAGATGGCGCCGTGAGTAGTCCTCTTTGTCTCTCGCCCTTCGAGTCTACAATTATTTGGACACTTATCGCTTGACAAAGGATATCCAGACAGCATCTCAGGACGTCTGAGACACCCACGCGACTATACATCGGAAGGCGGACGGACTTTCCTCCGGGAGGATGTGGAAATAGGTGAAAACTCTCCGACCCCGACGGGCAGCCTAGTACCCGCAAGCGGCTTTCTTCCAACGGACGCCCCCAGAGGATCCACACACATCTAGGGCAGGAGCGAGAACACAACAGAGGAGCGACGGTGGAAACAGGTGACCAGAACCCTACTTAAACCCCCTGCAATTACTCCTAAACGCAGAGGGAAACTTTGGAGTTGCACACCTGAGCCCGCGGGGAGAGTCTCTCCCCGCCATTGGCGGGGAGACCCAGCCTGGTGCTCGGGGCGCCCGGAGGGTCCCAGAGAGACGCCCGCCCCGGGGGACTAGGGATTGCCGGAGATCTCGGAGAGGACCGGGGCGGGGGAACTTTCAAAGGCACATCCGGCGACCCGGTGGGGAAGCGCCGGAGCTCCGCCAGGCAGCAGACAAAACTCTCTGTCTGCCGGTAGCAGAGGGGCCACGCTGAGCACTCAGGGCTCCCGGCAGAGGCCCGGAGAGAAGCCCAGAGGGCGGGGCGACCCCCAGCTGCCGTTGCCCGCCCCGGGGGACTAGGGATTGCCGGAGATCTCGGAGAGGACCGGGGCGGGGGAACTTTCAAAGGCGCATCCGGCGACCCGGTGGGGAAGCGCCGGAGCTCCGCCAGGCAGCAGACAAAACTCTCTGTCTGCCGGTAGCAGAGGGGCCACGCTGAGCACTCAGGGCTCCCGGCAGAGGCCCGGAGAGAAGCCCAGAGGGCGGGGCGACCCCCAGCTGCCGTTGCCCGCCCCGCGGGACTAGGGATTGCCGGAGATCTCGGAGAGGACCGGGGCGGGGGAACTTTCAAAGGCGGGTCCGGCGACCCGGAGGGGAAGCGCCGGAGCTCCGCCAGGCAGCAGACAAAACTCTCTGTCTGCCGGTAGCAGAGGGGCCACGCTGAGCATTCAGAGCTCCCGGCAGAGGCCCGGAGAGAAGCCCAGAGGACGGGGCGACCCCCAGCTGCCGTGGCCCACCCGGTGAGGCTAGGGATTGCCGGAGATCTCGGAGAGGACTGGGGCTGGAGAGAGTTCCAGAGACCCAGCTTAGTAGCCTAGGGGGAAACCCTACAGGCTCACAGAAGCCTTAGGGAAAGCCTCTGCACAGCACCAGTAGAAGGCACCCAGCCGCCAGCCACAAGGCTGGAAGACCCCAGGGCAAAAGCAGCATAGCTAGGTGTACTAACCACAGACTGTAGAAGATGCCAATAGCTCTCCTGCGACCCATAGAGGACAAGTGAGATTTGGTGGGTGCCGACAGCAACGGAGCGACAAATATAAGTGATCCCACCCCTGGCCGCTGGAAAAGCCCATAACACCGTTGCAGACCCCAAGGAGAGAGCGCATCTAGGTGGGCAACAACAGTAGGCCCCTGCAGCCTGAAGCCCCCCGTGACGGCCCCCACGGCAGAGGAGGGAATCCAAAGGGCCACTGTGGCTACGAAGAGGGGCCCAGGCCCAGTTAGCAACTACGGACAGGGTTCCTGGTTGGTGAAGTATAAACAGCTGCTCCCCCCACCGCAGCAGCTGAAACAAGTGAAAGGAGCAACTAAACTCTATCTCCATGCGGAGGCACAAATCAACATCATCAAGCAATATGAAAAAATACATTAAATCTCCAGAACAGAAAGAAAGTAACAAATACACAGAAAACAATCCCAAAGAAAATGAGATATATAACCTAAATGATGATGACTTCAAAACAGCCATCATTAAAATACTCACTGAGTTAAGAGAGAATTCTGACCGACAACTCAACGAGTTCAGGAGCTATGTCACAAAAGAGTTTGATACGATAAAGAAGAACCAAACAGAAATATTGGAAATGAAGAACACAATAGAGGAGATTAAGAAAAATCTAGATGCTCTGAACAGTAGGGCCGATAATATGGAGGAAAGAATTAGCAATTTGGAAGATGGCAATATAGAATTGTTGCAGGCAGAGGAGGAGAGAGAAGCAAGACTTAAAAGAAATGAAGAAACTCTCCGAGAATTATCAGACACAATTAGGAGATGCAACGTAAGGATTATAGGTATACCAGAGGGAGAAGAGAAGGAGAAAGGGGCAGAAAACCTATTCAAAGAAATAATGGCTGAGAACTTCCCAAATCTGGTGAGGGAGATGGATCTTCAGGTGACAGAAGCCAATAGATCTCCAAACTTTATCAATGCAAGAAGACCAACTCCACGGCATATAGTAGTGAAGCTAGCAAAAGTCAATGACAAGGAGAAAATATTAAGGACAGCCAGGCAAAAGAAACTAACCTACAAAGGAACCCCCATCAGGCTATCAGCAGATTTCTCAGCAGAAACTTTACAGGCTAGAAGAGAGTGGAATGATATATTCAAAAATCTGAAGGACAAAAACCTACAGCCGAGAATTCTCTACCCAGCGAAAATATCCTTCAAATACGATGGAGAAATAAAAACTTTCCCAGATAAACAAAAATTAAGGGAGTTCATTGCCACAAAACCTCCTCTTCAGGAAATCCTCAGGAAAACCCTCATTCCTGAAAAATCCAAAAAAGGAAAGGGGCTACAAAACCAAGAGCAGAGGAGATAAGTAGAAGGACAACAACAGAGAGTAGCAGCTCTACATCAGAACAGATTAAACCATGGGACGAGAAACAAAGGAAACTGAAGAAAACCGGAAAACAAGACACAAAATGGTAGTGGTAGGTCCCCACGTCTCAATAATCACTCTAAATGTAAATGGACTGAACTCCCCAATCAAAAGACACAGAGTGGCAGGATGGATCAAAGAACAAGATCCAACAATATGCTGCCTCCAGGAAACACACCTCAGCCCCAAGGACAAACACAGACTCAGAGTGAAGGGATGGAGAACAATACTCCAAGCTAATAATGAACAAAAGAAAGCAGGTGTCGCTATACTAATATCAGACAAGGTAGATTTCAAAGCAAAACAGATAAAGAAAGACAAAGAGGGACAGTATATAATGATAAAAGGGACTCTCCACCAAGAAGACATAACACTTATAAATATATACGCACCCAACACAGGAGCACCAAAATTTGTAAAGCAACTCTTAATAGAACTAAAAGAAGACATCAACAACAATACAATAATAGTAGGGGACCTCAACACACCATTAACACCAATGGACAGAACATCCAGACAGAAAATCAACAAGGAAATAATAGAATTAAATGAAAAATTAGACCAGATGGACTTAATAGATATATATAGAACACTTCATCCAAAAACAGCAGGTTACACATTCTTCTCAAGTGCACATGGAACATTCTCAAGGATTGACCATATTTTGGGAACCAAAGCAAACATCAATAAATACAAGAGAGTTGAAATAATATCAAGCATCTTTTCTGATCATAACGCTATTAAACTAGAAATCAACTACAAGAAAAAAGCAGAGAAAGGTGCAAAAATGTGGAGACTAAACAACACGCTTCTCAACAAACAATGGATCATTGAAGAAATTAAAGAAGAAATCAAATATTATCTGGAGACAAATGAAAATGAGAACACGACATACCAAATCATTTGGGATGCAGCAAAAGCAGTCCTAAGAGGGAAATTCATCGCAATACAGGCTCACCTCACTAAACAAGAAAAAGCTCACGTAAGCAACCTCAAACGACACCTAACAGAACTAGAAAAAGAAGAACAAACAAGGCCCAGAGTCAGTAGAAGGAGGGAAATAATAAAAATAAGAGCAGAAATAAACGATATTGAAACAAAAAAGACAATAGAAAGGATCAATGAAACAAAGAGTTGGTTCTTCGAAAGAATTAACAAAATTGACAAACCCCTAGCCAGACTCACCAAGAAAAGAAGAGAGAAATCGCAAATTAATAAAATCAGGAATGACAGAGGAGAAATCACAACAGATACCAATGAAATACAAGAGATCATAAGAGAATACTATGAAAAACTATATGCCAACAAATTGAACAACCTGGAAGAAATGGACAAATTCCTAGACTCCTACAATCTCCCCAAACTGAATCAGGAAGAAATGGAGAATCTGAATAGACCAATCACAAGTAAGGAAATAGAAACGGTAATCAAAAACCTCCCCAAAAATAAGAGTCCAGGACCAGACGGCTTCTCTGGAGAATTCTACCAAACATTCAAAGAAGACTTAATACCTATTCTCCTCAAACTGTTCCAGAAAATTGAGAAAGATGGAGAACTCCCTAACACATTCTATGAAGCCAACATCACTCTGATCCCCAAACCTGACAAGGACAACACAAAGAAGGAGAACTACAGGCCGATATCACTGATGAACATAGATGCAAAAATCCTCAACAAAATTTTGGCTAACCGATTACAGCAATACATCAAAAAGATTATACACCATGATCAAGTGGGATTTATACCAGGGACACAGGGATGGTTCAACATCCGCAAGTCAATCAACGTGATACACTACATCAACAAAATGAAAACCAAAAACCACATGATCATCTCAATAGATGCAGAGAAAGCATTCGACAAGATCCAACACCCATTTATGATAAAAACCCTCAGTAAAATGGGTATAGAAGGAAAGTACCTCAACATAATAAAGGCCATATATGATAGACCCACAGCCAACATCATACTCAATGGACAAAAGCTGAAAGCCATCCCTCTGAGGACAGGAACAAGACAAGGGTGCCCACTTTCACCACTCCTATTCAACATAGTTCTGGAGGTGCTGGCCAGAGCAATTCGGCAGGAAAAAGAAATAAAAGGAATCCAAATAGGTAACGAAGAAGTAAAACTCTCGTTGTTTGCAGACGACATGATCTTATACATAGAAAACCCCAAAGAATCCACAGAAAAACTATTAGAAATAATCAACAACTACAGCAAAGTAGCAGGGTATAAAATTAACGTGCATAAATCAGTAGCATTTCTATACACTAACAATAAACTAACAGAAAAAGAACTCAAGAACTCTATCCCATTCACAATCGCAACGAAAAGAATAAAATACCTTGGGATAAACTTAACCAAGGAAGTGAAGGATCTATACAATGAAAACTACAAGACTCTCTTGAAAGAAATAGGCGATGACATAAAGAGATGGAAAGACATCCCTTGCACATGGATTGGAAGAATAAACATAGTTAAAATGTCCATACTACCTAAAGCAATATACAGATTCAATGCTATCCCAATCAGAATCCCAAGAACATTCTTCACAGAAATTGAACAAACAATCCTAAAATTCATATGGGGCAACAAAAGACCGCGAATTGCTAAAGCAATCCTGAGCAAGAAAAACAAAGCCGGCGGAATCACAATCCCCGATTTCAAAACATACTACAAAGCTACAGTGATCAAAACAGCATGGTACTGGTACAAAAACAGGTCCACAGATCAATGGAACAGAATTGAAAGCCCAGAGATAAAACCACACATCTATGGACAGCTAATCTTCGACAAAGGAGCAGAGGGCCTACAATGGAGAAAAGAAAGTCTCTTCAACAAATGGTGCTGGGAAAACTGGACAGCCACATGCAAAAGATTGAAAATTGACCATTCTTTTTCACCACACACCAAAATAAACTCAAAATGGATCAAAGACCTAAAGATTAGGCCTGAGACAATAAGTCTTTTGGAAGAGAATATAGGCAGTACACTCTTTGACATCAGTTTCAAAAGAATCTTTTCGGACACTGTAACTCCTCAGTTGAGGGAAACAATAGAAAGAATAAACAAATGGGACTTCATCAGACTCAAGAGCTTCTTCAAGGCAAGGGAAAACAGGATTGAAACAAAAAAACAGCTCACTAATTGGGAAAAAATATTTACAAGCCACTTATCCGACAAAGGGTTAATCTCCATAATATACAAAGAACTCACACGGCTTAACAACAAAAAAACAAACAACCCGATCAAAAAATGGGCAGAGGACATGAACAGACATTTCTCAAAAGAAGATATGAATATGGCCAATAGACACATGAAAAGATGTTCATCATCGCTAATCATCAGGGAAATGCAAATCAAAACTACACTAAGATATCACCTTACCCCCGTTAGATTGGCAAAAACATCCAAAACCAAGAACAACAAATGTTGGAGAGGTTGTGGAGAAAGAGGAACCCTCATACACTGTTGGTGGGAATGCAAACTGGTACAGCCACTATGGAAAACAGTATGGAGATTTCTCAAAAAGTTAAAAATAGAAATACCCTATGACCCAGCCATCCCATTACTGGGTATCTATCCTAAGAACCTGATATCAGATATCTCAAGAGTCCGTTGCACCCCTATGTTCATCGCAGCATTATTTACAATAGCCAAGACGTGGAACCAGCCTACATGCCCAGAAACTGATGATTGGATAAAGAAGATGTGGTATATATACACAATGGAATACTACTCAGCCATAAAAAAAGACGAAATTGGCCCATTCACAACAATGTGGATGGACCTCGAGGGCATTATGTTAAGCGAAATAAGTCAGTCAGAGAAAGACGAACTCTATATGACTCCACTCATAGGTGGAAATTAGCATATTGATAAGGAGATCTGATCGGTGGTTACCAGGGAAAAGGGGGGGTGGGGGGAGGGTACGGAGGGGGAAGTGGTGTACCCACAACATGACTAACAAAAATGTACAACTGAAATCTCACAAGGTTGTAATCTATCATAACATTAATAAAAAAAAAAAAAAAAAAAAAAAAAACAAATGGTAAAAAAAAATAAAAAATAAAAAAAAAAAAAAAATAAAAAAAAATAAAAGCGCAAGCAGCTCCCTGACCCAAAGCAGGGGGAGAAGATCTGAAGCCCACGTGGCGACGGAGGGAGATGTCTGTCACACGAAAGGATGGGAGTGTCTGAAGCTGACCCAGAATTTTATTTAATTCTTGTTAATCAAAAAAAGACTTTCCTGAATGCAAACCCACATTTTGTCCAGATCTATATGTATCCTAAAGTTCTGAACTTTTGATAATATATGAGTGGGCTTTTATTTCAACTCTGCACTTTCTCCCTATTCCTATATGTCCTCCTTATGGTGAGTGACGCGCAAAAATCTGCATGATAATTTCATAATTCTATTCTTTACATCAGAAAACACACATCAAACCTATCGTCCCCCCCAAAAGTTTTAGTCCATTGCTGGGACATAGTAAGTCCTCAGTACACAAGGATGGGTACCTGTACTTGACTTCCAGAACTTATAAATGAAACTGGAAACAGGAACCCTTCCCAACAAGACATTCCAGATGACTAGGGCTCTGCCAGGGACCTGCCTCTTTTTATTAAATAGTGACATCCGAATGGATTTCAGTTTTGAGCTGGTGTGTAACAGACTCTTTTTTTTCATACAAAAAGCATTCTGGGGCCTGCCCTGTGGCCGAGTGGTTAAGTTCGTGCGCTCCACTTTGGCAGCCCAGGGTTTCGCTGGTTCGGATCCTAGGCGCAGACCTAGCACCACTCATCAAGCCATGCTGAGGCGGCATCCCACACAGCACAGTCAGAAGGACCTACAACTAGAATATACAACTATGTACTGGGGGGCTTTGGGGAGAAGAAGAAGGAAGAAAAAAGATTGGCAACAGATGTTAGCTAAGGGCCAATCTTTAAAAAAAAAAGCATCCCGTTCCTTTTAGAGACTGCATTTACCTTTTTTTTGGTGAGGAAGATTGTCCCTGAGCTAACATCTGTGCCAATCTTACCTTATTTTGTGTGTGGGGCACCACAACAACATGGCTTGATGAGTGGTGTTCAGGTCCGTGCCTGGGATCTGAACCTGCAAACCTGGGGTGCCAAAGCGGAGCACACAAATGTAACCACTACACCACCAGGCTGGCCCCTGCATTTACTTTTTAACAGCTGTATCATGCGATTGTAGTGAAAGACCCAAGGAACCAGAGACTTCGGGAAGGGCAGAGGGTGGGTTCCCAGGGCTAAGACTTTATTTTTGTTTTCCATGCTCCTTTCTTCAGCTAACTTGTTCTCTTGACTGAGTAGGTGGGATAATCAGAGAAGACTGATCACAAAGTGCCAAGTTACTCAAGAGATAAAGACTGGAAGGAAGATGGGCAAAAGGATATTAACTCATTCTTATTGTCCTTTCCAAGACCATGAAGGAGAAACATCTGTTGGTATTTTAATAGAAATTAGTAAATCATACATCTTAGAGAAGGGGCAAAATAACTCTCTCCCAGATCTGCCTCCAGACAACAGAAAACTCAAAATCTACAATTTGAAGAAACTCATCTAGCTTATTGGAACTCCAGATAAATCAAATTCTATCAAGAAAGCTATCTTAAAAGCATATTCTGCTCCCAAAATGTCTTAGTTTCTTAGGAGGTTCATTCCGAACTCATGACAGAAGATAACAGAAGCTATTTTGCCCCCGTTCACTTTTATCTCTGAGTGCGGGGTCACGTTCCCGCTTACCCGGGACATCTGTTGGAGTTAATAAGTGAATGGAGAAAGAGTCGTCTGAGCCAACAACCCCCAGCCTCTGCCTAGTGGCTTCCCCAGTTGAGGACTTACGCTTGTTGGCTTTCAGCTTCCTCTCATCCACGGGAATGAGGTCCAGGTAGTCCAGGTAATATTCGTAGCTGTAGAATGGGGCGGAGGTGTTGGTCTGGTTGGCCATGTCTGCAGCGCATCTGGAGCTCCTCGGAGCCCTACGAGGAGACGGCCTCACTGATTTCTGTAAAACCATCCAGTGTGTCTGTGGGTCTCCAGGCTCAAGGCCTGCCCACTTATCAGAGCCGTGGACTGGGAGAAAGGTCGGGGGTGGGCCTGACAGCTTCACTATGCAAGCAGAGCTCTCCATCCCGCCCCTCCTTGAAGAAACTCCAAAACAAACAGAGCTGCAGGGCGGGAGACCATGCGTCTAGCACAGCTCTAGATTTGTCCCTCTGCCAAGGACAGGAAACACATACCTGGGGCCCCTTGAAAGACAAGATGCCAGACAGGGCTGGAAAGGACAACCCCTTTGGGTCGTAAATACCTAAAGAGTTAATAAAACCAAAACGAAAGGCTGGTGGTGCCCTTGACTTACATTAAGGCAATACTTGATGCTATTAAGCAACCGGCAAGTCACTGGCTTAGGTTCAACATCTGAGGGCAGAAGTTGAGTGATGTTGGCCCTGAACTTGTAACCTCTCTCAAGTACACATAGTCAATTAATTAAACGAAAAGAACACCCCTGCCCCAATTGAGCACACCTCCCAGGTTTTATCTAAGCCCCCAAGAACCAACCAGTTGGTGCATTTGTTCCGACTGAAGAGGCTGTTTGCCCAGGCCAACATCCCAAATGGATTGAGCTCTTGGGAAATTGGGCCCCAGGGCTCACTCAGCGCTTGGATGACGACAAGTGTGACGAGGATTCTTCTGGGTTTCTGTATGGCCTGACTCCAAGTGATACACCCACTCTTCTAAGATCCACAGATCCTATCAAGAGAAACATTCCAAATATTTGTAATGAGCAGGACTAAATGTGAGAGGAACCCTAGAATTTAGCCTTTGAGAATTAGTTAGGGAAGTCAAAATACACAGAATTATGGGCCCTTCCCCTCCAATATACTAACTTTCCAGCGTTCTTGATTCAGGTCTAACCGGCCGGAGTAAAGCTGGGCATTGATAGTGTAGACAGCCAACCCAGATAACTTAAGGCCCTCTGCTGGATTTGATCCTGTGCACCCAGGCTGCTGTGCCTGAGGCATTCTGCGGGGACTGCTCCCCTTGAACTGAACTGAGGCCGTTCAGTTGATTAGCAAGGGAAGAATGAGCTCTTAGGTTTCCAAAGTGAAGGGTTAAAAGGCCCGCTTGCAAAGACACGCCACACACTCTGCACATACCTGTGTACTTCCAGATATTGCTGTATGTGTCACTGGGGAGGTAGAGCATGGGGGACACGAGCACGGATTCTGGAGCGACTGCCTACTTCAAATCCTGGCTCTGCCTCTGACCAGCAGTGTGGCCCTGGACAGATGACTTAATCTTAACAATATTTGCATAGTTTAAAAAGCATCTCCGCTAAGTTGTTTTTTAGTTACTCAGAGGAAAACAGTAACCTTACAATGAAGAAACCCAGCAGACGCCATCTTAAACAAGTGGTCAAGGTTAACATCATCAGTAATGAGGCACCGTGACATCATGTACCCACTGAGAAGGGCAGTCACCTCAGAAGCCTTCCTTCTAAAATGCATAAGCTCAATCTAATTGTGATAAAACACCAGGAAAAGCCAAATCGAGGGACATTTAACAAAATAAATGACCAGTATTCTTCAAAAGGGTCAAGGTCATGAAAGTTAAAGAAAACCTGAGGAAATGTCACAGATTGGTGCAGACAAGAGAGACATAACTTTCGCTGTAAGTAAATTTTACCTGACGTGCAAACAAAATAAATACTGTTTAGAAAAGTGTAATTTCCCCCCCAAAAAACCCCTCAAGTCAATTGCCTCTTCCTAAAGGAATTTATCTGTAGATTGTGGGAATGTACATTTCAGTTCAAGAGTTGCCCTGAGCTAACACCTGCGCCAATCTTCCTCTATTTTGTATGTGGGGCGCCACCACAGCATGGCCATGGATGAGTGGTATAGGTCCGCACCTGGGAACTGAATCTGGGCTGCCAAAGTGGAGCACGCTGAACTTAACCACTAGGCTGGCCTTACACTTCAAATTTAAGGAATTATCCTTCCTGAGTACAGTGCATCTGGAAGGTATGGTTGAGTTCTGCTTGAGTGCACCAAGGATATCACCAGCCCCACCTGTCAGATGATGTGGAACTTCATCTCTTTCCTGTGGCCCGCCTCCCGAGAAGTGGGGCTGGGATGTGGAATAAACATTGACCCTAACTCTTAAGATATAACACAAAGATTCTGGGGGGCCGTTACTCAAGTGCAGGTTTCAGAAGTTCATAGATGTTCCTAAAGGTCATCAAATTCGTGTAATTAAATCTATGGAGTGAAATTAGGAGGTTGGTTGTGGTTTAGGGGAGGATTTTCTCATCTTTATGCAACCTGTTTAAAATTGAAATATTATAGATAAATTTACCTTTTTCTTCCTTTCCTTCCGTATTATTCAGGGTTTTCCAGAGAAACAGAGCCAATAGGAGGATATATATATATTTTATTGGCTTGAGCTTAGGGCAGCAGATATACATACATACGTACATATATTCATACACATTATATATAAAATGAGACTTAGTATAAGGAACTGGGTCATGCAATTATGGAGGCCAAGAAGTCCAGCAATCTGCTGTCTGCAAGCTGGAGACCCAGGAAAGCCATTCACGTAGTTTGAAGGTGTGAGAATCAGACAGGAAAATATCAACGTCTCAGCTCGAGAAGTCAGGCAGAGGGCGAATTCAATCTTTTTGTTCTACTCAGGCCCTCAATGAATTGGATGATGCCCACCCACTTTGGGGAAGTCATCTGCTTTACTCAGTCCACTGATTTGAATGCTGATCTCTTCTAGAAATACCCCCATAGACATCCCCAGAAATAGTGTTTAAACAGATATCTGGGCATCCTGTGATCCAGCCAAGTCAACACATAAAATTAACCATCACACCTTCTTTCCTTCCTTCTTTTCTTCCTTCCTTCCTTGTTACATTTTCCAGTTGAACATAATTTAATTCCATTTGTTTGGAATTTTGACTTCTACCTGACAAAATACTGATTGCCAAAATAAATTTCTTGGTCTGATAATAATCTGGACTTTAAAATGCCCATGAAAGTGCCATGGCAGAAAAGCAGATTTAAAAAAAAATTCCCCTTTTGACATTAGTAAGAACTAATACCCCTGTGAAGGTCAACACTCTGAGGTAATAATGACATATTTATTTTAACAAATACCTCGACGGTCAACAGGCTTGACTGTTGGCATTGTTTTTCTCCCCACTTTAATTTATAACCCAAAGCATGAAGGTGAAGTTGAGTTTTCTAGAGTGTTTTCTTTTACAGTGAATGTGCACACTTGTTGGCTATCATTACGACTACAGCTGAGTACAGGGGGGAGGGTAAAAGGGAGAGATCTAGAGAGCGGAACAAACATTTGTTGATCAGTGGCCTGAGCTGGCCACTGTGCTAGGCGCTTTATGTGATTCTCACAATATTGTGCCTCAGGTGTTGGGAACCCCATTATCCAAGCACAAAGCTGGCATACAGCCAGGTGGGGCAGCCTTCGTGCTCTGCCCAGTACCCCTGGGATGTGGGTTGTACTAGTGTCCCATGGCTGCCGTAACAAATTACCACAGATTTGGTGGCTTAAAACAACACAGATTTATTATTTCACCACTATGGAGGTGAGAAGTTCGAAATGAGTCTTAGGGGGCTAGTATCAAGGTGTTGCTGGGGCTGGTTCCTTCTAGAGGCCCGAGGGAGGATCCGTTTCCTTGCCTTTTCCACCTTGTGGAGGCTGTCCCCCTCTTTGGTTTGTGGTTCTGCATCTCATTGCCTTTTTTCCGCCTTGAGTCTGTTGTCACCTCGCCTTTTTCTTCAGCAGTTGAATCCCTCTCTTCCTACTTCTTATGAAGATGCTTGTGATGACATTGGGCCCTCCCAGGTACTCCAGGATAATCTCCCCATCTCAAAATCCTTAACTTAATCACTTCTGCAAAGTCCCTTTTGCCAAATAAAGAAATAGTCACAGGTGCCGGGGGTTAGGATGTGGCTATTTTGGGGAGTTATTAGTCAGTCTATCACAGGGGCAAACGATGTCGTGATGTGGGTATTCAAATCGTAAAAATAAACACAGCACTTCTCTCTGGAGTGTTCATCTTTGTCAAAGATTTTTGGCATAGAAGTTACATTTTCATATTGAAATAAGCAGAGGTATATAACACAGTAAAGGCAAAATTTGCATGATTTTTGTAAAAAAATAAATTTTTATCATAGACAATTTCAAACATTTGCAAAAGCAGCAAGAATAGCATAATGAAACTCCACGTAACCATCACTCAACTTCAACAATGACCAAGTCGTAGCTAACTTAGTTTCATCTGTTCCTTCATCCACTCCCCCCATTCTGGACCACTGTGAGGCAAATTCTAAGTTTATCATTTCACCTGTAAACATTTCAGTATGTATCTCTGAAGGAGGATTCTTTTTTTAAAAAATAAAACCATAGGGGCTGGCCCTGTGGCCGAGTGGTTAAGTTCGCGTGCTCCGCTGCAGATGGCCCAGTGTTTCGTTGGTTCGAATCCTGGGCGCGGACATGGCACTGCTCATCAAACCACGCTGAGGCAGCGACCCACATGCCACAACTAGAAGAACCCACAACAAAGAATATACAACTATGTACTGGGGGGCTTTGGGGAGAAAAAGGAAAAGAAAATAACTAAATAAAAAAAATATAAAACCATAATATTACCATCCCACCTAAAAGTTAACAATAATTATTTAATTGCATCAAATATCTAGTCAATGCTCAAGTTTTCCACTTGTCTCATAATTTCTCTTATAATTAATTTGCTCAAATCAGGAACAAATAAAGTGCATGTGTTGCAATTGGTTGATAGGACCCTGGAAAATTGTTAAATTTATAGGTTTCCTCCTCCTACGCTCTTTTATTTGACCTTGCAATTTATTTGTTGAGGAAATGGGTTATTTGTCCCGAAGAGTTTGCCAATTGGATCCTGCGGTGGTGTTAGTCATGTTCCCCATTCCCTGTATTTCCTGGAAAATGAACTTAGATCTAGAGGCTGGATCAGATTTAGGTTCAGTTTTTTTGGCAAGAAGACCTCAGAGGTGGGGTGCTGTTCTTCCCTCCAGAGGCACACAATGTCCGCTTGTCTCTATTTTTGAGTGAGACTACTAGCCAGTGCTGACCACTGCTGAGGTCCTTCAGTACATTTAGCATTGTAAAATGCTGATCTTACTCTATCATTCCTTCTTCACTTATTAGCCACTATCCTTCTAACAGGAAAAAAAAATCAAAACCCTCCTTTATAAACTATTTGGTTACCTGAAGGACAGTTCATATCAAGTAGACATAAATGTTGATTTACTTTTTTGTGTGCAGTTTTCAAAATAATGATTGGGGGGGGGGGCGGGCCCCATGGCTGAGTGGTTAAGTTCGCGCGCTCCGCTGCAGACGGCCCAGTGTTTTGTTGGTTTGAATCCTGGGTGCAGACATGGCACTGCTCATCAAGCCACGCTGAGGTGGCATCCCACATGCCACAACTAGAAGGACCCACAATGAAGAATATACAACTATGTACTGGGGGGCTTTGGGGAGAAAAAGGAAAAAAAAATAAGTAAAATCTTTAAAAAAAAAATAAAAATAATGATTGGGTTTTCTACCATCCTCTAACAGTAAACAAGGAAAGCTTATTTTTTAATCATTATGAACTCATGCATTTAAACCTATTGACATGTTCCAACTCATTACACCTATTATCTTTACTGATATGTAAATTACCTCATATTTGGACAGTGAAGGCCTCTTCATGTTGGTTACATTAGTAGCTTGTTTTGTATTTTATAACTTCCTTGCTTTCTGGAGTGATGAGATGTTCCAGGCTCATTTTGCATAGTTCTCACCCCAGACCTTGGATTCAGCCATTTCTCCAAGGAATCCTGGTTTCTTTCAGTAGGAAATGATATTTAGTGACCATAATCTGGGTGCTCAGGGTGCTTATTGCTACTGTGTTGGTTACAATGTTGAGGCCTATTCAATGTAGAGAGCTAGGAAATATTTCTTTTTTAAGATAAAAACACTGTGAGTTCATATTGATACTTCCAATTCAAAAGCACAACCACAGAGTTTTTACTTAACCTTATCTTCCTTAGCTGTATCTCTGTTATCCAAAACTTAAAATCCTGTTCCCAACAATACTGACATAATTATTCAATATACAATATAAAGACAAAGAGTCTCAGAATAACACTATCAATATCAACAACAAGAACAACGATTACGGAAAACAATTTAAAATCTTTTCTGAGGGGAGGCAGGTTTTTTTCTGTCCTCAGACTATGTCCTACAAGATATATATAGTAAAATTCATGTTTTAAAGTCACTTGAAATAATTCTTCTCTATGGAGTTATGCCACCCACTATATTAAGTATTTCAATATTGAGAGATTGTTTTTTTAAAAAATTAGTTTGTTTTCTATTTATGTTAAAATCATTTACATGATACCAAAGTCAAATATACAAAATAACCGTTACTTGTAGAACTCCAGCTTCTGTTCCTCTCCTCTTTTCCTGTTACTTTCTCTCACGTAAGCAGCTTTTAGAAAAGTTTTTGGTTTATCTTTCAATTTTTAAAAATATAAGTAAATATGTATGTATATTCAGTCTTTCCTTCTCCCCGCTTTTAGAAGTGCAATTGCAATTCTAATAAATTTTTTAACTTTGCTTTTTTTGTGAAACAATTTATTCCGCCATCTCTCCATGGCATGTAAAGATATCTCTCCCTACTTTGCACAGATGCCTAATGCTGCCATTATGTGGATGGACTGCAACTTATTCATCCAGTTCCCAGTTGGCAGATGTTTGGGTTGTTTTCAGTCTTTGCTATTGCAAATGGCGCTGCAATGCCTCGTGTTCACGTTTTGATCATATTTTTGCCAGTATACTTTTGGAATCGATTCCTGAAATTGAGAATTCTGTGTCAAAGGATACATACATATGCAATTGTGTCCGAGATTGCCAAATTCCTTTCCATAGAGGTTATAACATCTTACATTCCTAACAGTAATGTGTGAAACCACCCGTTTTCCTGCACAATAGTCTATACAACAGATTATGCTGTCAAACTTCTGGATTTTATCAAGCCGATAGGAGAGCTACTGGTTTTCAATGAAGCTTAAAAATAAGTGTGGTAGACTCTTTTCACACCTTAAATCTTTGCTTTTTTTTACTGTGACCTCGAATCTCACATTTTTTATTGCAGTAAATTTTAAATAAATTTTAAATAAATTTTAAATGTGTTAAAGGTACATCTTCCGAGTTCAGCTGTGTCTAAAAAGGCCCATCGTACATGGGTCACAATTTGAGTGGGTATATAATTCTAGTCTGAAAATTATTTACCATCTGAATTTTGAACTTTCCAGCTTCTGAAGTTGACTTGTTGATGAAAAGTCTAATGTCATTCTGATTCTTTTTTCCTCTTCTTTGAAACTTTGGACTCTTCTCTGAAGGCTGGAGTTCTGCTGTTTTACCATGCTAAGTCTTGATCTGGGACTATTTCATTCCCTGTGCTGGGCAGTTGGTATATCCTTTCCATCTGAAGAGTCATAGCTTTTAGCTCTGAGAAATTATAATGTATTATTTCTTTGATTATTTCTTCTCCTTTATTTTGTCTTTTCTGTTATTTGAACCACTTCTTAGTCGGATGTTGGACCTCCTGGACTGACTGCTTAGACCTCTTATCATTTCCCCCCACCTTTTATATTTCTTAGTTATTTTATTCTTTTTTTCTGTGAATTTTCTGCAACTTTAGCTTTCAGTCCTTCTACTATGGTGCAACATTTCCTCAAATCTCTCTAAGGAAACATAATTGGTGTCTTTGATATTTAAAGCCTCTCTAGAATTATTCCAGATTCAGAAGTCTGTGTTGAGTTTAGTCAAACTCTTAGTTAAAAGGGAGATACATAAGTGTTTGGTACAGGTGTCAAAAATTATGACTCCCTAATTGAGACCTTCTTCTGGTGATATCCAGAAAGATGGAAAGAACTAGAGGACACAAAGGAGTATGTGGAAAGAAAGTGAGGGGCTGACTTAAGAATTTTATACTGGAAAGATAATCTTCCCCTAAATGATATCGTAATTCTCCAGAGTTAGCCCCCTTGAAAGACTATTTTGAGAACTACAAAGTACTAGCAAATGTGTGGTGTGACATTTCAACAATTTGGTGTAGTGGTGTGACCACTGTACTGGGGTCCAGAGACCTAGGGTCTAGACTGGAATCTGTGTATTAGTCAGGACTCTTGGTCATAAGTGACAGAAACCCAATTCTAAGTAGCTTAAACACCAGTGGGGTGTAATAGGAACATGCTGTGAGGGGCGCTCACAGAACTGGAGGGAGGGCAATGGGAAGTGGGATGCCACTGTTACTCTCCATCTCCACCTCGCATCGTGCTTCCCTCCGAGGATCTGTGTCATGCCAGACTGTTCCACGTAGCTGGGGACAGGCTGATGGCAGCTTGAGGATCATGAATCAAGAGGAAAGGTGAGCAGACGACCCGCCCTCCAAGCTTTGGCATGAAAAGCTCCAGGGATGGACTCAGACTGG
Organism: Equus przewalskii; assembly: GCF_037783145.1. Classification (NCBI taxonomy): domain Eukaryota; kingdom Metazoa; phylum Chordata; class Mammalia; order Perissodactyla; family Equidae; genus Equus; species Equus przewalskii. Next base: position 29,000,785 of record NC_091857.1, on the reverse strand, counting down.
CTCTAGTTCTGTAACCTGCTCCCCTAGAACCAATCTCTGTGGCCAGGAAGGTGGCGGTCTGATCAGAACCGGGGCAGAGCCTACCTACAGGATGGGGCGAGAGTGGGGGAAGACCTTTGAGATGGGAAGCCCCACCACAGCCACATTGTTGGAGCTCTTTTCCCAAGAAGAGGGAAACGGTGCTGGACAGATGCCCAGATGCCTAACTACATCCATGACTTTGGAACCACCCCGGATCTCAGCTCTTCTATTTGTAGAGTGAGACGTGTGGATTAAGCATCTCTATGATTCTTTCCCAGCTCAAATATATTATGATTTTGCTGAAAATCACATGTTCTTCTTATTCTTTTTTAACTTGCATGAGAATTAAACATCTCTGTTAAAGACCGGAAAATCGTGATTCCACACATTAAACAGGAGAGGGAGAGAGAACTATTTAAAGCACATCCTGCCTCTGAGGATTTTAAGAAGGTGAAGCATATTCCTGTAGTTATTGTTTCACCCCTGGAACACAGATATAAATATCTAACCATACTTTTCCACAGCACATTTTATCCCCCAAAATAGGGCTCCAATTGTGGCAGAAGGTCCCTGGGGGCTGAGTGCCCAGCATGGCATTCTCTTGGTGCCAGCTGGTCGGGGAAGACAGCCATGGTCCCATTTGCTCCCAGACATACCAAGAAGAGCTGGACCAAATGGTGCTCACATGCAGCTGTAACCCACCCTCTCTAAATATCCAAGGGGCCAGCTGGCCGACTCCAGCGACCTGTAATCACACCTCATTGTCATTCTTATGTGTAGGTGTAAGGAAGCGCATGCAGTTAAAATCTAGTCCATGCCTGTAATCAGTAGCTATTAATTTCGATTTTCCCCAATTGCGAGCACAGTTTTAAAAAACCATAAATGCTTCCAGCAAAATTGTCAAGGTCTCATCCGTTTCTTCTCCCCTTTTTCCTGTTCCTTCCTTCTCCTACTTATATTTTCTTGCTTTGGCTCTCTCTCTCTTTCTACTAGTGCTAGCCATTGATATGAAGCCAGACTAGCATTTGTTTGTTAATTACCCCAAGGCTTTTGAACCCAGCCAGAAATGAGGGTTGAAGCAGGTAGTCTGAGTAACAAGCACGTTGAGCGAGAAGGATTGAAGCACAGAATCAAAATGGAAGCTTATTTAGAATTTTGCTTTCTACTACACCCTTAGAACTTCTTCAGTGAGGATGGGCTTCCTGGGGGCCCTGGACGAAGACCAGGCAGTCTGTGTGGGGGGGTCCTTCTCTTCGCCCCTCTAGATCCACCCGCCAACCTGACTCGTATCAATCACATCAACATGCTCTGTGCCCTCTGGATTCCAGCTGGATGTGGCAATGGGGAGCTCCAGCAGGAAATGGGAGGGAGGGATGCGAACAAGGTCAAGGACTTTAATCTTCCATCTCCCTCCCTGTGAGGTCACCTCAGCTGGCTGATTCGCTTGATGGAAGGGCAATCCTCTCAAGGTGGCCTGCTCTTCGCAACTCTCTTTCCTTCCAGGTTCTAGTAACTTCTCCCTCCCTGCATCCCTGGGGGTTGAGGAGGGGTGGATGTCAGCTCCATTAACCTGGGTTCCTGGGCTATCCTTCAAGGTTCTCTCCTACATGCTCTTGACTCCTTTCTCATTTGACACTTTGCAAAGAAATCCTCCCCATATTACTGGAATTTGAATGTATCCTCTTAGGGAGGAGACAATTTCGCAGCCACTTGAGTCACAAACAGAGTCTCAGCGATGGTATGATAGTATCCAGTCCAAGACAGGATCAACACCGCAATCTTCATGCTAGGATAAGAACTGATGTCCTCCTCCCCCAAGAAGGACACATAGGTAGGCCAGCGCCTCTGGTGGCGGAAGGGTGTGTGGCTGGCTCTGCTCTTTCTCAACTCACCTGCTCCCTGCTAGTTCTATTCCTGGGCTGAGATGGGGGACAAAGGGGACAGGACAGTTTTCACTTGAATTGGTTCTATCATAACCTGGTTTTTCACCCTCTGGCCTCACACGTTTAGAACCAACTCTCTCTCCCAGGCCCTCAGAAATTCCCTGTACCCCAACCCCAGCTGCACACCCATGACCCAGGAAAGTCTCCCTGAGGGCTGGCCGCTCCCCTCAGCCCTGATTCTCTAGGGTCCCTTTCACACTTGGACACTCACGGCTGGAGAATCTTTATCCTTCCAGTTATTTTCTTGGGCAGAATTTAAGATTCTAGGAGACCTTCCTGCCAGCAAAGTTCATATCTAGATGACAGTCTATCTGCCTCACCTTTGTTGTGCCACCAAAACAGCTCAACAGCCTGATTCTCCTGCTAGCCACTGTGTCTGCAAACACGTGGGAACACACAGGTTCTGCGAATCGTTCTCTGAAGTCTCCTCTCAGCCAGACTGAGGCAAGAGGGCAGATCCCCTCCACCTTCTCTACTGGGGAAGAGGATGAGAATTCACAATTGAGCCCGTCTCCAAAGAAATCATTATCAAGTCATCTTGGTCACCATTTTCTCCAGTCTTTAATATTCCCAAAATGTGGGAGAAGGTTTAAGGGCAGAAAGGAATTAGTTCTCCAATATCTACTCTGAAGATCTCACACACACTTTGATATGTCATTTTTACCTCATCTTGGAGTCTTGTCAAAACCTCAATTTTAACATACTGCAAGAGACTGCTACGTACACTTTTAATTGCTAGTAAAAACAAACAAAACAAAACAGTTCAAACTGGCTTTCATAATAAAAAGAATCCATTGGCTCTTATAACTGAAGAAGCCCAAGGCTCAGGTGCTCAACTTCTCTGTGATTCTCTCAGTTCTGCCTCCCTCCATGTTTTCAAGATGGCTGCCTGAAGCAACCCGGGTGTGTGCTTCCTGGTTCATACCCAGGAAACAAAGAGGACTTCTCTTCCCTCAACCACAGAATGAGAGTCTTGAGATTTACTCTGACTGGATGAAATCCAACAACTTAGGTCGAGTTGTTATCCCAAGCCAATTCCTAATGCTAGGGGAGCATTGTGAGCTGATTTCCTTAAGCCTGGGGTAGGAGCCCTCCCTGCACCAATCCCTGTGGAAGAGAGATGGGTTATCCTGATTGGGTTAAACCTCTGGGGACCCCTTCCTTGAATTGGTGGTGATGGTAGTAGAGGGATTCGGGTTGAATTTAACCTTATCTAAATCTCCAAGTTGTATAACTAAGAGGAAGAGTGGGAATGGTTGTTCAGGAAGTAAACACAACCACTCAGTCCAAGGTCATTTTACTCAAGCATCTCATTTTGTCTGCACACAAAATGTGATTTTGTGAGCATCTAAATATTTTATATTCATAATAGAAATATACTTGTGACTATAGAGGAGTTCATTTTGCATTGGGATTGACTTTTCTATTAGGCACAGCGCCCAGGGCCCATGAAATTTTCAGGGCCCCATGAAAATGTTTCCATTTCTTTTAAAATCAGAAGAAAAAAATGAACTTTTAGGTTAAAGAAATGTTTTACTATATAATATTTATATATTCACCTTTATAGCAATACAGTTGTAAAATAGAATTTTTATTGTTATTATTTTTTATGGAGTAATGGGCCCACCAAGGCAAAAGCACTTAGGACCGCTGAAGGTCATCAGGCAGCCCTGCTTTGCATCCCTTCTCTACTGGGACATCCCACCACAAAATTTAAGTGCTGCCAATAGAAACCCAAAGTCTGAGGCAAAGAGATCATCCTTTGAATTCCAAGCTTACTACCCACTTACTTAAAGAACAGGTGTGGGTTGTATCAACATTGTACAGAGATATTGTGCTCGAAAACAGCAGTCCAGGGAGGCAAGGCTTGCCTCCACAAAAGCAGCAGAAGGAGGGAAGGCAATTCTAAGCGTGAAAGAAAAACCTAAAATATTTGCAGCACTTTCTTCTAGTTGAAGGGTAATTAACACGGGCACAGTAAGCTAAAGTATTTTCATGCATATTCTATCACATGATCCTCATAACAACCCCCACACGGTACTGACCCATTTAATCCGTTAAGAATTAGACTCAGAGAAGGCAAATAGTTTCCTTACCTACTACCTCGTGGAGGGGTAGGTCAGGTCAAAGCTCCTGACTCCAAAGCTTTTGCTTTTTTCTAGTGGCCAGAGGCACTAAAATTGGATGTAAATTTTGTGTAAATTGTTTATCTGACCAAGCAAACTGGGCAGTGACTCAGCGCACACCGGTGGGGACCTAAGAGCAGACCTAGGTCCTTGGGGATACATTTCTTCCCAGATGTGCTGCCAGGTTGTCTGGGACACAGCTGGTCCATCCCCCACCAGCCTTTCCCACCCTAATCTCTGGTGCTTTAAAGTCAGAGGCTGGCTTTCTGGGGCAGGAGAGGAAGTCTGTCCTCGCCACCAGAAGGGATGCTCACTCCGTGCAAGGGGCGAATGGCTCCCGGATCCAGACAGCAGGAGCTTTCCAGGAACATTGATGCTGCCCACACGCGCTTCTCCAGCTTTTTCCTTGCAGCGCTAGCCTGAGTGATCTAGAACCTTTTCCAAGGTCTTGTTCGAGCGCTAACAATGCACAAAACGAACGGGGGACAGGGTGGCGCCCCAACAACCCCAGCTTTCTCCACCTTGAGAGAATTAGGCAGACGAACTAGAGCAGTGGCCATCAAAAGTGGAGCTGCCAATACGGACAGCATTGGCATCACCTAGGAGCTTGCTAGAAAGGCAAATTCTCGGGCCCACCCGACCCGATGAACCGGATCTGTGAAGGTGGGGTCCAGCAATCTGTGTTTTAACCAGCTCCCAGGTGATTCTTGGGCACGCCGAAGTTTGAGGGGTTGTAGCATCTCCAGTAGGGACGAGGCCATAAAAAGGAGTGTGCCCCAACTCCTGTATCTCTGGGTGGTGTGTGTGGGACATATTCGCTTTAGCAACCATGTGAAAGTCTCGGTGAGGGGCTGGTAATTTCGTTTGGGGCGCCTAACTTCTCAAAGAGGCCTCCCCTCCTACGTGGGGCTGAACTCCCCTCCCCAATTAGCTCCAACCCCTTATCTTCTACACATTCGGTCGTCTAGGGATACAAAACCTGACGCAGGCGCAGAGACCACCCGGCCGGGCTCAGCCCGACGGCGAGCATGCGCGCTAGCGGGTAGTTCACCGTCCGTCGTTCCCCAGGCTCCGCCCCTTACGCCCCAGCCCCTTCTCGGCATCCACCACCCCCCCACTCCGCCCCGCGCGTGCGCAAGAGCGTTTTTCCCGTGACGCTCCGCGGCGCGGGCGATTTGTACGTAATGGCGGCGGCTTGGTCGTCTGGCTGTTTCGAAGGATGCTCCTCTGCTAGCTGTGCGTGCGGCGCCAAGGGCAAGTGGAATGGCTCTTCGCTGTTGAGCAAGCGGCTCTCGGAAGACTCGAGCCGCCACCAGCTGCTGCAGAAGTGGGCGAGCATGTGGAGCTCCGTGAGCGGGGACGCGTCGGTGGCCGGCGCCGAGAGCTCGCGGCGCGAGGAGAAGGCGGAGCCGGCCGAGGAGGACGACAGGCCGCTGGTGTTTCTGTGCTCGGGCTGCCGGCGGCCGCTGGGCGACTCGCTGAGCTGGGTGACGAGCCAGGAGGACACCAACTGCATCCTGCTGCGCTGTCAGTTCCGGCCGCGGGGCTTGGGCCGCCTTCTTCCCAGGGCCTCGGGGAGAGGCAGGGGTGGGCGGGGCGGGCAGTGGTTCTTTGGGGCTGCCAGCTCAGGGTCCTTAAAAGCAGAAAAATCTGCGAGGCTGAGCTGTCCCAGGAAAAGGGGAGGAGGAGGGTCACCCCTGCACCTTGGGCTGATGAGTGACAGGTCCGTTTCTGGGGTCACCATACCAGAAGAGCAGCGGATAGATCAGCATCCTTGTGAGCATTACTCAGAAAAAAATGACCAACCAGGTTGTAAGCATTTGGGACGCAGCCACTTTGTATTACTCCTTTTAGAAATTAGCGGGCTGTTAATTGGCAAATACGTATTATTTTTAGTAGTTTATTTAGGAGAGTAAGCTTTTCAACTGCCTGCTTCCTGCAGGAGGATGTCAGCATTGACTTTTCAAGTCTTATTAATTGTAACAATGGAGGCCTTTACAGTCTGAAGTGTTAGAGTTGATGGAATACAATGCTATCCAAAAAATTTTAAAGAGAAAGAAACTTGCAATAAAAGCACCAACAACCCCATCAAAATTAGAAAGGAAAGAGGAGATAATAAAAGAGTCAAGAAGGCTGGAATTCTAGCTTCTCATCTTGAGTCTACTATTTACCTGTATTTTTTCCCACTCTTCCCTTGTATTGTTGCTTTCGTAGTATTTATTTAGCAGGGTGGTTCACATGTATTTTTCCTGAATTGGTGTAAAAATGGTTATTCTTTTTGGACTTGTGGTTTTCAAGATGAAGTTTATGCTCCGTTTCAATTCTGTAAATATTTTGGTGGCAGAAATTCACCACCAATTTATTGATGGTTGTGGACTATTTGCCTTCCTGGCATATGATATGGGGAAGAAAGGAGCAGTGTCCACCAGTTACCTGGAACTTTTTGAGCTTGATGTTTTCCCCAAAAGTGCATCAGTTCATTAACAATAATTGCTGAGTCCCTTCAGTTGTTAGACATAAGCCTGAGAACATACGTTTCCCATAATGATTCATTGGGGTTAACCTTTTGTACTTATTAAAATCAAACAGTGCAGAAGGGTATAAGTAAAAAGGACGTAGCCCCCTGACCTGCCACTCTCATAGCCCCAGAGCTCAACATGCCTTATTGCTATTTATATTTCCAGATACACTCCATGCACATGTGAGCGTATTTAAACATGTAAATTTTTAAAAAACACTTGAGATTATATATTTACACTGTTAAGCATCCTTAATTTTTTTATTCCACACGTATATTCTGGATATTTGATTATATATTTACACTGTTAAGCATCCTTAATTTTTTTATTCCACACGTATATTCTGGATATTTTCCCATATTAGTGTATGTAGATAGTATACTTCACGTATTTAGCAGCTGCTTTGTGTACCCTTGTTGAGAGGCAATATAGTGTGGTGGTGGAGGACCTCTACCGCTCGGATTTGAATCCTGGCCCATCACTTATGAGCTGTGTCTCCTTGGGCAAGCGACTTAGCCTCTCTGTGCCTCAGTTTCCTCTTCTGTAAAAAGGGGATCATACATGGGGCCGTTAGGCTGATTAAATTAGTTAAAATGTGTTACGTGCTTGGAATACATAAGCAAGTGCCACTTAAGCACTTTCTTTAATGGAGATGCTGTTCGTCCTCCCCATCTGCCCCTATCGATAGAGCTCTGGGTTGGTTCCAGTGTTGGCACCGTTGGAACAGCATGTAATTGGGTTGAGATTTTTGATACAGTAGGAGAAGCTCTTTTAGTAGGTGAGTTTATCTTGTTTACAGCTTTTAAAGAAATAATATGTTTGGTGTTAAATCTTTCAATTTACTTGTATTTTCTGTTTTTACAGCTTCTTTTCTATCTTTTGCCACATGAGCTCTTGTTTTATATATAAAAACACTATTCTGTTATTTAGTTTTTCTATACCAGCAGTCTTTAAATTTAAAAACTATCAGCTTTTGACAATTCAGTTTAACCAACCCCCCATAAAAGATAAAGAAATGAACTTGCGTTAATTTTCATTCCCTCCTGACCCAATTTGTTTAATTATTTTGACTTTGTCAAGCTTTATAACATTTACGTTCTGTTCTGTAGCCATAGCATGGTCATTGAGCCATAATATAACGTTTATATGAATTTATTTCTCAACTCTGGGACTTTTCCTTCCATGACGAAGATTGGCCCTGAGCTAACATCTGTTGCCAATCCTCTTTTTTGCTTGAGAAAGATTGTCACTGAGCTAACATCTGTGCCAGTCTTCCTCTATTTTATGTGGGATGCCACAGCATGGCTTGATGAGTGATGCCAAGTCCACACCTGGGATCCGAACCTGGGAACCCCAGGCTACTGAAGTGGAGTACGTGAACTTAGCTACTGCGCCACCAGGCCAGCTCCCCCAGAACTCTTAATATAAGAAGGCTCATTAATATCTTTTTCATTTCCAGGTTGTTTATTTGTAATCATCATCCATGGTCTCCCCATCCCCAAGAAAACTTCAAGTTTGAGTGCTTGAAAATGTCATTCTGTTGTCTTTATACATGAGTGTCAACTTGGCTGCATGTACAATTCTGGGGTCATGCTCTTTGCGTTTTCCAGGCACAGGGATCAGCTAGTACAGAGGCTTTGAGGCTAGTGTGGCCGAAGAGTAGGATAAAGATGAGACTTAGGGAGGAAGGAGGGAGCCAGAAAATTCAGGGCCTTGGAGACTGTCCTGTGGATCGCAATCTATTCTAGTGAGTGAGGCGTTTAAACAGGGGAGTGATTTGACCCAGACTTTTCTTTGGAGAAAGCATGGAAGTTAAGAGTAAGCATGGAAGTGGGGAGGTCGTTCTGGAGCCCGTGCAGTGGTCCAGGCATGATTGGTGGCGGTGGTTGTGGGGCTGGGCTGAGAGTTGTGAGACAGGATTGACAGCACTTATCAGTGAAGTGGATGTGGGGGAGCAGGATGAGGGGGCAAAGAATGGAGGGGGCTCTGAGCACCTGGGTGGAAGGAGGCCGGATTGACTGAGTTAAGGTGGACTGCAGAGGAGGGGAAATCCAGTCTGTTTTGGCCATTTTAGGTCTGCTGTCCCTTCTTCCTTTCCCTCCATCCTCTTTTGGTGTGCTTGGACCTGGATCCCCCAGGAACAATTCCTGCTGCTTCTGGAGTCCAGCTGCGTGATCCCGAAGTCATGGTCGAAGTAAAAGATTTTTGGCCGGATTCCTAAGGACCATATCAATTACTTTTACAAAAATGAGCCCTGTGTTTGAGATCTGGAGATGTATGCATTGGCTTTCAGCATCTTCCTTGGTTTTAATCCTACTTCTACTGTACCCGGCAGGCATTCCTGGCAGTCTGATTTGAGGTTCTAATTGTTACAAGTTTTACTGTTGACTGAATTTTCTCCTCTAATTTTATTAATTTTTTGAGTGTCAGTGGTTTTCTGGAAAGGGAAGGAAATGGCTCTTATTCTGCCATCTTTTTCCTGAAGACCCCTATACATTTAGTTTTGAACCGCCGTTGTGTGTATGTGACTGAGCTCTTATTTTTTCTGGCCGTCTGAGTTCTAAAGTAAAAGTTGACTTAGAAGTTCTCTAAATGTCTGCATGTGTATTATAACAAGCCACGTTAATAAATTATTGTTACTTTCTTCTCTCTAGGTGTTTCCTCTAATGTTTCTGTGGATAAGGAACAGATACTATCCAAACGTAAAAACGAAAATGGTTGGTGAGTAAGGCTGTGTCTTTGTGAGCATGTATGTATATTAGAGAAGATGCTTATTTTTCAAATAAAAATCTTTAAAAAGATTATTACCAGTAAGATTACTTGGGAGAGAACTTTTGTTCACGGTAACCAGTAAAAGAATCAGTCATTCTAATATATCAATTCTTGAGTAAGGTGGTCTCCTTTAGGTATCAAGATGGAACAGTTTCTAAATTTCTAAAGGCACATTCTCACCCTCCCCTTTGGGGTCTTTTAGGCTTGGTGCTGAAGAAAATCAAAACTAAAAATAAAAAAGGAAAATACCTATCATAAAATCTCAGAGCCAAAGGGTGCCTCAGACCAGTGCTACCCACCTTTTTCATGTCGTGGCACCCACAGAAAGTGCCGATATCACACGGACACACATCCATATGGCCTATCAAGGTAGAGACAAGGCCGCCTGGGGCCGGAAGCAGCAGCACAGGCCTGCAGCAATCCCAGGCCATGTGCTCCCACTCCGAGAGTGGAAGGCACTCCTCATGCCCCTCTGGCGCAAGAGGCACCCTCAGCAAACTGAATGGGAAGCTCTGCCGTGTGTAGTTGTTGCCCGAAACGTGTCTCACTGATGTACGTGGACTAACTTTAGATGGTACACAAGCAATTAAACAGAAATGAATAATCATGTATGTTTTCAATGTGTATTTAAAAATACTGGTTTTTCATTTATAGTAATGCTAGAGTGTCCTATTCAAATAAAGTATATTTCCATTAAAAAATTATTTAAGGGGCTGGCCCCGTGGCCGAGTGGTTAAGTCCGCGCTCTCCGCTGCAGGCGGCCCAGTGTTTCGTTGGTTCGAATCCTGGGCGCAGACATGGCACTGCTCATCAAACCACGCTGAGGCAGCGTCCCACATACCACAACTAGAAGGACCCACAGCGAAGAATATACAACCATGTACGGGGGTGCTTTGGGAAGAAAAAGGAAAAAAAAAATAAAAAAATCTTTAAAAAAAAAGTTTATTTAAGGAGAATTAAATTCATAACAGAAGAGATAGTATGTGGATGTGACAGAACTTGTGCTACTGGCATGCCGGTGATTAAAATTTGGAAAACCCAGCCCAAATCACTTCTTATTTTGTAGATGGAGAAAAGAAGGCATAGGGAGGTTAGAATTTTTCTAAGGCCACAGACTATTTAGTAGGAAGAGCTAGGATGATGCTTGTGTCTCTCCTTGCTTCTTACAACGTGTTCTTTCTTCTCTACTTCCCAACTCTAATCATTTCGATGTCACCTTCACCATTTTTGCCAAATCAGTGTACCAGCTGTGCTATCATGTATTTCATATTTTTCGTTAAATTGACTAGGACTTTTTATTTAAATTTAATTAAAAAGGAATTTTTATGTTACTGCCATAAATATATCACTTGCTTTTGCTAGCAGGTAACAAAGGATGGTTATAATGAAAACAAATGTTATTAAATTCTAGCTGAGGTACCCTTGCCTGGCTGGTTCTGAGCCTCAGGTCTGTTCTCTCACTGTTAAAAGATCAGCAGCTGTGAGATTCTTGTTAAAGACTGTCTAGCAGCAAACTGAGGCTTTCTTCTTTTTATAATCAGGATTGACAGAGAATTGAAAAGGGAATTGATCTCTCATTCTGAGCCCGTGGTATGTAGTCTTGTTGATCTGTATCACTTGACCCCATCATTTATGCCACCCTGCATTGTCTTGAATTTCACTAGGTCACAGTTCCCCACTTTTGGAACTACCTTAAGCTTTAGGATGCTTGTGAGTTTTTTGATAAGCCTGTCCTACTGAATAGCTGCCTGAGCAAGGCTGCAGCTGAGCACCAAGAGCACTTGTGGGCGTTAGAAAAATGCTATAAAGGCATCAGTGCTGTTTCCTCCGTTCATTTTCATCCTGTCAGTTTGAGGTTCTTCCAGCTAGCTCCTTCTGTGTCTAAGATCACTTTCTGATTTCTGGCACTGCTTTCTCAGTATAGTTCCGTGATAAGCGTGAATTCGGGCCGCATCCCTGCCGGCTGTGCAAGTAGTAAGGCGCTGCAGCAGTAGTCGCTGCTCTGCGTTGCTCCTCGAGATCGCTTTAGAAGTGTGAGTGGGTTTGTGTGTGCTCTTTGCTGGTGTGGAATTTGATTTTGATAATTCAGGATAAAACAGTCTTATCCATGATCGGTGTGTTTTGCATTTTAGGTTTATCTAAGTATCATTTCTTGGCTGATGACACCTGTGTTAGAAGTTGGTAATTGTGTGTGACAGCCTCGAAATGATTATGAAGTTCGATACGTAATATGGAGACTTTCCTGTTCACAGTTGGTGGTGTAGATAGGGTTCACTCTTGGGGTGTACTTAGATGCTTTTATATTTCTTACATAAAATCCCATAGAAGCTTAATATCTGATCCGTGGCATGTTGTCCAGCTAATTATAGCACCAGTGAGAACTTATAATTTATCAGGCGATGATCCGTTTTGTTCTTTGTTCTGTATGTTGCTGCAGTGGTTAAAAATGTCTCACTATCTATAGCTAAACAATAGTGCAATCTATAGTGTGTTGTTTGAGTCATGGTTGGCTCTATTTTGCTTGATAACAGGAATAACTATTTAGTTATTACAAGTGGCTCACATACCAATAGGAATTACAATTCCTTTGAAATAATAGCTATCTTTTGTTGTGTATATTACACAATTTGTGATTATTACTAGGTTTAAATCCCCAGTTATCATTACCTTGCTCTGTGTTGGGACCTTACTTTTATTTGTTTATTTTTTTAACTTTTTTAAAAAAAATTAATTAATTAATTTTTGAGGAAGATTAGCCCTGAGCTAACATCTGCTGCCAATCCTCTTCTTTTTGCTGAGGAAGACTGACCCTGAGCGAGCATCCGTGCCCATCTTCCTCGACTTTGTATGTGGGACTCCTGCCACAGCATGGCTTGATGAGCGGTGCCATGTCCGCACCCGGGATCCGGCAAACCCCAGGCCCACGAAATAGAACGTGTGCACTTAACTGCTGCACCACCGGGCCGGCCCCAGGACCTTACTTTTAGTATGGATATTTATAGATTGGTAAATTTGGATGGGTCAGTTTGACAAGGCATCTGGGAGACAGTGGATTCTAAGATTTGAAGGAGTCAGGAGTCGGCCGGGGGGAGAGTATATTCAAATACCCAGAGCCCGAGTTGAGAAGTAACTGGAATGAAGGAGCAATTATGTGGAGAAACTAGATCATTAAGTAAAATATTTGTGAATTGCTTATGTAGAACACATCTATAGTTGATAGAAGAGTTTAGTGGTAAAGTATAATTTTTTAAAAAGGCAGCTAACAAATACGTACTGAGCACATGTCAAAGATTTATTTAGCTCATTAACAGGGGAACCAGAACACGGCAAAGCTGGTTTAGAGAAGGGCAAATCTATAGGGCAAATCTAGTTAATGTCCTATAGGACAATAAAACCTCGACCTTTGGGGTTATCTTTTCTACCAGCAGAAAACATTTGCATCTCTACCAGACTAAAATTGTCTGTCACTTAGCAATCTTTTTTCTATAAATCATCATGTGACTTTAGAGCATCTGGGCTCTAATCCACAGTGAGTGGTAAGCAAACAGGGCTAACCTCCACTAGGGCAAGCTATGCCCATGGGCCGGGCTCCTGTTTTTGTCATACATTTTAATTGGAACACAGACAGTGCCTCTTTGGTTATGTATTGTCTGTGGCTGCTTCTGTGTTCCATTGGTGAGGCGAGTTGTTGAAACAGACACCAAATGGCCTGCAAACCTAAAATATTTGTTCTCTGGATCGTTACAGAAAAAATTTGCTGCCCCTGCCCCAGAGTGTTAATGATCCCTTGGTGGGCTCGTTGGACAATATGACATTAAAAGGGCATGTAGAATCTTTTTGTCTTATTTCCAAATTTTAGATAATTTTCTTAATACTAGATAGAGGCATTTACATTCTAGGAAAACACCACATCAGTATCCTCTTTTCTTGTCGCTTTTGTACATGTCCCTTGTCACTAGGTGCTTAAGGCAGTGTGGCCTAGAGGTGACTGTCTACATTTCTAATATAAACATTTTACTATCATTTTTTTCCTTCATACATGTGACTTAGTAGAGTAGGAATAACATAGTTTAGCCATTTAGGTATTCAGTGTTTATGGATTTTAACAGTGGGATTTGTGTTATAACCTGTTGCTACTTTCTTTTCTGAGGCCATGGCATTTCTTCATTGCAGCATCCTGGAGACGCTGTACTGCACAGGATGCTCCCTCAACCTGGGCTACATATACAGATGCACACCCACAAATCTGGATTACAAGAGGGACTTGTTTTGCCTCCGTGTTGAAGCCATTGAAAGGTAAGTTTGAAATATGAATGATTACCTCTTAACTGATTTCTCAGAAATTTGTTTGCAGGGAAATTGGTATGAAAACGTCAGAACTAAATCAACACTATTTGGTTAAAATACATTTCCAAGAGACAATTTCAGGTAGTAAAGCCAGTGATTTTTTTTGGCTTGGCTTGATATATTTGGTATTGGAAAAGTCAAAAATTCTAAATTGTAAGGAGAAAACACTGAGAACATTTTTCAGAGTAAAAATATGTTCAGTCCTTAAAATTCAAATTGAGTTTAATAGGATTTTTTTAAAGCAATTGTGTGGATCAACATATACTGTCCATTTTATTCCACCCCCCCCCCCGCCCCGTTTTTAGCCTCCTAGAATATCATGAAGAAATAGGAATTTCAAAACTGGTTAGGAAACAAGTCCCTTTGGTGTTCTGGAAAAAGAGAAATACAGAGTCTATTTCCTTGAGTCTAGTAAATAATTGTCTGCTTTTTTGAGAGATGCAAGGAAGAGCCTTCACTCTTCAAGCTTTCTAAAAAGTAAGTGTTAGGAAACAAGGTGAATTAGGGGCTGGTGACACACGTCAGTTAAAGAATTTCAGATTTCTTAATGGCCTTCCAATTCATTAGCCTTTTTTTTATAGGAAACACAAAATTAAAGAAATCAGTTGACCTCAATGTATTTTCACTTGTCCTGGAAAAGTGTAACTCTTAAGAATTTAAAGATGTCTGAGGAACTTTATATATCAGGAAAGAACAATTTAACGAGAAAAGAAAGTGCCTACGCTTTCATAACTTGAGATATTTTGTCACTTCTGTTGAGTTTCTTAGATTTTCTCTTTAAGAAATTTATAACAGTAGTATTTTTATTATAATTATCATTTCTCCTCTATTCTTTGATAAATAACTGCTGTTTGCCACCTTCTTTGAAACTAAACAGGTTTAGATCAAAATTTTAAAACTCTGTAAACTTTTTACAGCCCCTCCATGAAGGAATACTATAACAAGTACTGCTCCCTATTGTAAAGCGTGTGGGTCTGCCTGGAGAGATAAGATCTGTTTCGACAGACCCAGGCCCAAACAGAAGCTCCCTTAGTCACCATGAGAATTTTACCAAGATTTGTGAAAATTAAGTGAGGGATAGTAATAAAGGACATGAAATCTCAGTCCTGTAGGGGTGGTCCAGAACTTTCCAAAGTGGTACATAGCTGTAAAGAAAACGTGTGGCAGGTTTAGTCACAAGAGATCATAATAGTGAAGCTGTTGTTCCCTGAACAGTTGAATTTAGGGTAAAAGTTAACTCTTGGGGGAGAATTTTAGAAGTGGTTGGTTTTAGAAGTGGATCCCCCTGTAATGTTTATGTATAGTTTTATAAATTACTCAATGCCATTTAATTTTTCCACCTCATCTCATTTTTCTTTTCTAAACAGGACGTTAATTACTTTCCGCAATTTTGCCTTCTCTGCTGTTTTTCAGAAATATTATAATCAGTAGGGTTTCCGAGAAAAAACTGGTCTTATTTGACAGAAGTGACATACTGAAGTTGCTACATGTGATAAAAGACTTCTAAAGAAATGCAAGTGAATCAAGTATTCTTTTGAGAAATGCTGGCACCTTCCTCCTTACTGTTTAATTTTATTTGTTTACCAGTGCTGGGCTTGTTTTCCTCCAGTTGCTGGGCCAGTTTTTCCACTATTCAATATTTTCTAAACCACATCTCATAACCTCAGAGAGTCGAGCAACACATAACTTGGAGGATAACTGTTGAAGTTGCCCAAATATGGGTAATCAAGAGTTGACTCCACAAAAAAGTCAACTTTGAAAGTGCACGTGCTCCCAAAAAGCATATAAAGCAGGAAAGCGGTGGTTTCTTCAGGGTTTTTTTAAACTTTAAAATAGAATTTTGAACTATGAGGGTTAATTTTTTGCCACACAGCTTACTAAAGAGCGAGTGTCTTCCCCTAATGAAATTCTTACAATATTGGGAAATAGGTAGGACTGTGTGGACAAAGCTGTTGTGGATAAAAGCATAACTTTCTGTGACACAGCTTCCTACGTAGGGTGCTCTTAACAAAAAGAGTTGTTTTGTGTTTACTTGGTACTAATATATAGTGTAATATATTTAGAGCTTTAATGTTATTAACTAACATAAATTTAATATTTGTTCCCTTTTCATATTTTAATTGTGCTGTACTACAGTTATATTTTAGGGTCCTCTGAAAAGCAAATTGTATCAGAAGATAAAGAGCTTTTTAATCTTGAAAGCAGAGTTGAAATAGAAAAATCTCTAAAGCAGGTAATTTTGTTCTGCACTGTCTATGTCTGTGTGTGAACAGCTTGCCGTTGGTGAACAGGTGATCCCTCACAAGCAGTCCTCAGAGCGGCGTCTGTCTTGGTCTTGGCACTGTCACAGTCATAGAGTGATTATTTTATTTCACTCGTTAGTAAAGTTGAATGTTTGGGAACCAAACTACAACTTAAGCTAAAGCTTTATCAAAAAAAACAGTAAGACGTTTCATACCAAAATCAAAACAGTATATATTCTAAACTATTAAACTAGAAATATATTTTTGAATCAGATCAGTATCTCATTTGGTTCAGTTCTCGTGGGATAAACAGCCTTATTTTGAATGTTAACATCATCTGATGGCCAGATGGTCAAGACAGTGATGAATGTACAAAGAGCCCTAGATTACAGGTTGAGAAGTAGCATCAATAAAATTATGTCTTATTTAAATAAAACTTAGTTTGTACCTCTTAATAATTTCATTAAATAAACACTGAACATCTATGTGTAATGCATAACATTCAGAAATTTTATTAATTCTGTATATTTTAGTCATATTTAATCATGATTTTAATCATATGTGTATTTTTTTATATTTTTTCAATTCAATAGATGGAAGATGTTTTGACAGCATTACAAGCGCAGCTGTGGGAGGTTGAATCAAAATTGTCGTTTAACAGTTGCAAAAGCTAAAATCTGCTCCAAGTCTCCTGTTCTGGATGCTCCCACCGATGGACAATTCTTTCATATGTAACAATTCTTGTTATCACTTCACTTCACTTAGAATTGAAGGAATTCTAAACGGCCATGTACATTGTGTTCTCTCATATTGATCAAATGAGAAAGATTATAGAGTTACCTTAGAGGATATAATTCATGCTAAGGAGATGATTGTTTCTCAAATTCAAATTTTAAAGCCATTTTATGATACTTGCTGAAATTGGAATTTAGGAGATTTTATTTTGATAAAAAACTGTGATGATTTTCTGAACTGTTTTCTCCTCTGTATGCAGTTCACTATTCTTCGTTTCTTAGTTTTTAAACTTTATTTCACCTTTGATACCTTGGGAAATACTTAATATTGAATGGTAAGAAAATCTTAAGAGGTTTTTCTACCCACTGTCTGGTTGAATCATCTCTGAAAACTAATGCATAAAGTTCTCTGGAGAACTGGTCAGCTGAATTATTTGTCAGAACTATTTGAAAACTTGCACAAGAGCAGGATAGCGTGTGTTCTAGTAGTAGAGTCCCACGTGATCCTCTTTATTTACTACTACATGCCAAAAAGATCTGGAGAGATGTTTACAACAGAGAGTAGTAGTCATCTCTGAGGGTGGGATTCTGGGGGAATTTTCATTTTTCCAGTTTTCTATAATGTAAGACTTACAGTCAGCCCGTGTTATTGTTTAAAATCAGGAAGAGAATAAACATTAAAACAAAGTGCTTTAAGATTGATTTTTACGAAACTGAATTGTATTTAACCGAGCTCAGAAATCTTGGGGTCATGACTTCCACGCATTTGCTGGGCATGCTTCTGTGGTAGGCTGCTCAGGAATATGAAGGTAACCCCAAATTTCCCCAGGCCCCTTTCTATTTTTGGGTATAGATGAGGCCACTTAGTATTAGTCCTCACTATGTATGAGTAACTCAACTCAGTTTCTGCTCAGAAGTTTCCTAATTATTTCTGAGAATACTTAAAGGTATTATAAGAAAAGGTCCTAAGTTAAATTGACTGGATCATTTACGATTATTGAGTTCTTTCTGACCGAGTGGCAACAGCCTCTAGTGAGAAATTAGTGAGCCCTCTAGGTCTCCTCTCTCAGACTCGCTTCCAGGTAGAACATGCGAGAGTGAAAGCACGCGTCAACACCTGCGGCAACGAGACAGTCCTGCTCAGTCAGCGCGCTGAAGTCCCAGGTGTCTGTCCTCTCAGGTGCTTAGTGGCTCCTCTCATGAAAGTCCGTTCAGAACAGACGGGAGAGCATTTTCACAGCAAGATTCAGCTCACTTTCTGGTTGTGCAGGTAACGGAGTACCCCAAAGATCATTTTTAGGACCATTCTAAAGAGGGAGTTTGGCTCCTTGATTCCTTCTGTCCTGTTCGTACTGGGGCAGGATGTCTAGCCAATCCACAGGTTTCGAAGACTACTCACGTCACCATGAAGAGTGGGGCAGGAGGTGAGCATAGCTCAAGTGCCTGCTGGCCGCCTCTAGTGTAGTGCGGGCCTCTGAGAGCCTTTTCAGTGCCAAGTCGCCATCCCAGGAGTCGTGTTTCCAGTTAGGCTCCTTCAGATGAAGTTACCTATCCACCCCTGGGGTGTGGATGGAAAGCTCACACGCATTTGTATCATTGTTCTTCACTGAAGCGTCTGGAAGCAATCTCAGGACACAGTCGTGTTTCATAAGGCAACGTTCTCATCTTTGGCCTCTGCCTGAGATGTCACTGAAGGAGTGGCCTTGCCACTGCTGTGGGAGAGAGAGCCCTGGGGCTCCCAAACTGCCCACCCCAAGGGATCCGGGTGGGACTGCTTCATCCTCTCTGTGCTGCACTGTGATGCTGGCATAAGGAGAGGGCCTGTCTCCCTGAAGCCTGGTGGCCTGGCTTTTCTGGCTTTGCTTGAGGTCTCATCAGAATGCTATTTTTGTAACTTGCCCCGTATATGCCCATACTAAAACCTACAAGTTCTGAGGCCGTGAGTTCTTGTTTCTATTCCTTATAACTGAAAACACAAGGTGTGGTTGTTGCTGGTTACCAAGCTCTGGTAAAGCATTGCCTGTGAGCAGGAATGAGGGTCCTGAAGCAGAAACATTGGACATTCTAGCCCAGATCCCACAGGACCAAACAAAGAGGCTTCAGACAGGATCCACCCAGAAATTGTTCCTTCGGCCATCCCTGTAAAAGATACCCTCCCCCTTCTTTAGGGAGAAGCTGTGGAAACTGATAGCAGAACCTATCCCTTGGCTGTTACAGATTATTGTAAACACGTATGTGTAGGATGTTGTATAAGGTTTTCATCCCAGAGTGTGGGTTCTGTCGTTCTCAGCAAAGTCTCCTGTCACGTTCATAAATTTCCAAGCTGGAGAGCCCACTGCAGGCATCGTTCTGTGTAGCATCGATGCCTGGACGGAGTGCACCCCATCTGGGTGATTCTAGTCAAGCTCACGGCGTCTAAAATGGGCAAAACCAGGAGTGTGCCTCCTTGCAGCATTGGGTCTGGGTGTTCAGTGGGCACTTGAACGAGGAGCTGTGAGCGAAGCTTCCCCCAACATGTTTCTGAGGGAAGATCTCAGGTGGCAGAAATCCTGGGTCCGAGTCCCGGTTTCACTGCTTTATTAGCCGTGTGACCTTGGGCAAATCGTTTAATCATTTCGAGCCTCTGTTTCCTCATCTGTAAAAGGAGCGTATAATAACCTGCTTTCCTTGCACCACAGATAATCAAATTAGATAATGCTTGTGACAGTACTTTGGAAACAGTAAAGCATCACAAAAATAAATGATGAAGATTTAGCCACGTTTAAACAGAGTTCATGTGATTCCATCTTCTAGCCAGTGTACCCATAAGATTCTATGGATGTAAAAGCAAAAATCTGAAACACCATATTTTTTTTAAAAAACTTATTTTATTGAGGTCATATTGGTTTATAACATTGTGTAATTTCAAGTGTATGTTATTATATATCAGTTTCTGTATAGACTGCATCGTGCTCACCACCAATAATCTAGTTTTTATTTGTCGTCATACATATGTGCCCTTTCACCCCTTTCTCCCTCCCCCCACCCCCTTGCCTTCTGGTAACCACTAATCTGTTCTTTTTCTTCCTTTCCTTTTTTTTTTTTTTGGTGAGGAAGGTTAGCCCTGAGCTAACAACCGTTGCCAGTCCTCCGCTTTTTCTGAGGAAGATTGGCCCTGAGCTAACATCTGTGCCCATCTTCCTCTATTTTATATGTGGGATGCCTGCCACAGCATGGCTTGATAAGCAGTGTGTAGGTCCACGCCCAGGATCTGAACCTGTGAACCCTGGGCTGCTGAAGCAGAGCGCACAAACTTAACCACTACGCCACCAGGCCAGCTCTTTATCCATCTTCCACATATGAGTGAAATCATACCGTGTTTGTCTTGCTCTGTCTGGCTTATTTTGCTTAACATAATACCCGCAAGGACTATCCATATTGTTGCAAATGGGAAGATTTTGTCTTTTTTATGGCTGAGTAGTATTCCATTGTTTATATAGATATATGTATATGTATACCATATCTTCTTTATCTATTCATCAGTCAGTGGGCACTTGGGTTACTTGCACATCTTGGCTATTGTGAATAATGCTGCAATGAACATAGGGGTACATAAGTCTCTTTGAATTGTTGATTTCAAGTTCTTTGGATAAATACCCAGTAGTGGGATAGCTGGGTCATATAGTATTTACACTAATTTTTTGAGAACTCTCCATACTGCTTTCCATAGTGGCTGCACCAGTTTGCATTCCCACAGCAGTGGATGAGGGCTCCCTTTTCTCCACACCCTCTTCAACGCTTAGTATTTCTTGTCTTGTTAGTCAATTCAACTTCATAGTGAAACACTATTTTTTTTCTTTTATAAATGTTAACACTATTGGATTCGTTTCTTTCTCCAATTACAGATATAATATATGAACATTGTAGAAAATTTGAAAAATGAATTATCACAAAGAAAATAAAATTCACACATAATCTTGCAACTAGGAGATAATTACTTTTGGGGGTATATCCTTGTAGTCATTTTATGTGCAAATTTGGAATTGCACTGGAAATATTGTTTTCACTCAAAATATTTAATACGCATATTTCTGCATCATTAAATGCACTTTTAAACCTGACTTTTAATGACTACCTGGGATTAAACACCTATTCTAAAACCTGTTTAATTGTCATATGGTATGAAATTCACACTGTTTGGTGGCTTAAAGACTGAGTTTGCTGGTCAAATAAGGGACAAGGCAGGGAAGAAATCTTAAACCAGTTACCTCTTTGTCTGTCTCCAGGGTGGGCAGGAGCTGAGAGCCGATTGTTAAGTTTTCAGGAATTTTGTGAGCTGGTTGTTAAGCCATTGGTAGCTTCACATTGGCCATGGTCAGGAGTATTTACGCCAGAGCAATCAGCAAGTGCTGAAAAATTAGGACGGTTCCCCCCAGAGAGCTGGTTTCCCAGCACATTACTGTAGACTCTGAATCTCCCTCCATAGTGTTTGACTTAAAGGTTAAAAGAGAGAAAATTCTTTCTCTTTTCAACACCCAAAAGACCAAGTCCTAGCATCTTTTCGTTTAATCTAAAATTAAATGCCGTATCTTAAGACGAGCAATTAAAGCCACATTCTAAGGCCGCATTCATCTCTCCTGGAGAAAAAGCAAAATATCTGCAAGCAAATGACTTAAGATTTAAAAAAGGAATCAATGTTGGATACAACTTTTTTGTTCTTCCTGAATAAGATAAATAACTGGCAGTTGTGTGCCTGTGAACGAGCAGAGAAAGTTCATTCGCGATCACTTTTGAACTGAGGAAAGGTAATGTATTCTTTGATCTAACAGACGTGTTCTGGGTACTGATCGTTAATCTTGTTTAATGAGGGCTGAGTCCTGTTCGTAGAGTTCTGTGATCTAGGCAGCTGATCACGATGGTGCCAGCGCAGTCAAGGCCAAGCTCTCTCATCGTAGTCTCCGAGTGTTTACGCTTGTCTAGTTGTGACAGTAAACTAGAAGGCAGAGAGCGCGGAGGGAGGGGCTCTGAGGAAGGGAGGTGCTGCGGTCGGTTTTCTTGGCCCCAGTGTGATTTCAAATAGAACTGGCCTCATTTCATTCATCAGCCCCTGTTGACCTCTGCCAGCTTGACCAATTATCTCTGTAACTTTTTTCTCCTCACCAATTGGCACCGTGGTTTCTAGATATCCTCTGTCTACCTCTGAGGCAGGGAGATGGCCACCGTACCCCTCAAGGGCACGTTCAACCTCATAGCTCTCGGCAGTGAAAGGAAGCGAGAAATGATTCGAAGGAGGGAAATGAGAATCCACGAGCCGACTCTGCAGACTTGAGGCAATGGACTAATTTGGTCCTTTTCGTGACGTGACAGCCTTCACATCCCTCTCCATTAACCACCGTCTGCTGTTAGCAGGAGCTGCGGGCTGGTGATTTTGGAGGCTTCCTGAGAATCACAGAAATTTTGAAAATATTGGATGTGTGTTTGATAACATTTTCCAAACCAAATATAAGAGCGTATAACCATTTTGAAGAGAAATGTGAAGTTTTCAAAAAGTTTTCCTTGAGGGGGACAGAGAGCTGTTTTGACTGTTGTGGCTGCTACCCCAGGGACGACTTTTCTGTTCTCAGATGGCGTTTAACCATCATTTACTATGTGCCGAGCACCATGCTTGGAGCTCCACATACGTCATCTCACCCCATGCTCACGGAAGCCTCTGACACAGGGCTCATGACTCCCGTTTTGTAGGTGCAGACACTGAGACTCAGAGAAGGTAAACGGTCTGAAGTCCACCTCGGCGCATGAACTCACCCAGTGCTTTCCTCCGCGTTGCTGCCTTGTCGCTCTGCTCGGAGCTGGGGTTGTGTTGTCTCTTGTTCTTAGCAGTAAAATATGCAAAGGGAAATCGGATCAGTCATTATAATCTTAGCACTCTTAGTATCTAGAAGGGGTTAGAGATCATGACCTTCCCCTTTTCTTTCTGTACGATGAAGCTGATGGAGCCTATTGGGTGTGAGTTCTCTCCACTCCCCTTCTCCCAACCTTGAGATTCTCTGCTGCCTCATCTCCCAGCCTTTCCCCTCTGCCCAGAGGCGCTGGCTGGCCTCTGTTTCAAGCTCTCACCTCTGCTGCATCTTGGATCTCCCCTCCACTACCTCCTTTGCGACATTTATCTTACTTTCTTGTGCTTATCACATGGGACGTTATACTTGACATTTGTTTGTTAGTTTATTGTCTGTCTCCACTGGATTATCGTCTCTGTGCAGTTGGGAGATTTTATCCTTCTTATGGCCTGTGCTAAAGGGAGTGCAGCCGCATAGGATGTGCTCATTTAATATTCAATGGACTGAATGAATACTGCCGCCTCACATGTCTATTTTCTCACCTCTCCAGCCATTGTCCGCTTTATGGATTCTTTTTCTTTTTTTTGCTGAGGAAGATTTGCCCTGAGCTAACATCTGTTGCCAATCTTCCTCTTTTTGTATGTGAGCCACCGTCACAGCATGGCCACTGAGAGACAAGTGGTGTAGGTCTGCGCCTGGGAACTGAACCCAGGCTGCTGAAGTGGAGTGTGCTGAACTTAACCAGTAGGCCACTGGGGCCAGCCCCACCCAATGGATTCTTTAATCTCACCCTACAAGCAAGCTCAGGTCTCATCTTGGTGACACATCCTTTCCTGGCCCAGCTACCTTGCTAAACTGCCATCCCACTTAGAACCAACTCGTGCCTACCCACTCATGACTTCAGATCTCTCCTTTTCGTTGTCCACTCTGGGCATTTTACTGAAACTGCTCCTTGCAGGCCACCGATGAGCTCCTACCAAGTGTTACCATCTGTCTGAAATCCCTGACACTTCCAACGATTTAAAATCATCCTCCTTTTTAAAATTCTCTTCTCAGTTGTCCATGTTTCTCAGTGATGCATGATGAAATACACAGCGGCAAAATACCATGAGGCTTGGGATTTGCTGTGAAATATTTCAGGGAAGTAACCACATGGCAAGAAGGATTGCATGGCCAGCATCCTTGATCATTGCTGATCCTCATTGAATGGGCACAGGTCTTCATTATGTATATCTCTACTTTTGTGTACATTTGGAAATTTTTATCAAACCAAAAACAAATGCCCCCTCATGCTCTGTCTTCAGTGGCATCTGACCCACCCTCTTGCCCAACACCTCCCTTGCTGCCCTTTCTGGTCGCGCTCCTCTCTCCTGCATCCCTTGGTTCTGCCCTGGCCGTTGTCTCCCTCCATAGTCTCTCTTGGATACCCCCACCTGCCATGGCATTGATGACCATCCCTGAGTCTCTAATTCCCACAGACCTGAACTGCTTCCCCCGGGCCCAGCTGCTGAATCCCCATGACCTGCAGAGACCACCCCAATGCCCTCCAAGTGCATGGAGCACATGTGCTCCAACCAGAGCTCTTGTTTGCCCTCAAGGCCCTGCATAGCCCTGCCCACTTCCTGTGCTTCCTGAGTTCTCAGCGACCTTGTCTTCCTTCTGGTGCCCTGGGTCCGATACCCTAGAGTCACCATGCCTGCCCCGCCTCCAATGGATGGCCAGTTCCCCTCTTCTTTCCCAAAGCCGCTTACTCCCCTCCCGCCCATTTCTCCCATTGGCTTCATTATCTCTTGCCTGAATTGTTGTTTAGTTTGTCTTCATGCTTTAATTCCCTACCCCTGATCCCAGGAACGCACCACTGTCAAATGAATCTTCCCACGTTCAGCCTCACCCCAAGCATGCAGAATGCACTTCTCTTAATTCCAGACTCCAGGCTCTCAATCTGGCCCCATGTGGCCTCCCAACGCCATCTCTCACTTTTCCTGTCTGGCACTCAGAGCTTTTACCAACGAGAACGCTCTCTGTGTCTCACACCTGCCCTTTTTCTATGGATACAGTTCTTACTTGTCCTTCAAGCTCCTGCCGGAAGGCCGCTTCCTCTGGGAAGCCCTTGCTGATTTCTCAGTCAGCAGTAATTCATCCCACTTCGTCGTTCCTAAATCATTTCGGGATGTTCTTGCCTCATTTGGTTTTGTAATGGAGTTTTGTGGGAACTTTTCCTGCAAGACTAGGATGTTTTTTTCCCAGAGGCCCAACATGTTGTGGAACCTTGTGTGTTGGAAGCAATTAACACTCGTTAAATGAGACAATTTCCCCCCCCTCCCCCGTCTGCTTTGTGCAGTTACGATGGTAAATGGAAAAATCTGAAAATAATCTCAGCTGAGAAACACTTTTATGCTGAGAGTTGCTTTTAATATTTCAGAATTGGCATATAAGACTAAAAAGAACCTACTCCAAAATGTAGTGTTGGTGTGGGTTTAGAATTCAGTGTTAACCATGTAAATAGGAATTCAAGGGGAATTTACCAAATTGACCTCATTTACATGTGTAATTATCCACCTGTGATCATTCTACTGTCTTATCTATTCCGTCTTTCTCCTCCCACATCAAGTTAAAAATACTTTGTATCAAGCATTTTTTTCCTAACCAAATACAATGAATTCTTGGAATTGGGGTGTGCATTTGTGTGTGTGTGTGTGTGTGTGTGTGTGTGTGTAAATGCAGCTCTGCCACTTGAAACAAGATGTGGAAGTACAATGAAATTACAACGTACTGTTGGTGTGGGTGAGAGGCTTAGAAGATAGACATCGTGAGTCATGTTCAAGTGTGCACTTCACTAGGGGAGATTTGGAGGTAAACGGCTTGGGGACATCCCGCTGCTTTCAGTGATCAGCAAAGCCAGGAAAGAAAACCATGAGTTCTGCTCACCTGGAACTCCACAGGGCACAGTCCATGGCAACTGGGAATAGCTGCTTCCTCTGCTCAGAAGATCTCTGATAGGACAGGAAGGTGTCAGGGAGCTGGGCGCTGCCTTCTCAGGACACCCTCCTGGTGGGAAAAGGATAAGCTCAGAGCTGGGGTAGAGGCCCTCGAGCTCGAAGCAAAAGAAAAGTGGTTACCCAGGTCCCTCAGTGTTTGGGTGTGCGAAGGAATTGTGAGCCCTGGGGATGCTTCCAGGGGCCTGTGGTCCCTGGAGCGAAGGGATCTGATGCAGCAGCCCTGGTCCCTCCAAGGGCAGGGGCCTCCCCTTGAGCCCCTGGCGACTCACAGGGTGGGCATCGCCGCCGGGGAGCTCCTTAGAAATGCAGACAGTCAGGCCACGCCCCCGCCTGCTGTGAAGCAGAACCCAAGTTCAGCAGGACCCCTGGTGGTCCCCATGCACGTTCAAATCTGAGAGGCACTGGTTTAGAAGACTGTGAATAAAACACCCCTTTCGTGTGCTCATTTGTTTTGTCACGATTGTTCATTTCTCTGAATGCCGTAGTAGTTCTTTACGGTGCCTCCTTTTGACACCTGTAAAGTAGGTTAGTTTTACTCTCCAGCTTTGAGTTGGATTTTTTTCTTAACCAGACCACAAGGGGCCGCATCTCACCACATAAACATTCATCACATCCAGCCTGTTCCCAGCCACAGAGGCCGACTGAGGAGCTACAGGAGCCCCCTTCTCACAGGTATGTGGCTCCCGCTCTTGCAACCAAGCTCCTTAATTGAAATAATGGTCAAGGCCTCTCCCCACTGGCTCCCCACCAGATCACCAACAGCTTAGGTCACTCAGTATTCAATCCTGGAACTGTCCACACCTACACTCCCACGGAGCATTTTCCGCAAGAGATTTACATTTCACACTGGGAAGGTAATTATGTTTTCTCTTTCAGTCATTTTCTTATGTTTCCGTGACTCAGGCTCATTACTAAGTCCCCTCCCGCAATCCTTTCTGAGTCCTTGATGCTGTTTGCCAGCTTTGTGGGAAATTGCCGGGTGAGACGCGTCAGCCTTCCTGAATAAGCGCATTTCTGACCCCCTTGCTAATCTGTCTGACAAGTTTCCCCAGGAATCGTGGCCTGTATTAACGCTATTTATTCCTTTGGAGAGATTAAGGAGCACTATTATCTCTTAATGGGAGGAGGCATCAAAAGCATTTTATTCAGATTGAAACACTTCCCAAAACCTTCAGGTAAATTCAGACAATTCCATTTTAAGTCAGATTTCCATTCGCTGAAACAGAAGAGGTTTTTTTTTTTCTTTATGCGCACGCATTAAATTATTTTACTCCACAGAATGTAGTCGAGGTGAAGAGGTGGTGCTGGGAGGTCAGACCAGACTGGGAAGCCCGGAGCACGAGGTCTGGGTCCTGCTGTGTTTCTAACTAGCCGAGCAATTCACGTCCTTTGCTTCCCATCTCCCAGCCTCAGTTTCTCATCTATATGGTGAGGAGGTTAGACTAGAATGATCTGTGAGTTTCCTCACTTAATTGATCTCGCAAAAGCAGTGTTTTAATTAAGCATTGATTTGACATGGAAAACTTGCTCGGTAGCTGACAGAGGGACGACACAGAGCATCTGCCATCTGATGGACGTTGACAGCAGCGTTCTGCCTTTGGAGAACCAGGACCACAAAAGAGGCTTCGAATGGAAAGCACCACCCACCTTTGCGGCTGCTGCCTAGTTAACAGTTGTAGGTGGCTGGCAGGTGGCACGTCTTGAAGGTATTCTTGAATCAGCTCATGGAATTCTGAATAGAATGAACACGCGGGCACGTGAACACTTTCACAGCATCTCTGGTCACCAACATTTCATCAAGAATATTAACTTTTAAAATGCCCTTGTGATTTGTCATCGCTTGAGTTGTTTCGATGAAAAAGACATGCCCTGTTGTTGTCATTTTACTTTCTCTTGTTCTCCTGTCTCTTCCCCCATCACTGTGTCCCCTCAGCAAGGCCAGAACCAACCAGAACTTAAATTGTTCAGGGTGGATGTCAGCCCTAGAGCAGGGTGAGCAAAGTCCTGTGATGCCAGCCCACTGGGCAGCGTTTCCAAGGCAACCCCTGTTGTCTGTCTCTCTCCACTCTGAAGGGAAACCTGGGCGAATGTGTTGCTGACGTGGCTGATGAGAACCGGTGTGGGGTGAAGCCATCAGTGCATGAGGAGGCTGGTTCTCGCCATGTTTTTTCTCTGTAAGGATAAATCTTATTCACATTTGTTTTCTCTGGCCCTAAAATGAGGATTTGAATTGAACTATTTTGTGAAGAGTTAAAAGCATATTTAAAACACACACAGACCACCAGTCTGAGCGTCACTGGATGATCATCCAACGAGGAAGGAGAGCCAGAATTCTCACAGGAAAGAGCAATAATTTCGGTCACTAAATGGGGGAAGGATTAGCATGAGCCAAGATGCAGAAGAAAGGGCAAGGGGTAGTTCCCAACCAGAATAGCTCCCATCTTCAGTGTTCTTCTCATCGTTTGTGAGACTATAAAATTTATTGTCCAAACCAGGGCATATTAGAGAGTAAGAGAGGGATATTTAATAATTAAGCCAGGACGACAGACATAAACCATCCCAGGCAAGCCAGCATGTGTGTCACCCTACGTTTTGTGCCTCACAGTAAGAAGTCTCTGGAACAAAGATGTCCTCAACTAACAGAGTTTGAAAACCACTAGCCTCAGTGATAAAGATTCTGGGTTATCTGATGAGATTTGGGCAGGTGGGAGAGAAAGTGGGGAATGGAGAAACGTGGGAGGGTTTGAACAGAAACTCGGGGAAATTTGACAGGAAATCAAACAGAAATGAATGAAAAGGACCTTGAGGTCTTGGTCGTCTCTGAGGGAGCATGACTTGGGGTGGCCCCAGTCAGTGTTCTGTGACTTTGTCCAGTAAAGAGTATAGTAATTATGATTTACGTCTGAGCAGTAGTAATACATGAGGTTTCTGGAGAAAGAAATCCCAACATAGTAAACATGAAAATGATGTTTGTGGTTTATGATCAGTCCTGGTGGTTAAGTTCAGGCACTCTGCTTTAGTGGCCCAGGGTTCATGGGTTCGGATCCTGGGTGCAGACCTACGCATCACTCATCAAGCCATGCTGTGGCAGCATCCCACATGCGAAACAGAGGAAGACTGGCACAGATGTTAGCTCAGGGCCAATCTTCTTCAAGGAAATAGAGGAAGATTGGCAACATGTTGTTAGCTCAGGGCCAAACTTCCTCATCAAAAAAAAAAAGGAAATTCACTCAAAATGGACATCAATACGCTTATGAAATATGTTTATTGTTATCCTAAAAGAAGTAAACTGAGTTCACATACATAGCAAGTTAATTATAAGATAAAATACCTGGAAAAAGCTGTCCTTTTATAGCATCAAATATACTTACTTCAGGTGTAAACACACATGTTTATTCTTTAACCAGATGAGGTTTCCTGATGAAATGATTTAAGAATTTTAAGAAGTGTGTCTTAGTCCGTTTGATCTGCTATAACAAAACACCATGGGCTGGGTGACTTATACACAGAAATTTGTTTCCCGCACTTCCGGAGGCTGGAGGACATCATGGTCGGGTTTGGGTGAGGACCTTCTTCCAGATTGCAGACAGGGGTTTTCTCATCGTATCCTCATGTGGTAGAGAGAGGACGAGAGAGCTCTCTGGAGTCCCTTTTATGAGGGCACTAATCCCATTCATGAGGGCTCCACCCTCCCGACCTAATCACCTTCCAAAGGCTCCACCTCCAAACGCCTTCACATTGCGAAGTAGGATTTCAACATGTGAATTTTGGGAGGATGCAACATCCAATCCATTGCAAAGTAGTCAAGAAATGCACTTTTACTGTAGAAAAATTAGAAGATGCAGACACCTGAAATGAAGACAATAAAATCATCTGTAATCCAAACAAGTATAAATAACCACTATTAACATTTTAGTATATATCTTTCCACCCTATTTCCTATGCATTTTATTTATACAGATAATTATGAAAATGATAGCTATAAGAATAATTATTATTGTTACATTATGAACAGTTTTCCATGTCAACGAGTATACTTCTGCAACCTTGTTTTAGTGACTATATAATATCTTACAGTGTTGAATAGTTCATTTAACCAAACTCCTGGCATTAGGTATGAGGTCACTTCCAGAATTT
Organism: Equus przewalskii; assembly: GCF_037783145.1. Lineage (NCBI taxonomy): Eukaryota > Metazoa > Chordata > Mammalia > Perissodactyla > Equidae > Equus > Equus przewalskii. The sequence continues at coordinate 28,971,128 of NC_091857.1, read as the reverse complement.
GTGTGTGATAAACAATGTGGTGGTGAACATCTTCTAATGAAATCTTGGGGCATGTATAATGAATGAATCTGGAATGCATGACTTCCGGTGGGGGGTTATCTGAGATCCGTTAACTCTGGGCTCTGTTTATGATTCAACTGCGGAATGAACACACAATAAGGCCAGAAGAGGAGACACAGGTTATAGTTTTGGCCCCAACACATTAACCCTGAGCACGTTGCTTAACCTCTCTATCTTTGCATTTTCTTTTTTGTAACAACGTTACAAAACTTAGAGAAAATTCTGGAACCTGCCCCTTGAACTGCACCGCTGTCAGGATGAGACAGGGTAAGGGTGTGAAAAACCATTTAAAGTTATAAGGTAGTTCCCTTTTATAGGGATTTCCTTTTGCTTTTGAAATGCTATTTAAAAAATTTCCGTATGCTATCGATGAAAACTATTTCCAATTTTTTGACATTTTCCAGGAAAACTGATTTTTAGGAACCAGCAGACAAGCGTCAGGCAATTTGGAAGTTGTGGTTCCTGAATAGGTTCTTCCAGAGAGAAGCTACTAGAAGTGTTCCAGGTGAATCAGACAAGCCTGCCTGCCTGCCTTCTGGATTTTCACAAACTAAAGGCAGAGGGAGCACAGAACTTGCAGGAGGGCCTAGTGGGGTGAGTGGTTCTCTCCCTCGCGCCCTCACCCTCCCTCAGCTGCCATCAGCCAGGAGGCCGCTCTGAAACTGGAGGGTGTTTTGGGCCTGATCCTGTCCAGCCTGAGGGAGACAGAGGCCAGCCTGCTGTCAGAGATAACAACGGCTGTTGGAAGGGAAGTCTGGGAAAATATTTTAATAAAGAATCCTGGGAATTCCAGCTGCAGTTGCGAGAGGGCCCCAAGGGGGGCAAGTGGGGAGCATGAATGAAAATTTGCAGCCTGAATTAACCCCAGAGAGACAATCCTACAGCTCAAAACCATGCATGCCTCCCGCGTACCTGTCCGCCACCCATATGGTGGAAAAGCTAGGGGGGAAATTCCATTCACCAAACATGGAGGCGTCTAGAGCTTTCCTTCCCTCTGACCTTCATTCCTGGCCATCAGTGCACAACCCTGGTGGTGGTGGTTGTGGTGGGGGTCACCATTCACATAGGGTAATGGGGACACCTCCTCTCCTCCTGCTGGAGAGGCCCTAAGGGTGACTTTCTTTCTTTCATTCTCCTCTGTGTAGAGCAGATACGAGCATATAGTAGATGCTCCATGGATGAGCCAACAGCGTAGGAACAGAAAGGGGAGACTGCAGGTCTCCCGCCCACCCATGGGAGATCTTGGCACCGCCAGCCTGCCAGCAATGCAGCTTGCAAGAATTTCACGGTAATTCTCAGCGTCCCTAAAAAAATAATTTTTATTTCCACCCACTTAGGAAGATGTTTTGGGTTAGAAGGAAATGGGTAAATTCAAAACTGTAAAGACAACAATTTTGAGTTCCCTGAAAGGTACACTGTAAAACTCACATATTTCTCTTCCCTGGAGAGGTCCCAAACTCGAAGTCAGTGTGGTAGGAGAGAGGTCAAGTTCATTAAGAAAGGGAGAAAAGAAGGGCTATTCCTGGCAGTGGGTGTGCGGAAGCCGAAGGACAAGTGTGCACCCATTCTGCTAGAGCAGAGACAGACAAGTGCTAGGTTTCAAAGATCTTTCTTTACTTAG